>NC_041386.1:48098626-48251674 GCF_002162155.2 Triticum dicoccoides
CCGCGCCGCCCGGCCGCCGTGCCGCCTCCGCCGCCCCACGCCGTCCTCCACCGGCGCCGCCCCGCCTCTTCCTCCCTCTACTCCGGCCATCGTCACCGGCGAGGTCCCGGCGAACCTCGGTTCGCGTGCCATGAATAGTAAACCCTAGATCTGCGAGGTGTTTTTTTTCTCTAAGTCTCGAACTTTCAGATCCAAGTGCTCATGTTCATAGCCTCGTTACTTTGCATCCGTAGCTCCGATTCATGCATATATCATATCAAATTTTCCGTCTCAGAGAGTACATAATTTCATTCCATTGCATCATTTTCATTTGAGTTCATCTTGATGCCCGAAATAGTGTTAGAAGAGGGCTACTTGAGATAATTGTCAGATCTGCTACTCCATTTGCATATTTGTCATTTTTGCCATGATTATTGTGTGCATGATATGCCCATGAGCTCTACATATGTTTTGTTAAGGGTTTTGTCATCTTTCCAGAGGTGCAACCCATGTTTTTTTGTGATGTGTGTGGTGCCTAGTGAAAGCTTGCAAAGTGAGGCACTTGGTAATTCTGTTTTCAGGGACTTAGTAATTTCACTAAGTCCTTGACCTGTTTATTTCATATGGCCATATGTTCATGTTGTTTCCTAGTGATCCGTGCCTCTTTTGAGGATGATCAGTAAGGATGTTTTGTTAATCTTGTAGTGCTCTATCCATCCATGTATTTGTTTGAAATTATTGAGCACCCTAGCTTGAGTCAATCGATCTCTACTTTTGCTACTTTGTGAATCTGGGCAGATTGTCAACTTGTTTGCAATTTTGCCGAAGATGTTGTAGTTGATCCGTGCATGCTATGCTATTGTTCTTGCCATTTATAGCTTGCATTTTGTGTGTTCTTGATGGGTGTATGCTTAGATTGTCATGACTTGCTCCATAGTGAGTGCATCGAGCTCGTAAACATGCCTACTTGATATCTGTTTTCAGCATGTGCCAGTTTTCACTAAGTCTGAAAACTGATTATGTTTTTGCCATGTTCACATGCTTGCAATTGTATTTTCTGATCCCTTTTGACTCAAGGTCACTAAGGGACTTTTGTTAAGCTCTTTGAGTAGCTCCATGCCATGCTTTACTTTGCCATGTTCAGGTCCTGTAGCATGTAGTTTTGTTGCTTCGTAGTGTGCTACCTAATCTGAAATTCCAGACAAGTGTTAATTTCACTAAGTCTGAGATCTGTTTACCATATGCATTTTTGCCATGCTTGTTTGAACCTGTTAATGGATGAATTGGCCGTAGCTCAGTGCTAGACTTTTGTTAAGCATCTTGAATGTATCCCTGCCATGTATTTTGTTGTCATGTTTGAATGCTATAGCTTGTTCATCTCATTGCATTTAGATGGCTACTTGCTGTAAGTCGCAGACCGGTGTCATATTTGAATCGCTTGCCATTTCCAAACCGTAACTCCGATTCCGGCGTTCTCTATATCGTTTTCAAGTGATTTCATCTCATCTTTCCAGTGGCACACTTGGTTTTCCAAGTTGAGGCCAGGATCTTACATTTCCTGTCACATCTTGCATATGCATCCCGCATCGCATCCCGCATAGCATATCATCTTTGCATCATATTGTTGGACCTTTGCACGTGGTTGATTGTGTTCCGTTTGCTTAATTGTCTTGTTTGGGTAGAGCCGGGAGACAAGTTCGCTAAAGAGGAGCCTGTTGAGTTTGCTTTCGAGGAACCAGTCAACTCTGACAACTTTGCAGGCAAGATGATCATACCCTCGAAATCACTACTATCTTTGTTATGTTAGATTGCTCGCTCTTTTGCTATGCCAATGCTACGATGCCTACCATTTGCTTTCAACCTCCCAAATTGCCATGTCAACCCTCTAACCCACCTTGTCCTAGCAAACCATTGATTGGCTATGTTACCGCTTTGCTCAGCCCCTCTTATAGCGTTGCTAGTTGCAAGTGAAGATTGGAGGCCGTTCCTTGTTGGAACATTTATTTACTTGTTGGGATATCATTATTTTATCTTGTTATTTTAATGCATCTATATACTTGGTAAAGGGTGGAAGGCTCGGCCTCTCGCCTAGTGTTTTGTTCCACTCTTGCCGCCCTAATTAAAATGAATCAACTGAGTGTGTTGCCGTGATGGCCTCTTCTCGGCGGAGTCCGGGAGGTGGACACGGTGTTGGAGTAATGTTTGCGCAGGTTGTCCTCTAGTTTCTCGCTCGCGCTTTGCCTCCTCATCTCGCTCTCTTTTGCGAATAAGTTAGCCACCATATATGCTAGTCGCTTGCTGCAGCTCCACATATTTTTACCTTGCCCTACCTATAAGCTTAAATAGTCTTGATCGCGAAGGTGCGAGATTGCTGAGTCCCTGTGGCTCACAGATTACTATTACACCAGATGCAGGGCCTGATGATTCCGCTCCAGGTGATGCGCTCGAGCTCAAGTGGGAGTTCGACGAGGACTCTCAACATTACTATGTTTCCTTTCCTGATGATCAGTAGTGGTGCCCAGTTGGGGGTGATCGGGACCGTGTCGCATGTTGGGTTATCTTTTATTTTGGCGCCATAGTCGGGCCATGAGTGTTTGGATGATGAAATGTTATTTATGTACTTGATTGACATGGCGAGTGTAAGCCAACTATGTTATCCCTTTTTATTATCTATATTACATGGGATGTTTGTGATGATTGCCTGACTTGCGACATATGCCTTCAATGCGATTATGCCTCTAAGTCGTGCCTCGACACGTGGGAGATATAGTCGCATCGAGGGTGTTACAGCCTTTGCCATTAGGCACTTGTGAGCGTTGCCCTTGTAGTCCTTCATATAGTTGTAGGTGACAACATCACCACTCTTGTTGACTAGCCTCAACGTGTTTTGATAATCTTGAGCAACTCCGGCAACACCACTAACATCATCCGGATTGGATTCTTCTTGAGCAACCATTGCTTTCCCATCTTTCTTCTTGAGCTTGGAGTTCAAAGGATTTGGAAACTTCTTCTTGGGAAAGGTCTTGGGAAACCTTGGTTTATCATCCCTCTTCTCATAAGGGCACTCGTTGGAGAAGTGGTTGGTTTCTTCACAGTTGTAGCATTTTCTTACTTTCTTCTTTTGAAATCTTCCCTTGAATTTTCCCGCGCTAAACTTCTTGACAAAGGGAGCCATGTCTTCATATGAAGGGCCCTCATCGGATTCAACCTCATCACCGTCTTCATCATCATCATCTTATTCTTCTTATTCACTTTGCTCATCTTAACATACATGCTTGGCCTTCAATGCAAGATTGATCTTTGATGTTGGAGTACCATGCATGGCAAGATGTTTTGTGGCATTTGCCTTTGACTCTTCAAATAGTTGGAAGGTGGATATGATGTAATCTTTAGTCATTTCCTTGAAGGCATGGTGGTGTCTTATGTCCCACACCATTTGGTGGTGATATGGGGCAAGAGCATGAAGCAACTTGTCCTCAAGAAATCGCTTAGTCATGTTGAATCCATCTTGTGTCTTGTCACACTCACACGACTCAATGTCAGCAGTGAGAGTCATGAGACACTCAAGGAGTTGATTGGGAGTTTCACCTTTCTCCATACAAAAGTTTTGTAATTGCCCCTTGGCAATTTCATATTGAGCACTCCGGAGGGTGGAGGTGCCGGTCTTGGATCTTACAATACTTTCCCATAGTTCCTTTGCACTTGTGATGTATATGAAAGGTCTCCTTTGCTTTTCAACCACACCTCTCCTTATACACATGGTTGCAGTGTCATTGAGATTCTTGTCATAAATTTCTCTTGGTGTAGGATTCTTTGGATCAACCACATGGTAACCATACTCCAAGATCTCCAGCATCTCATCATTTCCATATCGAAGATGATCCTGCATAGCAACTCTCCACAAGGCAAAATCGGAAGTGGCATCAAGTAAAGGAGGTTTGCCTTGAGGGTCATATTTTGGTTTCTCAACTTGGGGTCTTGCATAAAGCCAAGGAACACAAGAGTGATCATTGTTAGGATGTTGTTGACCAAGTGACGGAGTAGGCACAGTTGGCCTCGAAGCTACACCACCAGAGAGTGGTGCAAGCACCATGGACAACATGGCTAGTCTCATTTGGACCAAGGCCTCAAGAGAAGCATCATGCTCCTATTTTTGCTTAACAAGGGCCCGTTCCAAATCCTCAAAAGTAAAGGACTTGACTTCTGAAGAAGCCTCGCCTTTATCCTTCGGATCTGTAACAAGGGGAGTCCCATCGGGGTTCAACTCGCTCTAGGGCGGTTAAGCCACAAGAATAGAGCACAAGGCTCTGATACCAATTGAAAGGATCGAGATGGACCTAGAAGGGGTGAATAGGTACAATTACAAATTTTAATTATTACTTAGAAATTTTAGGCAATAATGCGGAATATGAAGGTGAGCCTAACAATTGCAAGTGTAGTACTAAGTACTAAGCAAGTAACACAAGTATGTAAGTAAGCAAGCAAGCACAATATGATATAAGTAAGTGCTAAGAGACAAGTGACCACAAGTAGAGAGTTAGGGTTAGGAATAACCACAACTCCGGGAGACGAGGATGTATGCCGATGTTCACTTCCTTGGAGGGAAGCTACGTCACCGTTGGAGAGGTGGATGTTACCATGATAACCCACAAGTATAGGGGATCAATTGTTTCGATAAGTAAGAGTGTCGAAACCAATGAGGATCTAAAGGTAGAACAAATATTCCCTCAAGTTCTATCGACCACCGATACAACTCTACGAACACTTGACGTTCGCTTTACCGGAAACAAGTATGAAACTAGAAGTACTTTGTAGGTGTTTTTGATAGGTTTGCAAGGTAATAAAGAGCATGTAAATAAAAGGTAGGGGATGTTTAGATAAAGACACAACTAAATTAGTTTTAGTAGAGAGCTTGTTGTTACGAAAAAGTTATTTGTCCCTAGGCAATCGATAACTAGACCAGCAATCATTATTTCAATTTTATATGAGGGAGAGGCATAAGCTAACATACTTTCTCTACTTGGATCATATGCACTTATGATTGGAACTCTAGCAAGCATCTGCAACTACTAAAGATCATTAAGGTAAAACCCAACCATAGCATTATAAGGCATCAAGTCCTCTTTATCCCATACGCAACAACCCCCTTACTCGAGTTTGTGTTTCAGTCACTCACGCAACCCACTATAAGCGAATCATGAATGTATTGCAACACCCTACAGCGGGGATCCCTCACGCTTGCGCGACACGGAGAGCACCATAGGACAGCACCAATAATAAAACATGCAACTCAAACCAATCTTGATCATCGAATAGCCCATAGGACAAAACAGATCTACTCAAACATCATAAGATAGCCATACATCATTGGGAAATAATATATAGCGTTGAGCACCATGTTTAAGTAGAGATTACAGCGGGTAAGAGAGAGGTTACACCGCTGCATAGAGGCGGGAAGATTTGGTGATGATGGCAGTGAAGTTGTTGGTGAAGATTGCGGTGATGATGATGGCCCCCGGTGGCACTACGGCGCCACCGGAAGCGAGGGGGAGAGAGTGCCCCTCCTTCTTCTTCCTTGACCTCCTCCCTAGATGGGAGAAGGGTTTCCCCTCGGGTCCATGGCCTCCATGGCATGGGAGGGGCGAGAGCCCCTCCGAGATTGTATTTGTCTCTCTGTCTCTCTCTGTTTCTGCGTTCTCAGATTCTTCCCTTTCACTGTTTCTTATATTCCCGGAGATCCGTAACTCCGATTGGGCTGAAATTTTCACACGATCTCTATCCGGATATTAGCTTTCCTGCGGAGAAAGAAGGGCTCCAACCGCCTTACGGGGTGGCCACGAGGGTCAGGGGCGCGCCTGCCCCCCTGCCTCATGGCCCCCTCGGGCACCATCTCGCATGGATTTTTCTTCCCAAAAATCATATATATTCCAAAAAATCTCCGTCAGTTTTTATCCCGTTTGGACTCCGTTTGATATGGATATTCTGCGAAACAAAAAACATGCACCAAATAGGAACTGGCACTGGGCACTGGATCAATATGTTAGTCCCAAAAATAGTATAAAAAGTTGCCAAAAGTATATGAAAGTTGTAGAATATTGGCATGGAACAATAAAAAATTATAGATACGACAGAGACGTATCAGCATCCCCAAGCTTAATTCCTGCTCGTCCTCGAGTAGGTAAATGATAAAAAAGATAATTTTTGATGTGGAATGCTACCTAGCATAATCTTGATCACATATCTAATCATGGCATGAATATTAAGATACGAGTGATTCAAAGCAATAGTCTATCATTTGACATAAAAACAACAATACTTCAAGCCCACTAATAAAGCAGTCATATCTTTTCAAAATAGCAAGGCGAAAGAAAGTTATCCCTACAAAATCATATAGTCTGGCTATGCTCCATCTTCGCCACACAAAATATTCACATCATGCACAACCCCAATGACACGACGAGCAATTGGTTCATACTTTTTAACACGCTTCAACATTTTCAACCCTCACGCAATACATGAGCGTGAGCCATGGATATATCACTATAGGTGGAATAGAATGGTGGTTGTGGAGAAGACAAAAAGGAGAAGATAGTCTCACATCAACTAGGCGTATCAACGGGCTATGGAGATGCCCATCAATAGATATCAATGTGAGTGAGTAGGGATTGCCATGCAATGGATGCACTAAGAGCTATAAGTGTATGAAAGCTCAGACTGAAAACTAAGTGGGTGTGCATCCAACTTGCTTACTCATGAAGACCTCGGGCATTTGAGGAAGCCCATCATCAGAATATACAAGCCAAGTTCTATAATGAAAATTCCCACTAGTATATGAAAGTGATAACTCAAGAGACTCTCTATATGAAGAACATGGTGCTACTTTGAAGCACAAGTGTGGTAAAAGGATAGTAACATTTCCCCTTTTATTTATTTTTTGTTTGCCATTTCTTTTTTTTCTCTCTTTTTTTGCCTTTCTTTTTTTATTTGGCCTTTCCTTTTTTTGGCCCCTTTTTTTTGGGACAATGCTCTCTTAATGATGATCATCACACTTTTATTTACTTACAACTCAATATTACAACTCGATACTAGAACAAAGATATGACTCTATATGAATGCCTCCGGCGGTGTACCGAGATGTGCAATGATCTAGCGTAGCAATGACATCAAAAAATAGACAAGCCATGAAAACATCATGCTAGCTATCTTACGATCATGCAAAGCAATATGACAATGATGCTCAAGTCATGTATATGATGATGATGGAAGTTGCATGGCAATATATCTCGGAATGGCTATGGAAATGCCATGATAAGTAGGTATAGTGGCTGTTTTGAGGAAGGTATATGGTGGGTTTATGGTACCGGTGAAAGTTGCGCGATAATAGAGAGGCTAGCAATGATGGAAGGGTGAGAGTGCGTATAATCCATGGAATCAACATTAGTCATAAAGAACTCACATACTTATTGCAAAAGTTTATTAGCCCTCGAAGAAAAGTACTACTACGAATGCCCCTAGGGGCATAGATTGGTA
This sequence comes from Triticum dicoccoides, assembly GCF_002162155.2. Lineage (NCBI taxonomy): Eukaryota > Viridiplantae > Streptophyta > Magnoliopsida > Poales > Poaceae > Triticum > Triticum dicoccoides. The sequence continues at coordinate 48,106,136 of NC_041386.1, forward strand.
GGAAAAGACCATCGCTCGTCCCCGACCGCCACTCATAAGGAAGACAATCAATAAATACCTCATGCTCCGACTTCGTTACATAACGGTTCACCATACGCGTATGCTACGGGAATCACAAACCTCAACACAAGTATTTCTACTAATCCACAACTACCCACTAGAATGACTCTAATATCACCATCTTTATATCGCAAAACTATTGCAAAGAATCAAACATATCATATTCAGCGATCTACAAGTTTTATGTAGGATTTTATGACTAACCATGTGAATGACCAATTCTTGTCATCTCTCTAAATAGATATAAGTGAAGCAAGAGAGTTTAATTCTTTCTACAAAAGATATGCCCATGCTCTAACAAATATAAGTGAAGCAAAAGAGCATTCTACAAATGGCGGTTTTCTATGTAAAGAGAAACGGGCAATCCAAACTTCAAATGATATAAGTGAAGCACATGAAGCATTCTATAAAGCCATACTCAAAAGATATAAGTGAAGTGCAAAGAGCATTCTATAAATCAACCAAGTACTACCTCATACCAGCATGGTGCATAAAAGAAAAACGAAAACTAAATGCAGAAGACGCTCCAAGATTGCACATATCGCATGAACGAAACGAATTCGAAAACATACCGATACTTGTTGAAGAAAGAGGGGATGCCTTCCGGGGAATCCCCAAGATTAGACGCTAGAGTCTCCTTGAATAATTACTTGGGGTTCCTCGGGCATCCCAAGCTTGCGTTCTTGCCTCTCTTCCTTCTTCTCACATCGAGACCTTCTCGATCATTGAGCAGTTCACCCACACAAAACTTCAACAGAAAACTCGGTAAGATCCGTTAGTATAATAAAGCAAATCACTACTCTAAGTACTGTTGCAAACCAATTCATATTTTGTTTTTGCATTGTATCTACTGTAGTATAACTTTTCCATGGCTTAATCCACTGATATAAATCGATAGTTTCATCAAAACAAGCAAACTATGCATCAAAAACAGAATATGTCTAAAATAGAATAGTCTGTAATAATCTGAACATTCACCATACTTCTGATACTTGAAAAATTCTACCAAAATTAGCAAAAATAAACAATTTTTATAGAAAGACAGTGCAAAAATAATTAGAACCATTTGACGTTCCAGTAAAAAAAAGTAAAATCGCGCACTACAGCCAAAGTTTCTGTCCTGCACCGTACAAACCATCAAGCAAGTGTAAACATCCTAAAGGCAAACCTTGGCACATTATTTTTATAATACAATGGAATTGTACAAGGGGATAATTATTTTTGTTGAAAGTTTATGTAATCAAGATTCACAAAGTTGCCGTGAGCATGAACAAAGTTCAAGGAGCTCTCCCACTTCAACAATGCTTGTCTTTCTCACTTTCACTTTCCTTTTTGAAAAAGTTTTGGGTTCCCCTCTTTATTTTTGTTATTTTTAAACTATGTGAAAGAACTCAACAGAAATAAATGACTCTCTAAAACTTCCGAGTTGTCTCCCTGGCAGCGCTTTCTTTAAAGCCATTAAGCTAGGCATATAGTGCTCAAGTAATGGATCCACCCGAATCCCAAGGTATATCAAAGCCAATTTTAATTAACAATGATTTGTAATTTAGTAGTGAGAACAAAGTGACATATATCATGTAATGACAAAGTCTAACTCTCTTCCTATGCATCGGCATGTCAGAAAAGAACAATTCATGCACACAAAGTAAAGGCCAATGCATAGTATAAACAGTTTCTTGCAATTTTATCGTATTGGAAACATAGAGAGGTGGAGATATAGTTCCTCTCTCATAATAATTGCAAGTAGGAGCAGCAAGCACATGCATATTATACTCATCAAAATCATCATGTGTAGTAGTAAAAGGCAACCCATCAATATAATCCTTAATAAGGGCAAACTTCTATGATATAGTGTAGTTGGGAGAATTCAAAAAGATAATAGGACTATCATGCGTGGGTGCAATAGCAACAATTTCATGTTTAACATAAGGAACTATAGCAAGTTCATCTCCATAAGCGTAATTCATATTGGCATCTTGGCCACAAGCATAGCAAGCATCATCAAAAAGGGATATTTCAATAGAATCAACGGGATCATAACAATCATCATGGCAATCATCCTTCGGTAAGCACGAAGGGAAATTAAACAATGTATGAGTTGGAGAGTTACTCTCATTAGAAGGTGGGCACGGGTAGCTAATCCGCTCTTCCTCCTTTTGTTCTTCGCTCTCCTCATCATCTTTTTCATCCAAGGAGCTCACAGTTTCATCAATTTCTTATTCCACAGATTCCTGCAAAATATTAGTCTCTTCTGGGACAGCGGAGTAGTCCTCAATATATGGTTCAACATAGGCATTAGAAGCATAATTATCATAGCAATATTTAAGTATGGCAAAAAAAATAGATTTGTAAAGAGTAGCATCATACTTTTCAATCAAAGAAGTAATTTCATATCACCCTTAAAAGCAACAAATTCTTCAATTTGTTGAACATCATAGTAATTATAAACACCCTTAGCATACGAAGATACAATTCCATTATCACTAAACTCACATTGATAGGGAAGGTGTTTCTTAGGGTTTTCAGAACAACAAGTAAATCATATATTTCACATAAATTCCAAGCATAGCATTGTAAACGATGAATTTGACCCAGTAAAAGTTTCCCTTTCTCAGATATACGGTGTCGCACATAACAAGAATGCTCATCTAAAGATTTGCCCTCAACTAAGCTAGTTGGGTTTCAGCACGAGCACATAGGGATCGAATATGATCCAAGTAATAAGCTTCAGGAGTGTGGTAGATTATGAGTGGTTCTTCAACCATTGGTTTAGTAGGTACAACTAATTTTTTGGTATCTTGTGTTTCCTACCCATAACAAAAGATATAAAACAACTAAGAACATCAAATAAAAATTACTTAGTGATAAAGCAAACAAGCACATACGAGAACATTCACCCCATGCTATTGCTCCCCGGCAACAGCGCCAGAAAAAGGTCTTGATAACCCACAAGTATAGGGGATCAATTGTAGCCTCTTTTGATAAGTAAGAGTGTCGAACCCAACGAGGAGCTAAAGGTAGAACAAATATTCCCTCAAGTTCTATCGACCACCGATACAACTCTACGCACACTTGACGTTCGCTTTACCGGAAACAAGTATGAAACTAGAAGTACTTTGTAGGTGTTTTTGGATAGGTTTGCAAGGTAATAAAGAGCATGTAAATAAAAGGTAGGGGCTGTTTAGATAAATACACAACTAAATTAGTTTTAGTAGAGAGCTTGTTGTTACGAGAAAGTTATTTGTCCCTAGGCAATCGATAACTAGACCGGTAATCATTATTGCAATTTTATATGAGGGAGAGGCATAAGCTAACATACTTTCTCTACTTGGATCATATGCACTTATGATTGGAACTCTAGCAAGCATCTGCAACTACTAAAGATCATTAAGGTAAAACCCAACCATAGCATTATAAGGCATCAAGTCCTCTTTATCCCATACGCAGCAACCCCCTTACTCGGGTTTGTGTTTCAGTCACTCACGCAACCCACTATAAGCGAATCATGAACGTATTGCAACACCCTACAGCGGGGATCCCTCACGCTTGCGCGACACGGAGAGCACCATATGACAAAACCAATAATAAAACATGCAACTCAAACCAATCTTGATCATCAAATAGCCCATAGGACAAAACGGATCTACTCAATCATCATAGGATAGCCATACATCATTGGGAAATAATATATAGCATCGAGAACCATGTTTAAGTAGAGATTACAGCGGGTAAGAGAGAGGTTACACTGCTGCATAGAGGGGGGAAGAGTTGGTGATGATGGCGGTGAAGTTGTTGGTGAAGATTGCGGTGATGATGATGGCCCCCGGTGGCACTCCGGCGCCACCGGAAGCGAGGGGGAGAGAGCCCCCCTCCTTCTTCTTCTTCCTTGACCTCCTCCCTAGATGGGAGAAGGGTTTCCCCTCTGGTCCATGGTCTCCATGGCACAGGAGGGGCGAGAGCCCCTCCGATATTGGATCTGTCTCTCTGTCTCTCTCTGTTTCTGCGTTCTCAGATTCTTGCCTTTCACCGTTTCTTATATTCCCGGAGATCCGTAACTCCGATTGGGCTGAAGTTTTAACACGATCTCTCTCCGGATATTAGCTTTCTTGCAGCGAAAGAAGGGCTCCAACCGCCTTATGGGGTGGCCACGAGGGTCAGGGGCGCGCCTGCCCCCCTGGGGCGCGCCCCCTGCCTCGTGGCCCCCTCGGGCACCGTCTCGTGTGGATTTTTCTTCCCAAAAATCATATATATTCCAAAAAAAATCCCAGTCAGTTTTTATCCCGTTTGGACTCCGTTTGATATGGATATTCTGCGAAACAAAAGCCACGAATCAGCATACAACTAACGAACGTCCGGACCGATTCGGTCGTCCGGTGACCGGACATCTGTAGAGGAACGGATATCCGTAAAAACTGTTTTGTTGAGTAAGTGTCAGACGTCCGGAGGATAACGGACGTCCGTGGACCGGACATCCGGAGAAGCTCAGACATCCGTGAATATTTTTCTGTGAAGAAACTCTGGACGACCGACGAGAGCCGGACGACCGGACAACTGAAAGGGATCGGACGTCTGTAACGTACCGGACATCCGGTGAAGAATGGAGTTGTGGGTTTTGAGCAAATCTTTCACTAGATCCATCGATCCCCTCTTAATAGTGCGGGATCCCTATACTCAAGAACAAACCATAAACAAAGCCAACGCTATTGTCTTGTATCTCCAATCTTGAGTTACATGCATTTGTCTTTAATCATGATCCTCACACGGCCTATGAGACATAATCCTGAGATATACTTGATAAACATGATTAGTCCCATACATGCATGTTGTCATCAACATCAAAATAAGATTAAGGGCATGATTGCACTTCCAATCTCCCCCTTTTTGGTAGTTGATGACAACATATATGTACTTCTTAAAATAAAAACTTTGAGTATCGAAGAGATTTGTTGCGAAGCTCCCCTTAACAATGTGCACAAAGAAAAATAAGCATGAGAGGAGCTCCCCTCAGGGTGATACCAACACATTCAAATCACAAGTTGCACATGATAACATTCAAATAGATTCATCACTCACATTATAGAACCTAAAGTAACAATTATCATTACAAGGTTCATGGTACGTGTCGGTGTCAAAACCGGCGGATCTCGGGTAGGGGGCCCCGAACTGCGTCTAAGGAAGATGGTAACATGAGGCAGGGGACACAATGTTTTACCCAGGTTCGGGCCCTCTTGATGGAGGTAAAACCCTACGTCCTGCTTGATTAATATTGATGATATGGGTAGTACAAGAGTAGATCTACCATGAAATCGGAGAGGCTAAACCCTAGAAGCTAGCCTATGGTATGATTGTATGTTGTAGTTGTTGTTGTCCTACGGACTAAAACCCTCCAGTTTATATAGACACCGGAGAGGGTTAGGGTTACACAAGGTCGGTTACAAAGGAGGAGATACACATATCCGCATTGCCTAGCTTGCCTTCCACGCCAAGTAGAGTCCCATCCGGACACGAGACGAAGTCTTCAATCTTGTATCTTCATAGTCTAACAGTCCGGCCAATGGAGATAATCCGGCTGTCCGGAGACCCCCTAATCCAGGACTCCCACAGTAGTCCCTTAACCAGGCTTCAATGACGATGAGTCCGGCGCGCAGTATTGTCTTCGGCATTGCAAGGCGGGTTCCTCCTCGGAATATACCACAGAAGAATTTGAATATAAGGATAGTGTCCGACCCTGCAAAATAAGTTCCACATACCACCGTAGAGAGAATAATATTTTCAGAAATCTAATTTACTGACTTGTTTTGGCAACACGACATTATGCCATGGCCCGGTGATTATTCGAACCGTTTCCTTTAACTAGCCCCGCACATAGCGCGAGGCAGTTTTTCGACACGTCTTGTCAAAGCAAAGATCGTGTCCCCTTATTATGGGATTCTCATCAATACGGGCGTGGGTAACCCAACCGTGTCTTGGACTCCTAGATTATAGGAAAGTCCCAAACGGCTACGGAGAGGACGCTTGATATTCACCCTCTTTATAAAGGGACAAGGCTTTTACTTTTTTCCCTCCCGTGCCCAATCGAATCCTTCCCCCGCCTCGAGTTCTAACACCCAAAGCCCAGGTCAGGTGCTCCGGATCTTCAATCATGTCCGGATCTAGCCTTCAAGGCCGGTGGATGCCCTCCTCCGTTACGGAAGAAGACATCAAGAAGTTGAGGGAGGACGGATACCTGACCGCCGAGGTTTCGCATCGGCTGCCTGCCCAAGGGCAGGTCGTCCCTACTCCTGAACCCAACGAAGACGTCATGTTCATCTCCCACTTCCTCCGAGGACTAGGCCTCACTCTGGATCCCTTCATTAGGGGGTTGATGTTTTATTATAGGCTAGATTTCCACGATCTAGCCCCGGACTCCTTTCTCCACATCTCGACATGCATTGTCGTTTGTGAGGCCTTCCTCCACATTACCCCTCACTCTGGCCTGTGGCTCAAGACCTTTGACGTGAAGCCGAAGATGGTCGAGGGGCAGTATACAGCGTGCGGAGGTGCATTAATAAGCAAGATAGTAGGAGCTCCGTGGCCCAAAGGTTCCTTTCCAAAGGTGTTCGAATTATGGCAACAGGGGTGGTTTTATATCACAGCTCCCAGAAGTGCCAAGTGGGCGGCTGCCCCAGCATTCCGCTCAGGCCCTCTACCACAACTGATGTCATGAATTAGCAGAGGGCTGAGCTGGGGTCCTGCTAAGGACGTGCCTGTACTGCAAAGCCGCATCCAAAATCTCTTCGAAGGAGATTTCAGTTTGGTTATGGTGGCGCAAGTCATGCTGGTTCGTCGAGTCCAGCCTTGCAAACGCCAGCCCCTCCGCATGTGGGAGTTCAACCCAGAAGGGCCGCGTACTATTCAGAATTTCCTCGGCCTGACGCACGAGGAGATGTACAAATCATTCTTTGGACCCCAAATAGAGTGTCCGGATACCACCGAGGACGTGGGCCTGAGCAGCAACCGTACCGCTGACCAAGTAAGTAATCCTTCAGCCGAACACATCATCTTTTGTTTACCACGACGTCATTCTGAGAAATCACTCTTTGACCAGGACTGGATAACAAAGGCGAAGATGACTCGGTGTTCGGCCCCCCTTCCTGAGGGTTTGGAAAATCAGGTACTGGAAAAGATGCTTGAGGGAGTCCTGGATAAGGGGGTGTTCGGATAGCTGGACTATACTTTCAGCCAGACTCTTGGACTATGAAGATACAAGATTGAAGAATCCGTCCCGTGTCCGGAAGGGACTTTCCTTGGCGTGGAAGGCAAGCTTGGCGATACGGATATGTAGATCTCCTACCATTGTAACCGACTTTGTGTAACCCTAACCCTCTCCGGCGTCTATATAAACCGGAGGGGTTTAGTCCGTAGGACAATATACACAACAACAATCATACCATAGGCTAGCTTCTAGGGTTTAGCCTCTCCGATCTCGTGGTAGATCTACTCTTGTACTACCCATATCATCAATATTAATCAAGCAGGACATAGGGTTTTACCTCCATCGAGAGGGCCCGAACCTGGGTAAAACTTCGTGTCCCTTGCCTCCTGTTACCATCCGGCCTAGACGCATAGTTCGGGACCCCCTACCCGAGATCCGCCGGTTTTGACACCGACATTGGTGCTTTCATTGAGAGTTCCTCTGTGTCGTCGCCATCAGGAAGGATGCCTCGCCCTGTCTTTAAAGACGGCACCGTTGCTAAGGGAGCTTTGGCTGTCGGCCAAACCCTCCGGCTAGGTGGTTTTTTTATGACCGCCTGTTTGGCTTCTGCGCCGACAATGACCTCTCGAGCCATCGAAAACAATCTTCATGTCAGCTCAGAACTCGCCGAGCAGTTAGATCCAATGGATCTCTCCTCCATAAACGAGCTCTTGGATCGCATCGCCGCCCTGGGAGTCGCTACGGATTACGACCAGATTGGGCCTAAACCCAATCTGAGAGAGATTAACTCTCCCCAAGTCACCCATCACGTTGCTGTGGTAGAGGGACAGTGCGGCGACCCTTCATCTATCTTAAGGACTCGCTATGTCCGGATTCCTGATCCCTCCAAGCCGGATACCCGTGGAGGGGAGGATATCACTCAAGACCAGAACTTAGAGTCAGGCGACGGGCTGGATTCATTGGACAACATCCAAGAATCCAAATTTTTCGAGTTCGGAAATTCCTCGGCCTCTGAGCCTCAGATGGGGTGAGGCTTCGGATTTAATTCCACCCACCCACCCTAACATAAGCGATCTATCCAAAATCAGGCAAGAGCCCGATGAAACAGTACATCATTACTGGGCCAGATTCCTCCTGGTTAAGAACAGGCTAAGGGACTGCCGCGAGGAAGACGCAATCTCAATCTTCTGCAATAATTGCACGGACAAGGGAATACTCAACGCCATAAGTCACCGTGATATTACACGCTTCGCTGACTTGGCGTCCATTGTACGAAAGTACTGTGCGATGGAAAGCGCCTGGAAAACCGAAATAAAATTTTGGGACAATCCGGCCCTGAATACAAACCCAGTCCGAAATAAAAGGGTGCATTATCACCAGACACCCGGGTCAAGCACTAAAAAGCAAAAACCCTCTACAGTGCATGGAACCGTACTGGAAGGGTGGCTCAATGGACCCTGTAAAATTCACAGTACAGAGGACGCCACACCAACTCACAGCCTCCGAGCATGTTGGATACTCCGGCAGGTGGCCAAAATTGGCGAAAATCTCCTAATCTCGGAGGCCACAGAAAGCCACCCCAGAGACACCAATACGGTATTAACAGTCTTCGAGACTTTCGCATCAAATAATATGCGAAAAAGGAGACTCCGCAGCCTTGCCGAAGTCTACCAAGTAGCAACAATAAACCCATGGAGTGACACGGCTATTACCTTTAACGCCAGTGATGAACCTAAATTCCGAACAGCCCGAGCACCAGCCGCATTGGTCCTCAGTCCAATAGTGGACGGCTTTCGTCTTACCAAGGTAATCATGGGCGGCGGCGGCGGATTGAACCTCATTTATGAGGAAACCCTTCAAAAAATGGAAATAGACTAGAACCGCATTGAGCGAAGCAGCAGAACCTTTAGAGGAATAATCCCCAGTCAGGAAGCGCGCTGTACAGGAAAAATCACACTAGATGTGGTGTTCGGCACACCGGATAATTATAGGTCCAAAGAGATCACGTTCCATGTGGCTCCGTTCAGCAGCGGTTATCACGCTCTGCTAGGGCGGGAAGTGTTTACAATCTTCCAAGCAATACCCCATTATGGGTACATGAAGCTCAAGATGTCCGGGCCTAACTGGGTCATCACTCTCGCTAGTGATCCGGACATAGCACTCCGCGCCGAAAACAAGACAGCCGCACTGGCCCTCGAGGCACTATCCGAAGCCCTAGCGGCTGAGGAACTGACTGCGCTGCGCTCTACGGTGAATAGGGACGATGTGGTACTCGCCAAAAGATCCAAGTCCACCTCCTTTAAACCGGCGGACGAAATAGTCAAATTCAAAGTCCATCCAACGGACCCCAATAAAACAGCTTCCATCGGGGCACAGTTAAACCCTGATGTAGACGCCGCACTGCGAGAGTTCCTACGAGAGAACTGGGACATTTTTGCCTGGCACCCTTCAGACATGCCAGGAATCCCACGCAGGCTGGCCGGGCACAGCTTAAATATCCAAACAGGATTCAAACCTGTCAAACAGGCTCTTCGGTGTTTTTCCGAACCTAAGAGATAGGCCATGGGAGAGGAGCTAGCAAAGCTATTGGAGGCCGGATTCATCAGAGATATAAAACATCCGGACTGGCTAGCAAACCTGGTGATGGTACCAAAGAAGGACAAATCCTGGCGCCTGTGTGTTGATCTTAAAGACCTTAACAAGGCTTGCCCAAAGGATCCCTTCCCCCTCCCCCGCATCGATCAAATTATCGACGCTACCGCAGGACACGATTCGTTGTGTTTCCTCGACGCATATTCCGGCTACCATCAAATCAAGATGGCAGAACCAGACCAAGCCGCAACGGCACTTATCACACCATACGGCCCATTCTACTTCAGCCCGATGCCCTTGGGCTCAAAAACGCTGGTGCAACATATCAGCGCATGATTCAGACATGTCTAGCAAACCAGATCGGCAAAACAGTGGAGGCATATGTAGATGATGTGGTCGTCAAAACAAGACATCTCGAATCTCTAGTAGACGACTTGAGCCTCACATTTGATAACCTCCTAACATACGACATCAAGCTCAACCCGGAAAATGCGTTTTCGGCGTTCCAGCCGGAAAGCTCTTGGGCTTCGTTGTATCCGGTAGAGGAATTGAAGAAAATCCAGCCAAGATCCGAGCTCTGTCGCAACTGGATATCCCAAAGGACCTCAAACAAATACAAAAGTTAACTGGATGCGTGGCGGCTCTAAGCCGCTTTATCTCCCGCTTGGGAGAAAAGGCCCTACCCCTTTACCGCCTCCTTCGGCGCACGGAACACTTCGAATGGATGGATGCAGCCACAGCCGGACTCGACGAAATAAAAGCCATACTGGCAACAAACCCAGTCCTGGCCGCACCAAACATTGGCGAACCAATGCTATTATACATTGCAGCAACACATCAGGTTGTAAGCGCAGTGCTCGTCGTCGAACAAGAAGCGGACGGACACAAATTCCCCCTTCTAAAGCCGGTCTATTATGTGTCCACTGTCCTCACTCCCTGCAAATCCCGGTACCCACATTATCAAAAGATTGCGTACGCGGTATTCATGGCATCCCGGAAGCTACGCCACTACTTTCAAGAGTGTTCAATAACAGTAGCCTCAGAAGTACCGCTTAACGATATTATAAACAACCGTGATGCAATGGGCCGGATTGCAAAATGGGCCATTGAGCTCCTCCCATTCGACATAACTTATAAGCCATGGTGAGCCATCAAGTCGCAAGTCTTGGCTGACTTCGTCGCTGAATGGACGGAGGCCGAACTCCCTAAAGAGTACGGCACATATTCAAATTGGATCATGCATTTCGACGGCTCCAAGATGTTGGCCGGACTGGGGGCTGGCGTCGTTTTGACGTCCCCCACAGGAGACACAGTTCAATACGTACTCTAGATTATGTACACTGACTCCAACAATGTAGCCGAATATGAGGCCCTTTTACATGGTCTCCGGATGGCAGTATCCATGGGCATTCAACGCCTAGAGGTGCACGAGGACTCGATCCTCGCAATATCCCAAATAAATGGAGACTTTGATGCCAAGGATCCAAAAATGGCAGCTTACCGCAACGCCGTCCTAAAAATGTCAGCTCGGTTCGAAGGGCTTGAATTCCACCATGTAGCCCGGGAAAATAATCAGGCGGCAGATGTCCTGGCACGTATCGGCGCAAAACGCGATGTAGTCCCCCCCCCCAACATCTTCTTGGAAAGGCTGTTCAAGCCATCCGTAGTATGGGAAGGGGAGCCAAACAATAACAGCCCGGACCCAACCGCACTGCCCGACACCGAACATTCTGACACAATCGGAGGCTCTGCCAATGAAATAACACCTTCAGCCCATGTAATAATGGTCGTTATCACCCCGTGGATGGAACCATTCCTCGCCTACCTTACTAGGCAGGAACTCCCCGAGGACCAAAATGAGGCACGCTGCATAGTGCGGCGATCCAAAGCTTACAAAGTCCACGAGGGAGAGCTTTATAAGAAAAGCACTACCGGAGTCCTTCAAAGGTGCATCTCCCAAGAGGAAGGGCGGAACCTCCTGGCTGAAATTCATGCCAGACTCGGCGGTCATCACGCGACAGCTCGGTCCCTTGTAAGCAAGGCCTTCCGTACAGGCTTTTATTGGCCAACGTCCCGGGCAGACGCCCAGGACTTAGTCCAACGATGCACCGGTTGCCAGTTCTTTGCAAACCAAAGCCATATGCCACCCACCGCCCTTTGAACTATCCCCATCACTTGGCCCTTCGCGGTCTGGGGGCTTGACATGGTTGGACCCCTTAAAGGCGGAACCCACAAGCAAAAATACTTACTGGTCATGGTGGATAAGTTCACCAAATGGATAGAAGCCAAGCCTGTTAAGACGGCCGAATCCGAACGGTGATAGACTTTATATCCGGGGTTGTACACCGTTACGGCGTCCCCCACAACATCATCACGGATAATGGCATGAACTTTACGGCCGACGAGGTAAAACTCTGGTGCAAAAACATGGGCATCAAGCTCGATTATGCTTCCATCTATCACCCACAAACTAACGGCCAGGTAGAACGTGCAAATGGTCTTATCATGAGCGGCATCAAAACCAGATTAGTGCGGTCCCTCAAGGAATCTAACACGCACTGGGTAGAGGAGCTCGACTCCGTACTCTGGGGGCTGCGGACCACGCCGAATCGCACCACCGGATACACACCATTCTTTATGGTGTACGGCGCAGAGGCAGTTTTGCCTTGCGACATAATTCATGACTCACCTCGAGTGCGCATGTACGAAGAAAGAGAAGCTGAGCTCGATCGGCAGGACAGCTTGGACGCATTGGAGGAGGAGCGTGACGTGGCAAAAGCCCGTTCCACATTCTATCAACAGCAGGCTCGAAGATACCAAAGCAGAGAAGTACGGGCCAAAAATTACAATGTTGGCGAATTAGTTCTACGACTACCGGACAAGAAAAAGGACAAACTCAAGCCCAAGTTGGAAGGTCCCTTCATAATTGACCAAGTCCTGACTGGTGGAGCGTACCGCCTGCGGGTGCATCGGATAACCGACTCTTGCCGAACCCATGGAACGCAGCCCGTCTCCGAAGATTCTATGCCTAGCGCCGGACTCTGTGTTCGTCTCCTTCCTCTGTCCATTTTTAGATACTTTCTGTCTTACATTCCTATTCTCTCTCTCTCTCTCTCTCTCTCTCTCTCTCTCTCTCTCTCTCTCTCTCTCTCTCTTATAGCCTTTAAAGGCTCATAAAGTGACGCGCTATCCGCGCTCATTAAACCTGGGGGCTTCTTTAAACAGAAGCTTATTTATACGGGCTTCATGCCCAACACATGTGTCACACTTCCGCATGTACCTTTTATTCACCATTATATGCATCGATATGACTTAAGTTTTGGCCAAGCTGGGTTGCCTGGCTCCTGTGCTTACCCCTACATTCCCGATTGTTCGGCTAGGTGGTAAAGGGAGCACCTCTGCGATTGTTACTGCCGGGTCAGCCGGACGTGTACCTCAGACTGGGTGAAGCCGAAAGCTAGCGTTCTTAAGGGAATATTCGGTCGGTGAACTAAAGATGATCTTTTTTATTTTATTTATCTATACGCCCCCAAATGTTTTTCCTGTGTTTCTTTTCGTAGCATGGACATGCACCTTAGGGCATGCCTCCCAGGGAAAGGAACCCCTAATAGAACTATTCTCCCTGGAAGATGTTTCTTACTAACCATGTAATATAACACAACTAGTCGGGCACTTGTCTGTTCACGCACTAATGACCCCTACGCCTGGTCTCCATGCATTCCCCGGTTCCTATATAACCGCATGGGGATTCGGACACACTCCGGACCATCAGGTCCCGAGGCTGAAGCGAAAAGGTCGGCCATGACAAATGATCTACAATCCGGCTAGAAGGCATTATAAATGTCAATTAAATTACATAGTCATTTTGAGTGATTGTATTCCTCTTCAATACCATCTAACAGGCTGTCTAATTTATAGTCCTGCTGGGAATACTTTGCGGCCAACTCTACTTGGCCGTATACTAAGCTTACAGGGATCTCCTTCCCAACGGGCCCTACAGGACCGACCTCGGCCATGTGGTTGGGGTCAGCCTTCGTGTACCGCATCTTCACCATGGCCCAGGACTCCCTAGCGCCTTGACAGCAGGCCGATATCTTCCACAATCGAAAGCGCCGCCGTGCTCCCTTTAGCTTCTCCGCAAGCTCTCCAAGACCTTCGGGCATGGAGACAGATGGCCACAGGGCCTGGGCGACGCCTTGCATCGCCTACCGAACTCGATCGAGCAGTTGCGAGAGCTCAGGAAGAGGTCACCCGTAGAACCGGGCATCTCCTCTGCAGGACGACCTGTTAGCACACCTACAGACATTGCTCTGTTAGTCGACTTTCCCGCCGAACTTTCTTTCAAAGGTTCGTTCAAGCACTTACTAAATATGCCGCGCCGAAGCCGCTGATTCTCCTTCACGGAGTCTAACAGCTGGGCACGAACATCTTTCAGCTTGACGCCCAGCTTGGTGTTGGCATCTTGGAGATCGTTCTTCTCCCGCCTCACCTTTGTCAGCACCTTCTCACCAGCCTTTAGCTGGCGTAGGAGGTGTTGCCTTTCTGGATTCAATCCGGCGCCATCTGCAATTTCATTTTTCAGATTCGCACCCATGCCGTGCTTCGCAAAATACTTATCTTTCGAAGTGTATATTACCAGAGGGGGTCTCCTTGGGCTCCCCTGCTGCGGCTAGTGCGGCCTCAAGTTGGGCTTTGCACTCTTCCAACTCCTTGGACAGTAGGGAATTCTTTTCTGTAAGAACCTGCATAACAAATGATCCTTAAATCAGTTATTCTAACTATTTCAAGTCTCGGGGGCTACTGGTATATATATATATATAATTACCAAAATTTTCTTACCCGTATGTCTTTTACATATTGCTCTGTGGCTCTGGCTAGACCATTTTGAGCGGCACGGAGGTACGCATCTCCCGAGTTGAAGGCATCTAACGCCCCTTGGGAGAAACAAGCGTCGCGAAGAATTGTCCGGCGACGCCTGTTGTTCATGGCACTCTCCACCTCAGAGTTGGTGGCAGACAACCCGTCCACATCCTCCGTCGGAGGAGCGTCTGGCGCGCGCCTTGCGTTCGCCTCTGCGTCTAGACCAGGCTTTGGAGCCTGGCTGGTGGAGGCGCGATTGGCAGCCTCTCCGGATATAGTCCGGCGAGGTCTTTTTGTCCTGAAGAGAGCACGAGTGTCAATGTGCCTCGAAGGTATAACACCTGGGATAAGGGGGCGCGCCATACCTTTGCGTTGACGCCTCAGTTCGGACTGCACTTCTTTTATGCACACGGGGCACTGCGGCCCCTTGTTGGCCTGTCGCCGCAGGTTCGGCCTTCCGCCTCAAAAACCTCCCCTGCAAAGTTCGGTTGTAATCAGGAAACTGAAAACACGAGAGGGCGGACACCTATTCGGGGTACTGGGACTTCGATATCAGTTACCTGGGAGGCAGGGATTAGCCCTGGGTAATCGGCCGTAATGGCCACCAAGGCGTTGTCCTTGCTCAATTGATGGAACACTCCATCAATCAGCTCTACAGATATGTCCGGATCCTCTAGAGAGGCCGGGTCGAGGGACCATCCTGGGTCCTCGGGTTGTGGAGGAGGGCTGCTTATTTCCTTAACAGCCCGGCGCAGTTCCTGCGTTGAAGTCGTCAGACTGAATATTTAACAATGGGAATACAAAACGGATGGGCAAGTAAATTTGACCGCTTACCCAGCTTGGGGGATTGTGCATAGCGAATCCACCCTGTGGGTTGATGCGGAGAAATTCCTCCTCTTCTCCCTTATACAAAGTGGACAAGATCTTTAGTAGAGAGGCAGCTGAATCCGGCCCCTTACGGCCGTAGCGGGTGGCGTCGTCCTCCCCGTTGAAGTCCCACATGGGGTGGCTTCTATACTAAAATGGCTGCACCCCCCGCATGATGCATTCGGCCATAACCCTGATCATGGTTAGTCCGGAATGAGCTAACAATCTGATTCGGCCCATTAGGTAAATGATGTCCCTGTCACTTTCCCTCTGAGGGCTCCGTGGACGCCATCTTAGGCGCTTCTTTAGGGGAGCACTGTCGAATTCAGAGAGGCCGATCTGGACAGGATCCGGCAGCGGGACGTCTTCTATATAAAACCATTCCGAGGGCAAGTCTTTGGACGCCTTCTTTGGGGTTCCGGACAGATATCCGGTCCCGGCGATGCGCCACACTTCGGCTCCCCCCACTTGATACATTGACCCCTCTAGAGCGGGGCACAAGGCAGAATAACCTTTTCCATAGCCCGAAATGAGCCTCGACGCCCAAAAATAGCTCACAGAGGGCTACGAAGCCCGCCATATGCAACGCGGAGGCAGGCGTGAGATTGTGTAGCTGGAGGCCATAGAACTCCAGCAGCCCCCGGAGAAATGGATGGATTGGAAACCCGAGCCCCCTTATTAAATAAGGGACGAGGCATACCCGCTCTCCTTTGGAGGGATTAGGGGCACTCTCCGCTTGCTTTCCGCCGTTATAGACGGCAAGACCGGCTCGAACCGGGATCATATAGGCCGGGGGGGAGAAATCCCTTGGTCTGGAGCGTCACTAGCTCGCTATGCGGGACGGAGCATCTCTCCCAATATCCAAGTTGAGGGCTGGAAGGGCGAAAGGAGGAGTTGCGATGGCTGGCCATGGTGGAATGGACCTTTGTCGGATGCGCTCTGATGAACACTCGCGAAGGGGGGAAGATGTGGTTTGGATCTAAATCCTCGTCCCCTTAAATAGGGCAGCTCATTTACGCGGCTAGGGGTGTGAATGTAAAAACACTCAGACTTTTCATATTCGTTTGACACATGGGAAGCGGCCATTATTGGGTGTAGAAGCCAAGGAGCGCAACACCTAGAAGAAACCGGACTTTATTCAACAGGTACACGAAATTTGGGGGAGAACCCGCCTTGCAATGCCAAAGACAATCTGCGCACCGGACTCGTCGTCATTGAAGCCTGGTTCGGGGGCTACTGAGGGAGTCCTGGATAAGGGGGTGTTCGGATAGCCGGACTATACCTTCAGCCGGACTCCAGGACTATGAAGATACAAGATTGAAGACTCCGTCCCGTGTCCGGAAGGGACTTTCCTTGGCGTGGAAGGCAAGCTTGGCGATACGGATATGTAGATCTCCTACCATTGTAACCGATTTTGTGTAACCCTAACCCTCTCCGGTGTCTATATAAACCGGAGGGGTTTAGTCCGTAGGACAACATACACAACAACAATCATACCATATGCTAGCTTCTAGGGTTTAGCCTCTCCGATCTCGTAGTAGATCTACTCTTGTACTACCCATACCATCAATATTAATCAAGTAGGACATAGGGTTTTACCTCCATCGAGAGGGCCCGAACCTGGGTAAAACTTCGTGTCCCTTGCCTCCTGTTACCATCTGGCCTAGACGCACAGTTCGGGACCCCCTACCCAAGATCCGCCGGTTTTGACACCGACAATGCTCAAGCTAGCACCTTGCCCGGAGCCCTCAAAGGAAGACAAAGGGGGGAATAATGAGGGCGAAAGCGGACCTCCATCGCTACCCATTCCGACCGAGGGAACGAGCGCCTCCGTGAGGGAGGATAACCGAGGGCAGGAATCAGACATTCTCTCACCCCGGGGAGGAAGAGGACTACCTCTGAAGATCCGGAAACCAAGGTTTCCAAGCGGGAGAAGAAATCTCCACCAGAGGGTCCTGCCTTGGAGGGTGCTCTTGCCACACAAAGTCCGCACGGGGATCAGCCCTCCAATGAGCTATAAGTAATCAGAAAGTACTTTAATAGTGGAGATATACTACCTTGCCTCTGAGGAAAATAACCAAAGTATTTATTGCAGTTCGGATCTTAGCCCTTCTCAGTAGAGCTCATCTTTGGGGGATCTTCTTCCGGAGATGATGGAGAGCAAAACGCCTCCCACGGACTCCTCCGCTCAAGAAGCGGGCGACCTTGAAGTGTCGTCATGGAGGGCCTCTCCAGATCCGGTGAGGCCAGAAGATAATCCTATAGTCACCCGAAGTCCCCAGCGTCTGGCTCTCGAAGAGAGCAAACAGAAGAGTCCGGCACCATCTGGTATGCGGTCGGACGTACTGAGAGAGCTGCTGGAGCGAGCGGCCATCTTAGAAGAACACCGTACATTGATGGGTACGGTGATGGAAAGGATCTCATCTGCCGAAAGCGGGTTGCATGATGCCTTTATGAGTCTACTGACGGGCTTTGAGGTACGTAAAATGATGTACATTTGTGATGGTACCGCACATTTTTAGGTGTGCCCTCTGTAGATAGTAGCCCCTGAGACTCTGGTTGTCACCGAGAACGGCAACAAATAGAGGATCGTAGTCCCAGGCAATAACCATACCGCTTTAATGTGCAGGTAGTGGGAGCTCCGGTGGTTAGCCGGACTCGAGAATTTGCCGAACTGAAGCGGCAACTGGATGCGGTGGATGCCGACATCGAGCTTGTTAACAAGAGGCTTGACGAGGCACAGGGTAAGTGTTATTTTCTGGTGAATGTCACATAGTAAGAGCAGCATGATGCCAATATCTTTAATATGTTGTGACTGCAGATGGAGCTGCCACCGTGGAAACCTTGCGGGCGGAACTTGCCCGAGCCAAAAAACAAGCAAGGATTAGTGATGCGGCTGCTTTGAAGGCGGCCGAAGAGTTGAAAGCCGAGAAGGCCGCACATTACGAGAGCAAAGAGAAGATGGCCAAGATGGCCCTAGAATTAAAAGACACTGCCGACCGTTGCCAGGTCCTTGAAAAAGAGAACCGATTGAAGGTAGTGGACCTTGAAAAGGCCACGATGGCGAACAAAGACACCCGCTCTGCTATGAGTGCGAAGAAGGAGCTGCGTGAAGCCAGGGATATTGCGGCTGGGAAGCCGTTCATGCTACGGAGAAAGTTCGGAGATCCACGGTATGCCCCTCTGGATCGGTTGTGGAGTTCGGCAGACGCATATATGGACTTGGCGGCGAGCGCTGCCGATGCAGCCAAACACTACCAAGGTCAAACAGATCGTGAAGTGGACAAGCTGTTCTGGTCGCAATTCAACGTTCCAGAGCGTCCGCTTCCATTGACTGATCAGCTAGCCGAATGGGACGAACTGAATAGGTTGTCCGGACTCGCCATGAGGTCTGTCGTGGATCAGTTGTGACCGGATAAGCCGAAACCAAACAGCTATTTCAGCTTAGTGCAGCAGTTCCTTGGTGCGGTGTCGCGCATCAATGCGATGAAGATGTCGGCGTGCATAGAAGGCTCGCGGATGGCCCTTGCCCGTGTTAAAGCATACTGGGCGGAGATGGATGCTACCACTGTTGCGGCGCAGGGTTCGGCCATAGGCCGAGTGGCTGTCGAGCACTATTTCGAAGAGGTTCTCGAGGGTGCTCGTTTGATAGAGGCCCAGTGCTCGAAGAATATTATGTTTGAGTGACATGTATTCCCATTGTAAACACAATGTTTTTATGAAATTTATTAAGGTTGTGTTTATACTTTTGCCTGAAAGTAATATGATGCCTCATGTGCGGCCGTTTATGTATACATGTGTATAACCTGAAAGATTGCAGTCGTCGGCTTCAGCCCCCACACATATAATGCGGAGGTGTTCGCAGAAGACGCGTGTTCACACTTAACCCAACGTCTTGGTCCTATTAAGGAGGTGATAGCGCAGCAAACGAGGCAACCAGACTATAATGCTTTAACACTTTCACTTAGCCATAGGAGTTTGACGGTGGGGCTACTATATAGCCCCTCGTGGCTCCGCACTCTCCCGAATTTGGGGTGCGTACATGCCTGGCCGGGAAACGGCCCTTCGTTAAGGCGGAGGAATTCTAACATTCCGATAGGTCATCGAGTGGTTGACCAGTCTCACGCTATATCATGACAGTCAGTTTTCGGCTTTCTCTACTGAGGTGCTCGTTCGGATGACCCGGGGCACAATCGCAGTAGTTCTCCTAGTGCTACCTTAGCCTATATTTGACCAAAGACATGATTCGGAGCTGATGCATATAAGGCCAAACTCGCGACGCCGAACACTCCCTAAGGTATTCGGTCTTTATGGTATAAACCGGGCCTAAATAGTGCCCTTTGTAAGAAGCCCCTGGTGTCCAGATACGTGCATTATTCTGACGTGGCCACATGCCAAGACGCCAGCATCCTTCTCAATTGTACTGAGAATCCGAGGGATGTGTATCAACAAGAGACGGTAAAAAAGGTTGACGCAGGGTCTTAATCTAAAAAGAATCCTTCGGGCAGGTCCCTGCTACACGTCTGCGTCTGTGTCTCTGTTATGCCGTATCCTGGATGGGTGTAGCACGATGGTCATCTGTAAAAGAGAGAAACTTAGGTGAAAAGTTGTCGTGCAAAAAGGTAGGTTTGAAGAAACCATGTATAATTCAAGATGAGTAAAAATTGCCACTTGTCTATGCGCGTTGAGCTCCTTGTATTTTTAATAGGGGTGTGGCTTATCAAACCTGTGTGAGTTACATATGGCTGCGCCGGACTCGTCTAACCGTGTCCGTCGTCTTCACGACCTATCAAATGCTTTAGCTGGTGAGGCCCTTTTTAGTGTGCGGCTGCCAAGGCAGTCGCACTCTCTTCGGCGTGCAGGGATCGCTTAATATTTCCTTTTACTGTAATGATGCCACATGGACTGGGCATCTTAAGCGTAAGGGAAGCATAGTGCGGTATTGCATTAAAGCGAGCGAAAGCTTCAGGTCCAAGTAGTGCTTGATAGCCACTTTGGAACAGAGCAGTGTGGAATGTTAAATGTTCGCTACGGAAGTTATCGGGGAAGCCGAATATAACCTCTAGTAGCAGGGAGCCCGTGCAATGAGCCCCTGGGCCTGGCGTTACTCCTTTAAGGGTAGTATTGCTTAGGCAAATTTTCGTTGGGTCTATCCCCATTTTGCGGATTGTATCCTGGTATATCAGGTTTAAACTGCTGCCACCGTCCATCAGGACTCGTGTAAAGTGGTATCCGTCAATTATTGGGTCTAATACCAGGGCAGCCCATCCTGCACGCCGGATACTTGCTGAGTAATCCCGATGGTCAAAAGTGATCGGTTGAAATGACCAGTGGCAGGACTCCGCGGTGATAGGCCCTTGGGCATATTTATCTGGGAGTGCCGCTTTGTTTCTCCCCTTTATCATGTGTAACACGTTTACTATTTTGACTTCTGGTGGAAATTTTCTTTGTTCCCCAGTGTCTTTCTTGAGAGGCTCATCCTCGTCTTCGCTTGGTGTATCTTCCCCCTTGTGTACGGCGTTGAGCTTGCCGGACTGCTTGAAGACCCAACATTCTCTGTGGGTATGATTAGAAGGTTTACCGGGGGTGCTATGGATCTGACATACTTGGTCCAGAATTTTGTTTAGGCTGGACAGTTGGTCTCTGGCGCCTTTAGAGGGTGGCTTTTGCTGACTTGGCGGAGAGCTTTTGAATCCGGCATTTACTGTCGTGCTCTTTGTGCTGTCTTCTTTATTCCGGCGTTTATTATTGTTGTTGCGCCATGATTTCCCGTTTCCATCTCGAACTTCGGATGTACTGGGGTCGCTGGTGCTGCATCTGGCTAGCCAGCTATCCTCACCCGCGCAAAAGCGGGTCATGAGGCTTGTTAATGCTGCCATTGTTCTCGGCTTTTCTTGGCCGAGGTTTCTGGCAAGCCATTCGTCACGGACGCTATGCTTAAAAGCTGCCAAGGCTTCGGCGTCCGGACAGTCGACTATTTGGTTCTTTTTAGTAAGGAACATGTTCCAAAGCTTTCGGGCTGACTCTCCGGGTTGTTGAGTTATATGACTCAAATCGTCCGCGTTCGGAGGTCGGACATAAGTCGCTTTAAAATTTGCCCGAAAATCGTCTTTGAGCTCTTCCCAGCTTCCAACGGAGCTTTCGGGGATGCTTTTAAGCTAGTGTCGAGCTGGCCCTTTGAGTTTGAGGGGTAAACACTTAATGGCGTGGAGATCATCTCCTCGAGCCATATGGATATGGAGGATATAGTCCTCAATCCAGACCCCAGGGTCTGTTGTTCCGTCGTATGCCTCTATGTTTACGAGTTTGAATCCCTCTAGAAATTCATGGTCCAGTACCTCGTCGGTGAAACATAGGGGGTGTGCGGCACCCCTGTATCTGGGTGTACCATAGTGTTCGGATGTTTATTGTGTTGCATCGTATGCTGGAGCGCGCCTGCGTGGTCCATAGATGGATCTGGTTGCGCCGTCCTTTTGATGCGAGCCCTCGCGTGAATCGTGTATTGGCTTATGTGCGGCATTGCTTGCCGCTCTATGTTGGCCGTGAGGTCGTCTATCCGGCCAGGTGGCCGTTTTAATTTTTGGTTGCGGGGGATCTAAGGCCTCCTCATCGAATTCGGGTAGCAACTTCTGCTTCGGGTAGCTCTTGATCGGGCGATTACCACCGTACTTCGCTGCTGCGTTGAGTACTTTGCTCCATCTGATTCCGAGTGTGTCTTGTGCAGCCTTGAGTCTTTGTTTCTGCTTTTTTAGACTCCTCGCGGTGGCAACAAGCCTTTGACGGGCATTCTGTTTCTCCGGGTGTCTGTCCGGTGTGAAGTCGTCCGGACTATTATCTTTGACAGAGTCAGGTTGTTCGGCTTGATCCTTCGTGCTGCCGTGGTCCGGCAATGGTTCCCCCTGCTCTAACGCTGGGTCTGTATGATCGTTGTTTCCGTCGAGGCGGGATTTGGAGCGGCGTTTATGCCGCCGCTTTGACTGCTTCTCGAGGGGACAACCCTTCGTTGCGTCCTTCCGTTCCTCGTCGTTGTTTTCTTTTGGTGTGTTCACCATGTATACGTCATGTGGTGAAGTGGGCGTCCCGTGCCCTGTGGGCAGTGGTTCCTCTGCGTCTCCCGCATCATCGTCCATACCGTCGATGTCCTCGGAGTCGAAGTCGAGCATGTCGGTTAAGTCATCGATAGTGGCTACTAAGTGGGTGGTGGGTGGGCCGTGAATTTCTTCGTCGCCCGCATCCCAGTCCTGTCGGCCATAATTCAGCCAGGATCCTCCTGACAAGGAGAGATACCTTAATGAGTTCAGTATGTCGCCAAAGGGCGAGTGCTGAAAAATATCCACGGAGGTAAACTCCATGATCGGCGCCCAATCGGATTCGATAGGAACGGGCGCAGGCGGTTCGGAGTCCGTGGCCGGAGAAGGATCCGGCAGTTTAACAACATGGCTCTCGTGCAAGGTAAGGTCGATGTTTGGCTCGATCGCCGCTAAGGGTAAGGCTTCCATGGCGGGGTCCATCGACCCATCCGCGGAAGGCGCACCTGGCTCCGAATTGAGGGTCGGAGCGGCTGCCTGTGCAATCTCTTGAACACTATCCGATGGTAGAGATAAATCATACTCATCGTGACCGCGTGATGCACAAGGCAGAGGCTCGAATCCGTCGAGGATCAAGTCTCCACGGATATCAGCCGTGTAGTTTAAGCTTCCAGACCTGACCTGGTGGCCAGGGACGTAACTTTCAATCTGCTCCAGATGGCCAAGCGAATTGGCCCGCATCGCAAAGCCGCCGAACACGAAGATCTGTCCGGGAAGAAAAGTCTCACCCTGGACTGCATCACCATCGATGATAGTAGGATCCATCAAGCCTAACGGCGACGACACAGAGGAACTCTCAATGAAAGCACCAATGTCGGTGTCAAAACCGGCGGATCTTGGGTAGGGGGTCCCGAACTGTGCGTCTAAAGCGGATGGTAATAGGAGGCAGGGAACACAATGTTTTACCCAGGTTCGGGCCCTCTTGATGGAGGTAAAACCCTACGTCCTGCTTGATTAATATTGATGATATGGGTAGTACAAGAGTAGATCTACCACGAGATCGGAGAGGCTAAACCCTAGAAGCTAGCCTATGGTATGATTGTATGTTGTAGTTGTTGTTGTCCTACGGACTAAAACCCTCCAGTTTATATAGACACCGGAGAGGGTTAGGGTTACACAAGGTCGGTTACAAAGGAGGAGATACACATATCCGCATTGCCTAGGTTGCCTTCCACGCCAAGTAGAGTCCCATCTGGACACGAGACGAAGTCTTCAATCTTGTATCTTCATAGTCTAACAGTCCGGCCAATGGAGATAATCCAGCTGTCCAGAGACCCCCTAATCCAGGACTCCCACAGTACGATACATATCATAGTGCAATACAAGTTAATATCACATATTAAAGTACTCAATGGATACACTACTCCCCCTTGGCAGCAAGTACCCAAAAAGGGGGCCAAGAGGAGCAACCAGAACATCATCATCATCATCAGAACCCAGCCTCATCATCATCATAATCATGAGCACCACTACCACCGGCCTCGCCAAGGAAGTCAGACCACTCAGGACCCGAAGGAAAGCCAAAGTCAGAAGGGGACTCATCAGGAAAACGGTCATCATCACTCACATCAAACACTCCGGAGTCTCTCAGACGAGCCTTCAGAGCATCTTTGGAGGTGATAAGGCGCGTGACAACAACGTGATTTTGGGAGCAGTTAAAAGTAACAGCCTTCATCAAGGCAGAGTGAGTCTTCCCAAGAAAGCGAGCAATGCGACCAAAGGGTGCAGATCCGGAGGGAGCAGGACAAGGAGTGCTAGCAATAGTTCGGCGCGGATGAGCAGAAGAGGAAGAATCCTTGGGAAGATAGTCATCGGCCATGTGTGCGGGAATGACCCATCGCTCATGCTAATGAGTGCGGACAATAGGAAACAGAGCCACACTTTCGATAAATTCCTGAAGAAAGGGAGCGTGAGGAAAGGCCCGCTTGTACTGGAGAGAAGCGAGACGAATCTCATGCCATAGCAAATGAGGCACATTGATCTCCCCTTTTGGAGACGCATAAAGGCGATGCATGAGATGGATGCAGTAGCTACTGCAAGATCCCTTGTCACCCATCTTAGGATAAATGGTGCGAATGAAACATTGATAGATAATGAAGAAAGGAGCGCGCCAAATGGAGACTTGGTTAAAGCCCTTATGTTTCTCCTCATTAGTCAGGTCTGGTATGGGTTTTGATAAGATCAGCACATACATCAGTGCCCTTGGGTCTATGTTCGGGGTCATCATTGTGAATTTTGAACCCGGTGTCAGGAAAACCAAGGGAAGCAACAAACTGGCAATAGGAAGCCGAGAGCTTTGTGTCCGAGGTCATCCAAGTAACGGTGTTATTTGGACCAAAAAACATGTGGCATAGAATTGATGAATGGCGGCTTGGTTAAAGTCATGTTGAAATGCAAATGGAGCAGCAAGATTGGACGACTCAATGAGCTCAATAGCCCTGAAATATTTGTCCGGATGAGTACGAATATGCTCTAAATCAATGCACAAATGCAGAGAAAGACCCTTAGGAATGATGACAGTGGTAAAAATGTCAGCTTGGACATTAGTGCGAAAATGATTGTCCTGAGAGTCTCGAGCAACCGTAAATTGATCAACATCACAACGCAACTTAAGATAGGAAGCAAAAGGAACCTCGTTGAACCGCTTAACTTGGCGGTCGAGGGGTAAAGGAGGTTCGAGAGAGATATGACGAGAATCACCATGAGGTTGCACGGGAGGAGGAGGAGGCTTGAAGGTGGGACGACGAGCTTGGGTGCGGAGGTGCGAATAGCGACAAACTCGGGCTGCTCCAAATCATCCAGCTCATCCTCATAGTCAGGGCCCTCCGAAGAGGAGTTTCTAGTAGAGTTGTGAGGGCGAGCGGCACACTTTCGAGGACGAGTCATCGGAACCACCATGACAAGACATACGAGATGGCCCACCGGTGACCTGCTTGCACATGGAGTGCTTGGTCTTGGGCATCTCGACCTAGAGGAGGAGAACGGCCCAAATCAGCAACCCCACCATAGATCGAAGAATCAATGGATGAGGTGAGAAGAGATGGGTGCTACCTTGGAGTGAAGAACGTGGAGGAAGGCGGCGATCGGAGCAAGTCAGGCAAGGGGGCGCACCGGGGACTATGGCAACCAGAGCGATGTGGCGTCGGACGAGGGGTGTCGGTGTCAAAACCGGCGGATCTCGGGTAGGGGGTCCCGAACTGTGCATCTAGGCGGATGGTAACAGGAGACGAGGGACATTACCCAGGTTCGGGCCCTCTTGATGGAGGTAAAACCCTACGTCCTGCTTGATTAATATTGATGATATGGGTAGTACAAGAGTAGATCTACCACGAGATCAGAGAGGCTAAACCCTAGAAGCTAGCGTATGGTATGATTGTTGTTCGTCCTATGGACTAAAACCCTCCGGTTTATATAGACACCGGGGAGGGCTAGGGTTACACGGAGTCGGTTACAATGGTAGGAGATCTACATATCCGTATCGCCAAGCTTGCCTTCCACGCTAAGGAAAGTCCCTTCCGGACAAGGGACAAAGTCTTCAATCTTGTATCTTCATAGTCCAGGAGTCCGGCCGAAGGTATAGTCCGGCTATCCGGACACCCCCTAATCCAGGACTCCCTCAGTAGCCCCTGAACCAGGCTTCAATGACGACGAGTCCGGCGTGCAGATTGTCTTCGGCATTGCAAGGCGGGTTCCTCCTCCAAGTACTTCATAGAAGATTTTGAACACAAAGGTAGTGTCCGGCTCTGCAAAATAAGTTTCCACATATTGCCATAGAGAGAATAATATTTACACAAATCTAATCTGCTGACGTATTCCGTAGCGTGACATCACACCACGGCCAAGTCTTTATTCGGATCGTTTTACTGTCCCACCTTAGCGCGTTTAGCGAGGCGGTTTCCTTGACACGTCTTCTCAAAGCAGAGATCGTGTCCCCTTATTCTGGGATTCTCATCAACACGGGCGTGGGTAACCCAACCGCGCCATTGATTATGGCGCTTCGGAGATAAGCGAGTTTTACCACGCTGGTGGGGATGCATAGTCGCATCCACCCATATAAGGGGATAAGGATCCACCTTTTCATCCACGCCTTCTTCCTCCTTTGCCTATCCATTTCCGCGCACTCGAGCTCCAGCGCCCAAGTCCGCACACCCCACGTCAACCTTCTCCAGCCATGTTCGGAGCGGGAGGCAAGTGGATGGTCTCCTCTGTCACGGAGGGACTCATCAAAAAACTGAGGAAGGCCGGATACTTGTCTAACGACATTGCGCACCGGCTTCCCGAAGAGGGGCAGCTCATCCCCACCCCTAGGCCCCATGAGAGGGTGGTGTTCCTCCCCCATTTCCTTCGCGGACTGGGCTTCCCTCTCCACCCATTTGTCCGGGGGCTCATGTTCTACTATGGCCTGGATTTCCACGATCTGGCCCCGAACTTTGTCCTCAACATCTCGGCGTTTATCGTCGTGTGTGAGGCTTCCCTCTGCATCCGCCCCCATTTTGGCCTATGGCTCAAGACTTTCAATGTCAAGCCGAAGGTGGTGCGCGGCACCCAGGCAGAGTGCGGAGGTGCCATGGTGGGCAAGATGCCCAACGTCCTATGGCTTGAGGGCTCCTTCGTGGAGACCCTAAAGGGGTGGCAATCGGCGTGGTTTTACATCACCGAGCTGCGCAACCCTGAATGGGTCGCAGCCCCCAAGTTCCGATCCGGACCCTCTATGCGGCTCACCTCCTGGAAAGAGACGGGCCTGTCGTGGGGTAAAAAAGGAGAGCTGACCAGACTCCAAACATGCGTCCAAACCCTGGTGGACAAGAAGCTCAAACTTGTCAACGTAGTCCAGGTTATGCTCATCCGCCGGATCCTCCCGTGCCAACAACGGGCTTTCAACCTGTGGGAGTTCGACCCGGCGCAGCACCGAACTCTGAGCAAGCTCTTCGACACGATGTACAAAGATGCCTGGAAGGTGCTTTTCAAGGGCGCCGAGGCCCCCGCATCCGCTACCAAGGATCACGGATTCAGCATGCAGCGTCACGCTAGTGCGGTAAGCTGTTTTTACCTTTTACAGGGTATTAGTTTTTCATAGTTTGACTCCATGCGGGATCTAAACTCCCTTACCTTTGACAAGATTGGTAGGAGACGTCCGGACAGATCAACTGTGCGGCTCCTTTGCCCGAAGGCCCAGCGGACGCTCGCTTGGCGAAGCTGCTGGTTCCGGCACCCTATGTGGTGCTGGAGAAGAAGGCCAAGAAGAAGGCCACGGGGACTCGAAAGAGTGCCCGGCGCCAGGAGGTGTTGGATTCATCATCCGACGACCCCAAGATGCACTCCTCCCATGAAGACGAGGAGGAGGAAGAAGAGACCTCTCCCCCTCCAGCGGGGGGAGGGAAGAAAAGGAAGGCCGCCCCAACTGGGGAGGCCGAAGGGTCCAAGAAGGGGAAGACCCTTCCTCCGGACTACTCCGCCGACGCTGACGATGGCGAAGAGGAGTGGCCGCACAGGGCCAAGCCCCTGGCGAGATCGTAAGTATTTGGACACCAGAGCAATTCATTGTGTTCCTTTCTTTCACAGCTCCTCCTTACGCCGAATATGACTATGCAGTCCGCCCAAGGCCGGGCTCGACAAGTCGTCGAGCGGCTCCCTGGATTCGTCGGACGTGAATTCACTTCTGCCCGCTACCTCCCCCCACCCTATGGACGACGCCGAGGTGCTGTCCCAACAGGTTCCAAGCCAGGAGGAGGTGGTCCTGGAGGCGCCGCAAGGCAACCTCCCGGACTCCAGGCGTAAAGGGGGTAGAACCCCCAAGGGCTCCAACTTCGGCCTTGAGCCGGACACCGCGCTGGAACCTTCAACGGTTCCGGACTCCGACAGGCGGTCTCCTTACAAGAGGAGCAAGCCTACCGAGCCGGTGACCTCCGTCCAACCGGAGACACCGGGCAATTTGCTGGAGGTGCTTAACGGCACCTCCATCGACGAGGAGCACTGCACTGTTATGAGTGCGGTGATCCAGAAGGTTCAGCCCGCCAAGAGCGGACTGACTGAAGCCTGTGCCAGCCTTCTAACAGGCTTTGAGGTAAGTAAAAGATATGTAAAAATATTACCGCATAGACAGTAGCCCCTGATGCTCTGTTTGGCGTTCGGAAAGAAAAGCCGAATAAAGGATCTAATAATGTTCGCAGGAGTCTAACAAAAGTAAGTCAATATGCGTATGCAGGCTTCGCTGCTAGCATCTGCCGCACTGACTGCGGAGGTGGGCACGCTGAAGCAGATCCTCAAGCGGTCCGAGCAAGAGCTCGGCCTAGCCAAGCAGCAGCTCGAGGAGAAGGAAGGTAAGAAATACCTTATTTAAATATGTGAAAGGTACAATTGCAAAAAGTGACAGGATTAACGTGGCTATTGTAGGGGCCACAACTGAGGTGGCGACCCTTAAGCAAGCACTGTCCGAGGCCGAGAAGAGGGCGGCCACAGAGCGCACCGAGCGGGAGAAGCATGAGACGCGGGTTGGCGAGGTGCGGCAAGAGCTCCAGGCTCTCATGAAAAAACATGAGAGTTTGGAGCTTGACTCGAAGACGAGAGAGGCTGAGCTCACGGCAGCCATTGAGGATGCCAAGTCTACCAAGGCCGAAGCCCAGAAGGACCTCCAGGAGGTTGAGGCAATAAAAAAGATAGCGGCGGGTAAGGCATTATTTATGCAAAGCAAGCACGTAAAAGTGAATTACTTGTTACTTACCCAAATCCGGAGCTCTCCAGGAGCATTCGCAGACTTGCCCCGTAGCGTGTTGGATGCAGCTGCCTTCTACCGAGCCGAGGAGGGAAGCTCGACGGAGAAGGTGTTCTGTTCTCAGTATGCTGAGGCCGAACACCCGGTGCCCTTAAGCGACCAGCTGAAACAGCTGGTCGAGCTCCATAAGGTGGCCAAACAGGCCATGAAGGGCCTCATAGTCCGGCTGTGGCCTAGAGAGGCCATGCCTAGGAGCTACTTCGAGCTGGTGAGGCGGCTGGTGGAGGCCTGTCCAAGGCTCGAAGTCATCAAGCGCTCTGTATGCATCGAGGGTGCTCATAGGGCGCTTGCCCGTGCGAAGGTGCACTGGGACAAGCTGGATGCTGAGAAGCTTGTGAAGGATGGGCCACCGCCGGGCAAGGAGCATCGCAGGCCCGAGATGTATTATGAGGGCGTTCTGAAGGGTGCTCGCCTTATGGCGGATGAATGTTCCAGGGATGTAATTTTTGAGTAAACTCGCTCGTTTTGTCATGTGCGCTGAAAACTTGTTCATGTGCGCTAAGCAATGCTTTTTGAATTTAAAATATTACCTTATGTGCGGCCGTTTATCAAATTTGAGAGATGGCGAGTCATCGGCTTCTGCCCCCATGCCACGAGTGCTAGGGTGTTTGGGATAAACATGAGTGCTCTTTTCCCATTCTTGGGTCCTTCGAGGGAGGCGCTCAACACAACGAACAAGGCAATCGGACTATAATGCTTGAACACTCTCACTTAGCCATAGAATTCTATAATTTTAAATTTCGGCAAAGCCCCTAGTGTTCGAAAGACCGAGTTCGGGGCGCTATCCACGCCTAGGCCGGACAAAGCCGACTCCTCGCTCTAAGCGGCATAAGTCTTTAGGGACTCGAAAACCTCTTGAACAGCGACCAGCTCTCGCCTCATCATGACGGTCAGTTTTAGCTTTCTCTACTGAGGTGCTTAGCCTAGCTCAACTGGGGCACAATCGCAGTAGTTCTCCTAGTGCTACCTTAGCCGATATAACGGAACGTAAGGTACCGAAACATAGGAGCCAGGCAAACCCAACCATTGACCCAAGACATGATTCGGAGCCGATGCATATAATGCTATAAGTTCGGGGTGCCGCACTTGTGAAAGTGTTCGGACTTCTCACACCGTGTTGTGGGGTACTTAAGCCCCTGGCGTATTGGCTGTACCAAAGTGTACGGGTGCAACATGTCATTAATGAACATATATTCGTAAAAAGAGTAATGCAATAATAGACGAAAGCTATGCATTGTTTATTTAAAAAGGCTGTGATCAAAGCAGAACGATACAAATAGTGCGATAAGCAAAAGATGGGACTATTTAACATGTCCTTTCCAGGGGCAAACAGCGGAATGTTATGTGAAACAGGTATATTGCTTGTTATAGAGACCACCTTAGAGTTCCATAGTGCGGCGTAGCTTTCTGCTTCCCTGGTTGTATCGTTTGTGCGGCAATTGTACTGCCAGACAAGCCTTCCGAAGAATGGAGTCCTGAAAATAAGAGAAAATTAAGAAATCGGCAGCCCCTAGTGCGGTTTAAGCCGCGTTTCGGGCATGCCGTGATGGTGCCCCTCCCACTGTGCCCATGGTATTTCCAGAGCGTAGTTATGTACGCGCAACACTGGTTTCGCAAGTTCGCGAGGGCTGGGGTTGGGGCCGCATTGCTACGCTTGCTCGGAATGTGCTAGGCAGTCTTGTTGTAGGTTACTCCGGGCGCGCTTGACGGTGTCGAGACGTTTAATGGACGGATTGGAGAATTGCCTTGAGAGGCTGCTCTGTACTTCCGCTGCGATAGCCGCCGTATGCTCCTCCATTCAGAGAGAGCGTTCGGTGTTTCCATTGACCGTGATGACTCCTCGAGGGCCTGGCATCTTGAGCTTGAGGTATGCGTAGTGCGGCACCGCATTGAACTTGGCAAATGCGGTTCGCCCGAGCAGTGTGTGATAGCCACTGTGGAACGGGACTATGTCGAAGATTAACTCCTCGCTTCGGAAATTATCCGGAGATCCGAAGACCACTTCAAGTGTAACTGAGCATGTACAGTTTGCCTCTACACCTGGTATGCCGCCTTTAAAGGTCGTTTTAGTGGGTTTAATCCTCGAGGGATCGATGCCCATTTTCCGCACTATATCCTGGTAAAGCAGGTTCAGGCTGCTGCCGCTGTCCATAAGGACTCTAGTGAGGTGAAATCCGTCAATAATTGGGTCTAGAACCAATGCGGCGAATCTGCCATGACAGATGCTAGTGGGGTGATCCCTTCGATCAAAAGTGATCGGGTAGGAAGACCATGGGTTGAACTTTGGGGCGACTAGCTCCATCCGTATACGTCCCTTAGCGCACGCTTCCTGTCGGTGTCAAAATCGGCGGATCTCGGGTAGGGGGTCCCGAACTGTGCGTTTAGGCCGGATGGTAACAGGAGGCAAGGGACATGAAGTTTTACCCAGGTTCGGGCCCTCTCGATGGAGGTAAAACCCTACGTCCTGCTTGATTAATATTGATGATATGGGTAGTACAAGAGTAGATCTACCACGAGATCGGAGAGGCTAAACCCTAGAAGCTAGCCTATGGTATGATTGTAGTTGTGTATGTTGTCCTACGGACTAAAACCCTCCGGTTTATATAGGCACTGGAGAGGGTTAGGGTTACACAAAGTCGGTTACAATGGTAGGAGATCTGCATATCCGTATCGCCAAGCTTGCCTTCCACGCCAAGGAAAGTCCATTCCGGACACGGGACGAAGTCTTCAATCTTGTATCTTCATAGTCCAAGAATCCGGCTGAAGGTATAGTCTGTCCATCCGGACACCCCCTAATCCAGGACTCCCTCCGTAGCCCCCGAACCAGGCTTCAATGACGATGAGTCCGGCGCGCAGATTGTCTTCGGCATTGCATGGCGGGTTTTCCTCCAAATTCCGTGTACCTGTTGAATAAAGTCCGGTTTCTTGTAGATGATGCGCTCCTTGGCTTCTACGCCAATAATGGCTGCTTCCCACGTGTCAAACGAATATGAAAAGTCCAAGTGTTTTTACATTCACACCCCTAGCCGCGTAAATGAGCTAACCTATTTAAGGGGACGAGGATTTAGATCCAAACCACATCTTCCCCCCTTCGCGAGTGCTCATCAGAGCGCATCCGAGAAAGGTCCATTCCACCATGGCCAGCCGTCGCGACTCCTCCTCTCGCCCTTCCAGCCCTTAGCCTGGATATTGGGAGAGATGCTCTATCCCGCATAGCGAGCTAGTGACGCTCCAGACCAAGGGATTTCTCCCCCCGACCTATATGGTCCCGGTTCGAGCCGGCCTTGCCATCTATAATGGCGGAGAGCAAGCGGAGAGTGCCCCTAATCCCTCCGAAGGAGAGCGGGTGTTCCATGTCCCTTATTTAATAAGGGGGCTTGGATTTCCAATCCATCCATTTCTCCGGGGGCTCCTGGAGTTCTATGGCCTCCAGCTACACAATCTCACGCTTGCCTCCGTATTGCATATCGCGGGCTTCGTAGCCCTCTGCAAGCTGTTTTTGGGTATCGAGGCTCATTCCGGGCTATGGAAAAGGTTATTCTGCCTTGTGCCCCGCTCTAAGGAGGGGTCAATGTATCAAGTGGGCGGAGCCGAAGTGTGGCGCATCGCCGGGACCGGATATCTGCCCGAAACCCCAAAGAAGGCGTCCGAAGACTGGCCCTCGGAGTGGTTTTATATAGAAGACGTCCCGCTGCCGGATCCTGTCCGGATCGGCCTCCCTGAATTCGACAGTGCTCCCTTAAAGAAGCGCCTAAGCTGGTGTCCATGGAGCCCTCAGAGGGAAAGTGACAGGGACATCATTTACCTGATGGGCCGAATAAGATTGTTAGCGCATTCCGGACTAACCATCATCGGGGTTATGGCCGAATGCATCATGCGGGGGGTGCAGACGCTTCAGTATAGAAGCCACCCCATGTGGGACTTCAACGGGGAGGGCGACGCCACCTGCTACGGCCGTAAGGGGCCGGATTCAGCTGCCTCTCTACTAAAGATCTTGTCCACTTTGTATAAGGGAGAAGAGGAGGAATTTCTCCGCGTCAACCCACAGGGTGGATTCTCTATGCACAATCCCCCAAGCTGGGTAAGCGGTCGTATTTACTTGCCCATCCGTTTTGTATTCCCATTGTTAAATATTCAATCTGGCGACTTCAATGCAGGAACTGCGCCGGGCTGTTAAGGAAATAAGCAGCCCTCCTCCACAACCTGAGGACCCAGGACGGTCCCTCGACCCGGCCTCTCAAGAGGATCTGGACATATCAGTGGAGCTGATTGATGGAGTGTTCCATCAATTGAGCAAGGACAACGCCTTGGTGGCCATTACGGCCGATTACCCAGGGCTAATCCCGGCCTCCCAGGTAACTGAGATCCAAGTCCCAGTATCCCGAATAGGTGTCCTCCCTCTCGTGTTTTCAGTTTCCTGATTACTACCGAACTTTGCAGGGGAGGTTTTTAAGGCGGAAGGCCGAACCTACGGCGACAAGCCAACGAGGGGCCGCAGGGCCCCGTGGGCAGAAAAGAAGTGCAGTCCGGACTGAGGCGTCAGCGCAAAGGTATGGCGCGCCCCCTTATCCCAGGTGTTATACCTTCGAGGCACATTGACACTCATGCTCTCTTCAGGACAAAGAGACCTCGCCGGACTATATCCGGAGAGGCTGCCAATCGCGCCTCCACCAGCCAGGCTCCAAAGACTGGTCTGGAGGTGGAGGCGAATGCAAGGCGCGCGCCAGACGCTCCTCCGACGGAGGATGTGGACGGGTTGTCTGCCACCAACTCTGAGGTGGAGAGTGCCATGAACCACAGGCATCGTCGGACAATTCTTCGCGACGCTTGTTTCTCCCAAGGGCCGTTAGATGCCTTCAACTCGGGAGATGCGTACCTCCGTGCTGCTCAAAATGGTCTAGCTAGAGCCACGGAGCAATATGTA
Organism: Triticum dicoccoides; assembly: GCF_002162155.2. Classification (NCBI taxonomy): domain Eukaryota; kingdom Viridiplantae; phylum Streptophyta; class Magnoliopsida; order Poales; family Poaceae; genus Triticum; species Triticum dicoccoides. The sequence goes on from NC_041386.1 coordinate 48,140,494, forward strand.
AAAGACATACGGGTAAGAAAATTTTGGTAATTATATATATACCAGTAGCCCCCGAGACTTGAAACAATTAGAATAACTGATTTAAGGATCATTTGTTATGCAGGTTCTTACAGAAAAGAATTCCCTACTGTCCAAGGAGCTGGAAGAGTGCAAAGCCCAACTTGAGGCCGCACTAGCCGCTGCAGGGGAGCCCAAGGAGACAACCTCTGGTAATATACACTTCGAAAGATAAGTATTTTGTGAAGCACGGCATGGGTGTGAATCAGACAAATGAAATTGCAGATGGCATCGAATTGAATCCGGAAAGGCAACACCTCCTACGCCAGCTAAAGGCTGGTGAGAAGGTGCTGACAAAGGTGAGGCGGGAGAAGAACGATCTCCAAGATGCCAACACCAAGCTAGGTATCGAGCTGAAAGATGTTCGTGCCCAGCTGTCAGACTCCGTGAAGGAGAATCAGCGGCTTCGGCGCGACATATTTAGTAAGTGCTTGAACGAACCTTTGAAAGAAAGTTCGGCGGGGAAGTCGACTAACAGAGCAATGTCTGTAGGTGTGCTAATAGGCCGTCCTGCAGAGGAGATGCCTGGTTCTACGGGTGACCTTCTTCCCGAGCTCTCGCAACTGCTCGATCGAGTTCGGCAGGCGATGCAAGGCGTCGTCCAGGCCCTGTGGCCATCCGTCTCCATGCCCGAAGGTCTTGGAGAGCTTGCGGAGAAGCTAAAGGGAGCACGGCGGAGCTTCCGATTGTGGAAGATATCGGCCTGCCGTCAAGGCGCTAGGGAGGCCTGGGCCATGGTGAAGACGCGGTACGCAAAGGCTGACCCCAACCACATGGCCGAGGTCGGTCCTGTAGGGCCCGATGGGAAGGAGATCCCTGTAAGCTTAGTATACGGCCAAGTAGAGTTGGCCGCAAAGTATTACCAGCAGGACTGTAAATTAGACAGCCTGTTAGATGGTATTGAAGAGGAATACAATCAGTCAAAATGACTATGTAATTTAATTGACATTTATAATGCCTTCTAGCCGGATTGTAGATCATTTGTCATGGCCGACCTTTTCGCTTCAGCCTCGGGACCTAACGGTCCGGAGTGTGTCCGAATTCCCATGCGGTTATATAGGAACCGGGGAATGCATGGAGACCAGGCGTAGGGGTCATTAGTGCGTGAACAGACAAGTGCCCGACTAGTTATGTTATATTACATGGTTAGTAAGAAACATCTTCCAGAGAGAATAGTTCCGTTAGGGGTTCCTTTCCCTGGGAGGCATGCCCTAAGGTGCATGTCCATGCTACGAAAAGAAACGCAGGAAAAACATCTGGGGGCGTATAGATAAAAATAAAAAAAGATCATTTTTAGTTCACCGACCGAATATTCCCTTAAGAACGCTAGCTTTCGGCTTCACCCAGTCTGAGGTACACGTCCGGCTGACTCGGCAGTAACAATCGCAGAGGTTCTCCCTTTACCACCTAGCCGATCAATCGGGAACGTAGGGGTAAGCACAGGAGCCAGGCAACCCAGCTTGGCCAAAACTTAAGTCATATCGATGCATATAATGGTGAATAAAAGGTACATGCGGAAGTGTGACACATGTGTTGGGCATGAAGCCCGTATGAACAAGCTTCTGTTTAAAGAAGCCCCCAGGTTTAATGAGCGCGGATAGCGCGTCACTTTATGAGCCTTTAAAGGATATAAGGGAGAGAGAGAGAAGAAGAGAAATGTAAGACAGAAAATATATAAAAAATGGACAGAGGAAGGAGACAAACACAGAGTCCGACGCTAGGCGTAGAATCTTCGGAGACGGGCTGCGTTCCATGGGTTCGGCTCGAGTCGGTTATCCGATGCATCCCGTAGGCGGTACGCTCCACCAGTCAGGACTTGGTCAATTATGAAGGGACCTTCCCACTTGGGCTTGAGTTTGTCCTTTTTCTTGTCCGGTAGTCGTAGAACTAATTCGCCAACATTGTAATTTTTGGCCCGTACTTCTCTACTTTGGTATCTTCGAGCCTGCTGTCCATAGAATGCGAAACGGGCTTTTGCCACATCACGCTCCTCCTCCAATGCGTCCAAGCTGTCCTGCCGATCGAGCTCGGCTTCTCTTTCTTCGTACATGCGCACTCGAGGTGAGTCATGAATTATGTCGCAAGGCAAAACTGCCTCTGTGTCGTACACCATAAAGAATGGTGTGTATCCGGTGGTGCGATTCGGCGTGGTCCGCAGCCCCCAGAGTATGGAGTCGAGCTCCTCTACCCAGTGCGTGTTAGATTCCTTGAGGGACCGCACTAATCTGGGTTTGATGCCACTCATGATAAGACCATTTGCATGTTCGACCTGGCCGTTAGTTTGTGGGTGATAGACGGAAGCATAATCGAGCTTGATGCCCATGTTTTTGCACCAGAGTTTTACCTCATCGGCCGTGAAGTTCGTGCTGTTATCAGTGATGATGCTGTGGGGGATGCCGTAATGGTGTACAACCCCGGATATAAAGTCTATCACCGGTCCGGATTCGACCGTCTTAACAGGCTTGGCTTCTATCCATTTGGTGAACTTATCTACCATGACCAGTAGGTATTTTTGCTTGTGGGTTCCGCCTTTAAGGGGTCCAACCATGTCAAGCCCCCAAACCGCGAAGGGCCAAGTAATGGGGATAGTTTGGAGGGCGGTGGGTGGCATATGGCTTTGGTTTGCAAAGAGCTGGCAACCGGTGCATCGTTGGACTAAGTCCTGAGCATCTGCCCGGGCCGTCGGCCAATAAAAGCCTGTACGAAAGGCCTTGCTTACAAGGGACCGGGCTGCAACGTGATGACCGCCGAGTCCGGCATGAATTTCAGCAAGGAGGTTCGGCCCCTCCTCTTCGGAGATGCACCTTTGAAGGACTCCGGTAGTGCTTTTCTTATAAAGCTCTCCCTCGTGGACTCTGTAGGCTTTGGATCGCCGCACTATGAAGCGTGCCTTATTTTGGTCCTCGGGGAGTTCCTGCCTAGTAAGGTAGGCGAGGAATGGTTCTGCCCACGGGGCGATGATGGCCATTATTACGTGGACTGAAGGTGTTATTTCATTGGCAGATCCTCCGATTGTGTCAGAATGTTCGGTGTCGGGCAGTGCGGTTGGGTCTGGGCTGTTATTGTTCGGCTCCCCTTCCCATACTACGGATGGCTTGAACAGCCTTTCCAAGAAGATGTTGGGGGGACTACATTGCGTTTTGCGTCGATGCATGCCAGGACATCTGCCGCCTGATTATTTTCCCAGGCTATATGGTGAAATTCAAGCCCCTCAAACCGAGCTGACATTTTTAGGACGGCGTTGCAGTAAGCTGCCATTTTTGGATCCTTGGCATCGAAGTCTCCATTTATTTGGGATATTGCGAGGTTCGAGACCCCGCGCACCTCTAGGCGTTGAATGCCCATGGATACTGCCATCCGGAGACCATGTAAAAGGGCCTCATATTCGGCTGCATTGTTGGAGTTCGTGTACATAATCTGGAGTACGTATTGAACTGTGTCTCCTGTGGGGGACGTCAAAACGACGCCAGCCCCCAGTCCGGCCAACATCTTGGAGCCGTCGAAATGCATGATCCAATTTGAATATGTGCCATACTCTTTAGGGAGTTCGGCTTCCGTCCATTCTGCGACGAAGTCGACCAAGACTTGTGACTTGATGGCTCGCCGTGGCTTATAAGTTATGTCGAACGGGAGGAGCTCAATGGCCCATTTTGCAATCCGGCCCGTTACGTCACGATTGTTTATAATATCGTTAAGTGGTACTTCCAAGGCTACTGTTATTGAACACTCTTGAAAGTAGTGTCGTAGATTCCGGGATGCCATGAATACCGCGTATGCGATCTTTTGATAATGCGGGTACCGTGATTTGCAGGGAGTGAGGACAGTGGACACATAATAGCCCGGCTTTTGAAGGGGGAATTTATGTCCATCCGCTTCTCGTTCGACGACGAGAACTGCGCTTACAACCTGATGTGTTGCTGCAATGTATAATAGCATTGGTTCGCCAACGTTTGGTGCGGCCAGGACTGGGTTTGTTTCCAGTATGGCATTTATTTCGTCGAGTCCGGCCGTGGCTGCATCTGTCCATTCGAAGTGTTCGGTGCGCCAAAGGAGGCGGTAAAGGGGTAGGGCCTTTTCTCCCAAGCGGGAGATAAAGCGGCTTAGAGCCGCCACGCATCCGGTTAACTTTTGTATTTGTTTGAGGTCCTTTGGGATATCCAGTTGCGATAGAGCTCGGACCTTGGCTGGATTTGCTTCAATTCCTCTACCGGATACAATGAAGCCCAAGAGCTTTCCGGCTGGAATGCCGAAAACGCATTTTTCCGGGTTGAGCTTGATGTCGTATGTTCGGAGGTTATCAAATGTGAGCCTCAAGTCGTCTACTAGAGATTTGACATGTCTTGTTTTGACGACCACATCATCTACATATGCCTCCACTGTTTTGCCGATTTGGCTTGCCAGACATGTCTGAATCATGCGTTGATATGTTGCGCCGGCATTTTTGAGCCCGAAGGGCATCGTGTTGAAGCAGAATGGGTCGTATGGTGTGATAAATGTCGTTGCGGCTTGGTCTGGTTCTGCCATCTTGATTTGATGGTAGCCAGAATATGCGTCGAGGAAACACAACGAATCGTGTCCTGCGGTAGCGTCAATAATTTGATCGATGCGGGGGAGGGGGAAGGGATCCTTTGGGAAAGCCTTGTTAAGGTCTTTAAAATCAACACACACGCGCCAGGATTTGTCCTTCTTTGGTACCATCACCAGGTTTGCTAGCCAGTCCGGATGTTTTATATCTCTGATGAATCCGGCCTCCAATAGCTTTGCTAGCTCCTCTCCCATGGCCTGTCTCTTAGGTTCGGAAAAATGCCGAAGAGCCTGTTTGACAGGTTTGAATCCTGTTTGGATATTTAAGCTGTGCTCGGCCAGCCTGCGTGGGATTCCTGGCATGTCTGAAGGGTGCCAGGCGAAAATGTCCCAGTTCTCTCTCGCAGTGCGGCGTCTACATCAGGGTTTAATTGTGCCCCGATGGAAGCTGTTTTATTGGGGTCCGTTGGATGGACTTGAATTTGACTATTTCGTCCGCCGGCTTAAAGGAGGTGGACTTGGATCTTTTGTCGAGTACCACATCATCCCTATTCACCGTAGAGCGCAGCGCAGTCAGTTCCTCAGCCGCTAGGGCTTCAGATAGTGCCTCGAGGGCCAGTGCGGCTGTCTTGTTTTCGGCGCGGAGTGCTGTGTCCGGATCACTAGCGAGAGTGATGATCCCGTTAGGCCCTGGCATCTTGAGCTTCATGTACCCGTAATGGGGTATTGCTTGGAAGATTCTAAACGCTTCCCGCCCTAGCAGAGCGTGATAACCGCTGTTGAACGGAGCCACATGGAACGTGATCTCTTCGGACCTATAATTATCCGGCGTGCCGAACACCACATCTAGTGTGATTTTTCCTGTACAGCGCGCTTCCCGACTGGGGATTATTCCTCTAAAGGTTGTGCTGCTTCGCTCAATGCGGTTCCAGTCTATTTCCATTTTTTGAAGGGTTTCCTCATAAATGAGGTTCAATCCGCTGCCGCCGTCCATGAGTACGTTGGTAAGACGAAAGCCGTCCACTATTGGACTGAGGACCAATGCGGCTGGTGCTCGGGCTGTTCGGAATTTAGGTTCATCACTGGCGTTAAAGGTAATAGCCGTGTCACTCCATGGGTTTATTGTTGCTACTTGGTAGACTTCGGCAAGGCTGCGGAGTGTCCTTTTTCGCATATTATTTGATGCGAAAGTCTCGAAGACTGTTAATATCGTATTGGTGTCTCTGGGGTGGCTTTCTGTGGCCTCCGGAATTAGGAGATTTTCGCCAATTTTGGCCACCTGCCGGAGTATCCAACATGCTCTAAGGCCGTGAGTTGGTGTGGCGTCCTCTGTACTGTGAATTTTACAGGGTTCATTAAGCCATCCTTCCAGTACGGTTCCATGCCCTATAGAGGGTTTTTGCTTTTTAGTGCTTGACCCAGGTGTCTGGTGATGATGCACCCTTTTATTTTGGGTTGGGTTTGTATTCAGGGCCGGATTGTCCCAAAATTTTATTTCGGTTTTCCAGGCGCTTTCCATCGCACAGTACTTTTGTACAATGGACGCCAAGTCAGCGAAGCGTGTAATATCACGGCGACTTATGGCGTTGAGTATTCCCTTGTCCATGCAATTATTGCCAAAGATTGAGATTGCGTCTTCCTCGCGGCAGTCCCTTAGCATGTTCTTAACCAGGAGGAATCTGGCCCAGTAATGATGTATTGTTTCATCGGGTTCTTGCCTAATTTTGGATAGATCGCTTGTGTTGGGGTGGGTGGGTGGAATTAAATCCGAAGCCTCACCCCATCTGAGGCTCAGAGGCCGAGGAATTTCCGAGCTCAAAAATTTGGATTCCTGGATGTTGTCCAATGAATCCAGCCCGTCGCCTAACTCTAGGTTCGGGTCTTGAGTGATATCCTCCCCTCCGCGGGTATCCGGCTTGGAGGGATCGGGAATCCAGATGTAGCGAGTCCTTAAGATAGATGAAGGGCCGCCACACTGTCCCTCTACTACGGCAACGTGATGATGACTTGGGGAGAGTTAATCTCTCTCAGATCGGGTTTAGGCCCAATATGGTCGTAATCCGTAGCGACTCCCAAGGCGGCGAAGCGATCCAAGAGCTCGTTTATGGAGGAGAGCTCCATTGGATCTAACTGCTCGGCGAGTTCCGAGCTGACATGAAGATTGTTTTCGATGGCTCGAGAGGTCATTGACGGCGCAGAAGCCGAACAGGCGGTCATAAGAAAACCACCTAGCCGGAGGGTTTGGCCGACAGCCAAAGCTCCCTTAGCAACGGTGCCATCTTTAAAGACGGGGCGAGGCATCCTTCCTGATGGCGACGGTACAGAGGAACTCTCAATGAAAGCACCAATGTCGGTGTCAAAACTGGCGGATCTCGGGTAGGGGGTCCCGAACTGTGCGTCTAGGCCGGATGGTAACAGGAGGCAAGGGACACGAAGTTTTACCCAGGTTTGGGCCCTCTCGATGGAGGTAAAACCCTACGTCCTACTTGATTAATATTTATGATATGGGTAGTACAAGAGTAGATCTACCACGAGATCGCAGAGGCTAAACCCTAGAAGCTAGCCTATGGTATGATTGTAGTTGTGTATGTTGTCCTACGGACTAAAACCCTCCGGTTTATATAGGCACTGGTGAGGATTAGGGTTACACAAAGTCGGTTACAATGGTAGGGGATCTGCATATCCGTATCGCCAAGCTTGCCTTCCACGCCAAGGAAAGTCCCTTCCAGACACGGGACGGAGTCTTCAATCTTGTATCTTCATAGTCCAGGAGTCCGGCTAAAGGTATAGTCCGGCCATCCGGACACCCCCTAATCCAGGACTCCCTCACTTCCGCTCCCTCTTGGGGACGTGGGTTGCATATATCATGTTCACCGTCCGCACTTGTGGGGGAAAACCTTTCTGTCCACTGTTGTTCGGCGACCGGGGCTCCTCCTCGTCATCGCTATGCAGCCCCTTGTCTCTGCTTTCGGCATTTAACTTGCATGCCTGCTTGAACACCCAACAATCCCTGTTGGTGTGATTGGCTGGTTTTTCGGGGGTCCCATATATCTGGCATGAGCGGTCGAGTATTCGGTCAAAACTGGACGAGCCCGGAGTATTTCTTTTGAATGGCTTTTTCTGCTGACCGGGTTTAGAGCCTCTGAATCCGGCATTAATTGTCGTATCCTCAGCATTGTCGCCGTTAATGCGGCGCTTTTGCTTTGTGACGTGACCTGCCACTGCTGTCCTTGGTATCCGAATTACCAGGGCTCTTGGTCATGTTATTGCTGCAAGCTAGCCAGCTGTCTTTTCCCGCACAAAAGCGGGTCATAAGTGTCGTGAGTGCTGCCATAGATTTCGGCTTTTCTTGTCCTAGGTGCCGTGCAAGCCACTCGTCGCGGATGTTATGCTTGAATGCTGCTAGGGCCTCTGCGTCCGGACAGTCGACGATTTGATTTTTCCTGGTTAGGAACCATGTCCAGAATTGTCTGGCCGATTCCTCTGGTTGCTGAATTATGTGGCTTAGGTCATCGGCGTCTGGTGGTCGCACATAAGTGCCCTGGAAATTGTCGAGGTATGCGGCTTCCAGGTCCTCCCAACAACCAATTGATTCTGCTGGTAAGCTGTTTAGCCAATGTCGAGCTGGTCCTTTAAGCTTGAGTGGGAGGTATTTGATGGCGTGTAGGTCATCACCGCGGGCCATGTGGATATGAAGGAGATAGTCCTCGATCCATACCGCAGGATCTATTGTGCCATCGTATGATTCGATGTTCACGGGTTTGAAACCCTTGGGGATTTGATGATACATTACTTCATCTGTGAAGCATAGTGGGTGTGCGGCACCTCTGTATTGGGCTATATCACGACGCAGCTCAAACGAGCTTTGTCTACTGTGTTCGGCCCGGCCGATTTACTGTATCCGGAGTGACGATTACCGTCTCGTGCCATGGGGCGCCCACGCGATCCGTAGATCGATCTTGTTTGCCTTGCCTTGTCCTCCAATATATCTCGCAGGTCTGGCGCATTTTCCCGTGCCTTGGTATTTTTTGAGCGGCGCCGAGGTGTGGCTTGAGTGGAGGGCCGAGAGGCCTCTCTGTCGCGGCCAAGGGGTGGCCGGTCGGCCGCATCATGCGCTGCAGATGTAGGTTTAGGTGCTTCCTCCTCTAATCAGGGTAGCAACCTGCGCTTTGGGTAACTCTTGGAGGGGCGTTCGAGTTCATACTCTTCGGCCGCAAGGACTTCAGTCCATCTATCAGCTAGCAAATCTTGATCAGCTCTAAGCTGTTGCTGTTTTTTCTTGAGGCTGCTCGTCGTGGCCATAAGCCTGCGTTTGAAACGCTCTTGTTCGACGGGATCCTCTGGCACGACAAATTCGTCGTCGTCGAGGCTTGCCTCGTCTTCGGAGGGAGGCATGTAATTATCGTCCTTGACCTCTCTGTCTGCCGCTCTCTCATGAGGGCTGGCTTCTCCATCCTCCTGTGCTGAATCTTGCTGGAGGTGGTTGTCTTCAGCACTATCCGGGGTGTTATTATCTCCCGTGCCGGAATCACCATTTTTGCTTTGGCGGGATTTAGAGCGGCGCCGCTGACGCCGGCGCTTAGGCTGCTTCTTGGAGGGGTCATCCTCCGCTGTTCCATCGCCATTTCCTTCTTTTGGGTGTCCACCATGTATATATCATACGACGAGGTGGCTTTCCAGTGCCCTATAGGCATTGGTTCTTGATCGTCTCCTGCATCGGCGTCCATACCGTCGATGTCTTCAGAGTCGAAGTCGAGCATGTCGGTTAAATCATCGACAGTGGCTACGAAGTGGGTGGTGGGTGGGCTTTGAATTTCTTCATCATCCGCATCCCAACCTTGCTGACCATAGTCCGGCCAGGGCTCCCCTGATAAAGAGAGAGACTTTAGTGAATTCAGAATATCGCCGAAGGGCGAGTGCTGAAAGATGTCCGCGACGGTGAACTCCATGATCGGCGCCCAATCAGGTTCGATCGGTAGGGGCGCGGAGGGCTCGGAGGCTGGAGAGGAGTCCGGCTCCTTGGAGTCACGGGCTTCGCAGAGAATAGGGCTGGTGTTCGGCTCGATCGTCGTAGAGATTGCAGCCCCCGAGGCGGTGTCCAACCACCCATCCTCGATTGGCGCAGTTGGCTCCAAATTAAGGGTCGGAGCTGATGCGGGTGCGGCCTCCACGGCACTGTTCGGTGGCAGAGCTAGATCATGCCCATCGTGACAGTGCGGCGCGCTCGGCTGTGGCTCGAATCCGTCGAAGATCAAGTCTCCGCGGATGTCGGTCGTGTAGTTCAAACTTCCAAATCTGACCTGATGGCCAGGGGCGTAGCTCTCGATCTGCTCCAGATGACCAAGTGAATTGGCCCGCAGTGCAAAGCCGCCGAATACGAAGATCTGTCCGGGGAGAAAAGTCTCACCCTGGATCGCATCGCTGTTGATGATCGGAGAAGCCATCGGGCCTAAAAGTGACGACACAGAGGAACTCTCAATGAAAGCACCAATGTCGGTGTCAAAACCGGCGGATCTCGGGTAGGGGGTCCCGAACTGTGCGTCTAGGCGGATGGTAACAGGAGACGAGGGACATGATGTTTTTACCCAGGTTCGGGCCCTCTTGATGGAGGTAAAACCCTACGTCCTGCTTGATTAATATTGATGATATGGGTAGTACAAGAGTAGATCTACCACGAGATCAGAGAGGCTAAACCCTAGAAGCTAGCCTATGGTATGATTGTTGTTCGTCCTACGGACTAAAACCCTCCGGTTTATATAGACACCGGGAAGGGCTAGGGTTACACAGAGTCGGTTACAATGGTAGGAGATCTACATATCCGTATCGCCAAGCTGGCCTTCCACGCCAAGGAAAGTCCCTTCCGGACACGGGACGAAGTCTTCAATCTTGTATCTTCATAGTCTAGGAGTCCGGCCGAAGGTATAGTCCGGCTATCCGGACACCCCCTAATCCAGGACTCCCTCAAGGGGCACGAGCGCCGAGCGACCACAGCGAGGAGCACGAGCGGCCACGGCGAGGAACACGAGCGGCGAGCAGTCGCGGCAAGGAATACGAGCGGCGAGCGGCCGCGGCGAGGAGACAGGGGCGGCGGCGGTGGGGAGCGAAGGGATTAGGGTTGACCCGAACCATACCCCACGCTATATATAGGTGCCCAGAAAGTCCCGGACGTCCGGTGCCTGAGCCAGAGAAGAATTAACAGAAGACCAGAGTTCTTCGCTCGTCCGGTGCCTGAGAAAGTCCCGGAAGACCGGTGTCCTACAGACGTCCGGTGCCTGAGCCAGGGAAGAATTAACGGACGACCGGATTTCTTCGGACGTCCGGTGCCTGAGAATGCCCGAGCCAGAGGAGGAATTAATGGACGACCGGATAGACCAGACGTCCAGACCCAAGGTAACAGAGAGCTTTTTACGGACGTTCGGACAGTACCGGACGACCGACACACAAAAATTTTCTGTAAAAATTTAGATGATGACTAGGGGGGATGATGATGACAATGATGAATTGGTATAATATCAAGTAGTGAGTAACCTATGTCAATACAACAACAGCACCAAAACACATACCGCTCATATATTGTTCTAGTGACAAGAGCAGTGGCTACGGCCACCATGTGTGAGTATACATGACATGGCTCCGCAAATAATGGAACTTTGGGTGCATAATCACTACTCCATCATAGAAAGCTCCATAGTTAGAATAACATGGTAGCCTTGAGAGTGTTTGTTCTTTTCATGCATTTCATAGGGTGAGAGTACTCATTAGTTGAGTGTCTCCCCCTAAGTATATGCCTACATCGACAAAACCTTGCTTCATCCAATGGCTTCATGAAAATATCTGCAAGTTGCATATCTGTCCCAGCATGAGCAATATCAATATCCCCCTTTTCCACATGATCTCTCAAGAAGTGATACCTAATATCAATGTGCTTGGTGCGAGTATGATCTTTGGGGTTCTCAGCAATATTTATGGCACTTTCATTATCACATAGAAGAGGCACATGTCTATAGGTGATACCATAATCCTTCAAAGTTTGCCTCATCCATAGTAATTGAGTTGCACAACTGGCGGTTGCAATGTATTCAGCTTCTACGGTGGAGAGAGCAACACAATTTTGTTTCTTCGAGGACCAACTTACCAAGGAGCATCCAAGGAATTGACATGCACCAGAGGTGGACTTACGATCCACTTTGTCTCCAGCCCAATCTGCATCCGTGTACCCAATGAGATCAAACTTAGCATCCTTGGGGTACCATAGACCCAACTTTGGGGTGTGAACAAGGTATCTAAGAATATGCTTAACCGCCTTATGATGACTTTCCCTAGGGGAAGCTTGAAATCTAGCACACATGCATACACTAAACATGATGTCTGGTCTAGATGCACAAAGATAAAGCAATGAACCAATCATAGAACGGTATTTAGATGGGTCGAAGGGGATACCGTTTGTGTCTTTAGTGAGTACAATTTTGGTTGGCATAGGTGTATTACATGGACTAGCATCAGACATGCCAAATTTTGCTAGGATATCCTTGAGGTATTTTGCTCGAGACAAGAAAATTCCTTCTTGAAATTATTGAATTTGAAATCCGAGGAAGAACTTCAAATCCGCATTGAGTGACATTTCAAAATTCTTGGTCATTGAAGCCGCAAACTTCTCGCACAAATGAATGTTAGGGGAACCAAAAATGATATCATCTACATAGATTTGGCATAAGATCAAATCACCTTTTTCTCTCTTAGTAAAAAGAGTGGGATCGATCACCCCTCTCACAAAACCATCATCGAGTAAATACTTCTTAAGATGATTGTCGATGTCAAAACCGGCGGATCTCGGGTAGGGGGTCCCGAACTGTGCGTCTAAGGCGGATGGTAACAGGAGGCAGGGGACACGATGTTTTACCCAGGTTCGGGCCCTCTTGATGGAGGTAAAACCCTACGTCCTGCTTGATTATTCTTGATAATATGAGTAGTACAAGAGTTGATCTACCACGAGATCGGAGAGGCTAAACCCTAGAAGCTAGCCTATGGTATGATTGTATGTTGTCCTACGGACTAAAACCCTACGGTTTATATAGACACCGGAAGGGGCTAGGGTTACACAAGGTCGGTTACAAAGGAGGAGACATACATATCCGTATTGCCTAGCTTGCCCTCCACGCCAAGTAGAGTCCCATCCGGACACGGGACGAAGTCTTCAATCTCGTATCTTCATAGTCCAACAGTCCGGCCAAAGGATATAGTTCGGCTGTCCGGAGACCCCCTAATCCAGGACTCCCTCAGTAGCCCCTGAACCAGCCTTCAATGACGATGAGTCCGGCGCGCAGTGTTGTCTTCGGCATTGCAAGGCGGGTTCCTCCTCCGAATATACCACAGAAGAGTTTGAATACAACGATAGTGTCCGACCCTGTAAAATAAGTTCCACATACCACCGTAGAGAGAATAATATTTCCACAAATCTAATCTACTAACACGTTTTGGCAGCATGACATCACGCCATGGCCCGGTAATTATTCGAACCAGTTTTCTTTAACCAGCCCCACACATAACGCGAGGCGGTTTCTTGACACGTCTTGTCAAAGCGGAGATCGTGTTCCCCTTATTACGGGATACTCATCAATATGGACGTGGGTAACCCAACCGCACCATCAATTATGGCGCCTGGAGGATAAGCGAGTTTTACCAGGCTAGTGGGGGCGCATAGTTTAGTCCGCCCTTATAAAGGGATAAGATCTCACCTTTTTCTACCCACGCCTTATTCCTCCTTTCTCATACATTCTTGCGCACTCAAGCTCCAGGCCCAAGTCCGCATCCTCCTCCTCAACTCTCTCCAAACATGTCCGGAGCGGGAGGCAAGTGGATGGCCTCCTCCGTCACGGAGGGGCACATCAAAAAGTTACGCGGAGCCGGATACTTAGCCGCGGATATCGTGCACCGGCTGCCAGCCGCGGGGCAGATCGTCCCTACCCCGGAACCTCATGAAAGGGTGGTTTTCCTCCTCCATTTTATCCGCGGCCTCATGTTCTACTACGGGCTGGACGTTCATGATCCGGCCCCGAACTTCATCCTCAACATCTCGACGTTCATCGTCGTGTGCGAGGCTTTCCTCCGCATCCGGCCCCACTTCGGCCTGTGGCTGAAGACCTTCAATATCAAGCCGAAGGTGGTGGGCGGCCAACAAGCGGAATGCGGTGGAGCCATGGTGGGCAAAATGCCCAACATTATATGGCTTGAGGGCTCCTTCGTGGAGACCATAAAGGGGTGGAAATCGGGGTGGTTCTACATCACCGAGCCGCGCGACACCAACTGGGTGGCGGCCCCCAAGTTTTGACACAGAATCCCCACGCGGCTCACTTCCTGGAAGGAGAAGGGCCTGTCCTGGGGTTCATCGGTGGAGCTGGACAGACTCCAAAAGTGTATTCGGAACATGATAAGCAAGAAACTTAAGCTTGTCAACATAGTCCAGGTCATGCTCTTCCGCCGGATCCTCCCGTGTCAACAACGGGATTTCAACTTGTGGGAGTTCGACCCGGCCCGGCACCAGACTCTAAGCGAGCTCTTCGACATGACGCATAAAGACGTCTAGAGGGTGCTGTTCAAGGGCGCCGAGGTCCCTCCTTCTCTTACCGAGGACCGCGGGCTAAGCGCGAAGCGTTCTGCAAATCCGGTAAGTTATGTACATCTGATAGGGTGTTTATTTCCCATAGCTTAATCATGTGCGGGGTCTGAGCTCCCATGCCTTTTACAGGACTGGGTGGAGACATCGGAGCAGATCAACTGTCCAGCCCCTCTGCCTGAAGACCCTGCGGACGATCTCCTGACGGAGATGCGGACAACGGCTCCTTATGAGGTGCCGGATAAGACCAAGAAGAAGGCCAAGGGAACCCGAAAGAGTTCCCGGTGACAGGTGGTATCGGACTCATCGTCCGATAACTCCGAGAGCACTCCCCCCACGAAAACGAGGAGAAGGAAGATGAAGACTCTCCCCCTCCAGCCGGGGGAGACAAGAAGAGGAAGGCTGCCCCAACCGGGGAGGCCGAAGGGTCCAAGAAGGGAAGGACTCTCCTTCCAGACTGTTCCACCGCCGCCGCCGACGGCAAAGACGAGTGGCTTCTCAGGGCCAAGCCCCTGGCGAAGTCGTAAGTATTCGGATACTAGAGTGACTCATCGCATGCCTTTGTCGCACTGCTTCTCCTAACGTCGAATATGATTATGCAGTCCGTCCCAAGCCCGTATCGATGTATCATCGTCGAATGGTTCCTTGGACTCGTCGGACATGAATAGTGATACACTTCCAACCGCCACCTCTCCTTGCCCTACGGACAATGCTGAGGTACTGTCTCAGGGGGCACCGAGCCGGGGGGAGACAGTCCTGGAGGCGCCTCAAGGCGACCTTCTGGACTCCAGGAGCAAAGGGAGCAAGGCTCCCGGGGGCTCCAAGTTCGGCTCTCAGCCGAACACCACGCTGGAACCTCCAGTGGTTTCGGACTCGGGCAGGCGGTCCCCTTCCAAAAGGGGCAAGACGCCCGTGCCAGTGACCTCTGTCCATCCAGAGGCACTGGACACCCTGCTGGGAGCGCTTCGCGGCGCTTCCATCGACGAAGAGCACCGCACTATTATGAGTGCGGTGATCAAGAAGGTTCAGTCCACCAAGAGTGGACTGACTGAAGCCTGTTGTCGGTGTCAAAACCGGTGGATCTCGGGTAGGGGGTCCCGAACTGTGCGTCTAAGGCGGATGGTAACAGGAGGCAGGGAACATGATGTTTTACCCAGGTTCGGGCCCTCTTGATGGAGGTAAAACCCTACGTCCTGCTTGATTAATATTGATAATATGGGTAGTACAAGAGTAGATCTACCACGAGATCAGAGAGGCTAAACCCTAGAAGCTAGCCTATGGTATGATTGTATCTTGTCCTACGGACTAAAACTCTCCAGTTTATATAGAAACCGGAGAGGGCTAGGGTTACACAAGGTCGGTTACAAAGGAGGATATATACATATCCGTATTGCCTAGCTTGCCTTCCACGCCAAGTAGAGTCCCATCCGGACACGAGACGAAGTCTTCAATCTTGTATCTTCATAGTCTAACAGTCCGGCCAAAGAATATAGGCCGGCTGTCCGGAGACCCCCCCAATCTAGGACTCCCTCAGTAGCCCCTGAACCAGGCTTCAATGACGATGAGTCCGGTGCACAGTATTGTCTTAGGCATTGCAAGGCGGGTTCCTCCTCCGAATACATCACGGAAGAATTTGAATACAAGGATAGTGTCCGACCCTGCAAAATAAGTTTCCACATACCACCGTAGAGAGAATAATATTTCCACAAATCTAATCTGCTGACATGTTTTGGCAACACGACATTATGCCATGGCCCGGTAATTATTCAAACCGTTTTTCTTCAACCAGCTCCACACGTAACGCGAGGCAGTTTTTTGACATGTCTTGTCAAAGCAGAGATCGTGTTCCCCTAATTACGGGATTCTCATCAATACGGTCGTGGGTAACCCAACCGAATCTAGGACTCCTAGATTCTAGGCAAGTCCCAAACGGCTACGGAGAGGACGCTTGATATTCACCCTCTTTATAACGGGACAAGGCTTTTACTCTTTCCCTCCCGTGCTCAATCGAATCCTTCCCCCGCCTCAAGTTCTAACACACAAAGCCCAGGTCAGGTGCTCCGGACCTTCAATCATGTCCGGATCTAGCCTTTAAGGCCGGTGGATACCCTCCTCCGTTACAGAAGAAGATATAAAGAAGTTGAGGGAGGCCAGATACCTGACCGCTGAGGTTTCGCATCGGCTTCCTGCCCGAGGGCAGGTCGTCCCTACTCCTGAACCCAACGAAGACGTCATGTTCATCTCCCACTTCCTCCGAGGTCTAGGCCTCACTCTGGATCCCTTCGTTAGGGGGATGATGCTTTATTACAGGCTCAATTTCCACGATCTAGCCCCGGACTCCTTTCTCCACATCTCATCATTTATTGTTGTATGTGAGGCTTTCCTCCGCATTACCCCTCACTTCGGCCTATGGCTCAAGACCTTTGACGTGAAGCCGAAGATGGTCGAGGGGCAGCATGTAGCGTGCGGAGGCGCATTAATAAGCAGGATCACCGAAGCTCCATGGCCAAAGGGTTCTATTCCAGAGGTGTTCGGACTATGGCAACGGGAGTGGTTTTACATCACAGCTCCTAGAAGTGCCAAGTGGGCGGCTGCCCCTGCTTTTCGCTCAGGCCCTCTACCACAACTGATGTCATGGATTAGCAGAGGGCTGAGCTGGGGTCCCGCCAAGGACGTGCCTGTACTGCAAAGTCGCATTCAAAATCTCTTCGAAGGAGATTTCAGTTTGATTATGGTAATGCAAGTCATGCTGGTTCGATGAATCCAGCCATGCAAACGCCGGCCTCTTCGCATGTGGGAGTTCAACCCAGAAGGACCATGCGCTATTCAGAATTACCTCGGCCTGACGCACGAGGAGATGTATAGATCATTCTTCGGAACCCAGATAGAGTGTCCGGATACTACCGAGGACGTGGGCCTGAGTAGCAGCCGCACCGCCGACCAAGTAACTTGTCCTCTAGCCGAACACACCGTCTTTCATTTATCATGAAGTTATTCTGAGAAATCGCTCTTTGACCAGGACTGGATAACAAAGGCGAAGATGATTCGGTGTTCGACCCCCCTTCCTGAGGGTTTGGAAAATCAGGTGCTGGAAAAGATGCTCGAGCTAGCACCTTGCCTGAAGCCCTCAAAGGAAGACAAAGGGGGGAATAATGAGGGCGAAAGCGGGCCGCCACCGCTACATATTCCGACCGAGGGAACGAGCGCCTCCGTGAGGGAGGATAACCGAGGGGAGGAATCTGACATTCTCTCGCCTTGGGGAAGGAAGAGGACTACCTCTGAAGATCCGGAAACCAAGGTTTCCAAGCGGGAGAAGAAATCTCCACCAGAGGGTCCTGCCTTGGAGGGTGCTCTTGCCGCACAAAGTCCGCGCGGGGATCAGCCCTCTAATGAGTTGTAAGTAATCAAAAAGTACTTTAATAGTGAAGATATATTACCTTACCCCTGAGGAAAATAACTGAAGTATTTATCTTGCAGTTTGGATCTTAGCCCTTCTCAGCAGAGCTCGTCTTCGGGGGATCTTCTTCCGGAGATGATGGAGAGCGAAACGCCTCCCCCGGACTCCTTCGCTCAAGAAGCGGGCGACCTTGAAGTGTCGTCACGGAGGGCCTCTCCGGATCCGGTGAGGCCAGAAGATAATCCTGTAGTCACCCGAAGTCCCCAGCGTCCGGCTCTTGAAGAGAGCAAACAGAAGAGTCCGTCACCGTCAGGTATGCGGTCGGACGTACTGAGAGAGCTGTTGGAGCGAGCGGCCATCTCAAAAGAACACCGTACATTGATGGGTACGGTGATGGAAAGGATTTCATCCGCCAAAAGCGGGTTGCATGGTGCCTTTATGAGTCTACTGATGGGCTTTGAGGTACGTAAAATGATGTACATTTGTGATGGTACCGCACATTTTTAGGTGTGCCCTGTGTAGATAGTAGCCCCTGAGACTCTAGTTGTCACCGAGAACGGCGGCAAACAGAGGATCGTAGTCCCAGGCAATAACCATACCACTTTAATGTGCAGGTAGTGGGAGCTCCGGTGGCTAGCCGGACTCATGAGTTTGCCGAACTGAAGTGGCAACTGGATGCGGCGGATGCCGACATCAAGCTTGTTAATAAGAGGCTTGACGAAGCACAGGGTAAGTGGTATTTTCTGGTGAATGCCACATAGTAAGAGCAGCATGATGCCAGTATCTTTAATATGTTGTGACTGCAGATGGAGCTACCACCGTGGAAACCCTGCGGGTGGAACTTGCCCGAGCCAAAGAACAAGCAAGGATTGGTAATGCGGCTGCTTTGAAGGCGGCCGAAGAGTTGAAAGCCGAGAAGGCCGCGCGTTGCGAGAGCAAAGAGAAGATGGACAAGATGTCCGTAAAGTTAAAAGACACTGCCGACCGTTGCCAGTTCCTTGAAAAAGAAAATCGAGCGAAGGCAACTGACCTTGAAAAGGCCACGATGGCGAATAAAGACACCCGCTCTGCTATGAGAGCGAAGAAGGAGGAGCTGCGTGAAGCCGCGGATATTGCGGGTGGGAAGCCCTTTATGCTGCGGAGGAAGTTCGGAGATCCGCGGTATGCCCCTTTGGATCGGCTGTGGAGTTCGGCAGACGCATATATGGACTTGGCGGCGAGCGCTGTCAATGCAGCCAAACACTTCCGAGATCAAATAGATCATAAAGTGGACAAGCTGTTCTGGTCGCAATTTAACGTTGCAGAGCGTCCGCTTTGGTTGACTGATCAGCTAGCCGAATGGGCCGAACTCAATAGGTTGTCCGGACTCGCCATGAGGTTTGTCGTGGATCAGCTGTGGCCGGAAAAGCCGAAGCCGAACAGCTATTTCAGCTTAGTGCAGCAGTTCCTTGGTGTGGTGACACGCATCAATGCGATGAAGAGGTCGGCGTGCATAGAAGGCTCGCGGATGGCCCTTGCCCGTGTTAAAGCATACTGGGCGGAGAGGATGCTACCAGTGTTGCGGCGCAGGGTTCGGCCATAGGCCGAGTGGCTGCCGAGCACTATTTCGAAGAGGTTCTCGAGGGTGCTCATTTGATAGAGGCCCAGTGCTCGAAGAATATTATGTTTGAGTGACATGTATTCCCATTGTAAACACAATGTTTTTATGAAATTTATTAAGGTCGTGTTTATACTTTTGCCTGAAAGTAATATGATGCCTCCTGTGCGGCCGTTTATGTATACATGTGTATAACCTGAAAGATTGCAGTCGTCGGCTTCAGCCCCCACACATATAATGCGGAGGTGTTCGCAGAAGACGCATGTTCACACTTAAGCCAACGTCTTGGTCCTATTAAGGAGGTGATAGCGCAGCGAACGAGGTAACCAGACTATAATGCTTTAACACTTTCACTTAGCCATAGGAGTTTGACGGTGGGGCTACTATATGGCCCCTTGTGGCTCCGCACTCTCCCGAATTTGGGGTGCGTACATGCCTGGCCGGGAAACGGCCCTTCGTTAAGGCGGAGGAATTCTAACATTCCGATAGGTCATCAAGTGGTTGACCAGTCTCACGCTATATCATGACAGTCAGTTTTCGGCATTCTCTACTGAGGTGCTCGTCCAGATGACCCGGGGCACAATCGCAGTAGTTCTCCTAGTGCTACCGTAGCTGATAAAGCGGAACGTAAGGTACCAAAACATAGGAGCCGGGCAAACCCAACATTTGACCAAACACATGATTCGGAGCTGATGCATATAGGGACAAACTCGCGACACCGAACACTCCCTAAGGTATTTGGTCTTTATGGTATGGACCGGGCCTAATCAATGCCCTTTGTAAGAAGCCCCTGGTGTTCAGGTACGTGCATTATTCTGACGTGGCCACATGCCAAGACGCCAGCATCCTTCTCGATTGTACTGAGAATCCGAGGGATGTGTATCAATAAGAGACAGTAAAAAAGGTTGACGCAGGGTCTTAATCTAAAAGGAATCCTTGGAACGGGTCCCTGCTGCACTCTGCGCCTGTGTCTCCATTGTGCCATATCCTGGACAGGTGTAGCACGGTGGTCATCTGTAAAATAGAGGAACTTAGGTGAAAAGTTGTCGTGCAAAAAGGTAGGTTTTTTGAAAAAACCATGTATAATTCAAGATGAGTAAAAATTGCCACTTGTCTGCGCATGTTAAGCCCCTTGTATTTGTGATAGGGGTGTGGCCATCAAACCTGTACGAATTACATACAGCTGCGCCAGACTCGTCTAACCGTGTACGTGGTTTTGACGACCTATCGAATACCTTAGTTGGTGAGGCCGTTTTAGTGGGGCAGCCGCATTCTCTTCGGCGCGCAAGGATCGCTCCATATTTCCATTTACTATAATGATGCCACGTGGACCGGGCATCTTAAGCATGAGGAAGCGTAGTGCGGTATTGTGCTAAAGCGAGCGAAAGCTTCGCGTCCAAGTAGTGCTTGATAGCCACTTTGGAACGGAGCAATGTGGAAGGTTAAATTTTTGCTATGGAAGTTATCGAGGAAGCTGAATATAACTTCTAGTAGCATGGAGCCCGTGTAGTGAGCCCCTGGGCCTAGCGTTACTCCTTTAAAGGTAGTATTGTTTTGGCAAATTTTCGTTGGGTCTATCCCCATTTTGCGGATTGTGTCCTGATATATCAGGTTTAGACTGCTGCCATTGTCCATCAGGACTCGTGTGAAATGGTATCCGTCAATTATTGGGTATAATACCAAGGCAGCCCATCTTGCATGCTGGATATTTGCTGTGTAATCCCGATGGTCGAAAGTGATCGGTTGAGCCGACCAGTGGCAGGATTCCGCGGTGATAGGCCCTTGGGCATATTTCTCTGGGAGTGCCGCTTTATTTCTCCCCTTGATCACATGTAACACGTTTACTATTTTGACTTCTGGTGGAAATTTCTTTTATTCCCCAGTGTCTTGCTTGAGAGGCTCATCCTCGTCTTCGCTTGATGTATCCTCCCCCTTGTGTACGGCGTTCAGCTTGCAGGACTGCTTGAAGACCCAACATTCTCTGTGGGTATGATTAGCGGGTTTACCAGGGGTGCTATGGATCTGACATATTTCGTCCAGAATTTTGCTCAGGCTGGACAGTTCATCTCTGGCGCCTTTAGGGGGCAGCTTTTGCTGACCTAGTCGAGAGCTTCTGAATCCGGCGTTTACTGCCGTGCTCTTCGGGTTGTCTTCTTTATTCCAGCGCTTATTATTTTTGCTGCGTCGTGATTTCCCGTTTTCATCCCTAACTTTGGATGTACTTTGGTCGCTGGTGCTGCATCTGGCTAGACAGCTGTCCTCACCCGCGCAAAAGTGGGTCATGAGGCTTGTTAATGCTGCCATTGTTCTCGGCTTTTCTTGGCCGAGGTGTCTGGCAAGCCATTCATCGTGGACGCTATGCTTAAAAGATGCCAAGGCTTCGGCGTCTGGACAGTCGACTATTTGGTTCTTTTTAGTAAGAAACATGTTCCAAAGCTTTCGGGCTGACTCTCTGGGTTGTTGAGTTATATGACTCAAATCATCCGCATCCGGAGGTCGGACATAAGTCCCTTGAAAATTTGCCCGAAAAGCATCTTCGAGCTCTTCCCAGCTTCCAATGGAGTTTTCGGGGTGGCTTTTAAGCCATTGCCGAGCTGGCCTTTTGAGCTTGAGGGGTAAGTACTTGATGGCGTGGAGATCATCTCCTCGAGCCATATGGATATGGAGGATATAGTCCTCAATCCAGACCCCAGGGTCTGTTGTTCCGTCGTATGCCTCTATGTTTACGGGTTTGAATCCCTCTGGAAATTCATGGTCCAGCACCTCCTCGGTGAAACATAGGGGGTGTGCGGCACCCCTGTATCTGGGTTTACCGTATTGTTGTGATGTTTGTTGTGTTGCATCGTGTGCTGGAGCGCGCTTGCATGGTCCATAGATGGATCTGGTTGCGCCGTCCTTTTGATGCGAGCCCTCGCGTGGATCGCATATTGGCTTATGTGCGGTGTTGTTTTCCGCTCTATGTTGGCCGTGAGGTCATCTATCCGGCCAGGTGGCCGTTTTAATTTTTGTTTGCGGGGGATCTAAGGCCTCCTCATCGAATTCAGGTAGCAACTTCCGCTTCGGGTAGCTCTTGGTGGGGCAATTACCATCGTACTTCGCTGCTGTATTGAGTACTTTACTCCATCTGATTTTAAGTGTGTCTTGCGCAGCCTTAAGCCTTTGCTTCTGCTTTTTTAGACTCCTCGCGGTGGCCACGGGCCTTTGACGGGCATTCTGTTGCTCCCGGTGTCTGTCCGGTGTGATGTCATCCGGACTGTTATCTTTAACAGAATTGGGTTGTTCGGTTTGATTCTCTGTGTTGTCGTGGTCCGGCGATGGTTCACCCTGCTCTAACGCTGGGTCTGTATGATCGTTGTTTCTGCTGAGGCAGGATTTGGAGCAACGCTTACTCTTCCGCTTTGACTGCTTCTCGAGGGGACAACCCTTCATTGCGTCCTTCTGTTCCTCGTGGTCGTTTTCTTTTGGTGTGTCCACCATGTATACGTCATGTGATGAAGTGGGCGTCCATTGCCCTATGGGCAGTGGTTCCTGTTTGTCTCCTGCATCGTCGTCCATACCGTCGATGTCTTTGGATTCGAAGTCGAGCATGTCGGTTAGGTCATCGACAGTGGCTACTAAGTGGGTGGTGGGTGGCGGTGAATTTTGACGCCATCCGCATCCCAATCCCGCCGGACATAGTTCGGCCAGGATTCTCCTGACAAGGAGAGAGACCTTAATGAGTTCAGTATGTCGCCGAAGGGCGAGTGCTAAAAGATATCCGCACAGGTAAACTCCATGATCGGTGCCCAGTCGGATTCGCTAGGAATGGGCACAGGCGGTTCGGAGTCCGTGGCCGGAGAGAGATTCGGCAGTTTGGCAACACGGCTCTCGTGTAGAGTAAGGTCGACGTTCGGCTCGATCGCCGATGAGGGTAAGGCCTCCGTGGCGGGGTCCATCCACCCGTCTATGGACGGCGCAACTGGCTCCGAATTGAGGGTCGGAGCGGCTGCCGGTGCGATCTCCTGAACACTGTCGGATGGTAGAGCTAAATCGTACTCGTCATGACCGCGTGACGCACAAGGCAGAGGCTCGAATCCGTCGAAGATCAAGTCTCCGTGGATATCGGTCGTGTAGTTTAAGCTTCCAAACCTGACCTGATGGACAGGGGCGTAGCTTTCAATCTGCTCCAGATGGCCAAGAGAATTGGCCCGCAGTGCAAAGTCCTCGAATACAAAAATCTGTCCGGGGAGAAAGTCTCACCCTGGACCGCATCGCTAACGACGATAGAAGGAGCCATCAAGCCTAACGGCGACGACACAGAGGAACTCTCAATGAAGGCACCAATGTCGGTGACAAAACCGGCGGATCTCGGGTAGGGGGTCCCGAACTGTGTGTCTAAGGCGGATGGTAACAGGAGGCAGGGAACATGATGTTTTACCCAGGTTCGGGCCCTCTTGATGGAGGTAAAACCCTACGTCATGCTTGATTAATATTGATAATATGGGTAGTACAAGAGTAGATCTACCACGAGATCAGAGAGGCTAAACCCTAGAAGCTAGCCTATGGTATGATTGTATCTTGTCCTACGGACTAAAACCCTCCGGTTTATATAGACACCGGAGAGGGCTAGGGTTACACAAGGTCGGTTACAAAGTAGGAGATATACATATCCGTATTGCCTAGCTTGCCTTCCACGCCAAGCAGAGTCCCATCCGGACACGAGACGAAGTCTTCAATCTTGTATCTTCATAGTCTAACAGTCCAGCCAAAGAATATAGTCCGGCTGTCCGGAGACCCCCTAATCCAGGACTCCCTCACCTGTGCCAGCCTTCTAACAGGTTTTGAGGTAAGTATTTAAAATATAGGAAAAATATTACCGAATAGATAGTAGCCCCTGATGCTCTGTTTGGTGTTCACAAAGAAAAGCCGAATAGAGGATCAAATAATATCTGCAAGAGTCTAATATAAGTATGTCTATATGCGTATGCAGGCTTCGCTGCTGACCTCTGCCGCACTAACTGCGGAGGTCACCGCACTGAAGCAAGACCTCGAGGTGTCCGAGAAAGAGCTCGGCCTTGCCAAGAGGCAGCTCGAGGAGAACAAAGGTAAGTAATACCTTGTCTATAGATATATATATATATACAAAAAGATGCGATTGCGAAATGACAGGATCATCATGAATTTGCCAGGGGCCATGACCGAAGTGGCGACCCTGAAGCAAGCGTTGTCCGAGGCCAAAAACAAAGCGGCCCAGGAGCGCACCGAGCGGGAAAAGCAAGAGGCACGGGTGGGCAAGGTGCAGCAAGAGCTCCAAGCTCTCGTGACGAAGCACGAGGCTTTAGAGCTTGACTCGAAGACGTGAGAGTCTGAACTTGCCACGGCCCTCGAGAGCGCAAAGAATGCCAAGGCTGAAGCCCAAAAATCCCTCCAGGAGATTGAGCAATGAGGAAGATAGTGGCGGGTAAGGCATTCAGTATGCAAAGCAAGCATGTGCAAGTAAATTACTTGTTACTTACCCAAGTCCGGAGCTCTCCAGGAGCATTCGCAGATTTGCCCCGCAGCGTGTCGGATGCTGCGGAATATTACCAGGCCGAGGAGGGAAGCTCGATGGAGAAGTTGTTCTGGTCTCAGTATACTGGGACCGAACACCCGATGCCTATGAGCGACCAGCTGAAGCAACTGGTCGAGCTGCACAAGGCGTCCGAACAGGACATGAAGGGCTTTATAGTTCGGATGTGGCCTGGCGACTCCCTTCCCAACAGCTACTTTGGCCAGGTGAGGTGGCTTGTGGATGCCTGCCCACGGCTGGAAGTCATCAAGCGGTCCGTCTGCATCGAAGGTGCATGCGAGGATTTTGCCCGTGCAAAGGCGCACTGGGCCAAGATGGATGCCGAGAGGCTGGTGAGGGAGGGGCCACCGCAGGGCAAGGAGCATCGCCACCCCGAGATGTATTATGAGGGTATCCTGAAGGGTGCCCGTCTGGTAGCGGACGAGTGTGCGGAAGATGTAATATTTGAATGAACTTGCTCGTGTGATCCTGTATTATAAAACGTGTTCATATGCGCTATGCAATGCTTGTTTGAATTGAAAATATTACCTTATGTTCAGCTGTTTATCAAATCTGAGAGATGGCTAGTCGTCGGCTTCTGCCCCCATGCCCCGAGTGCTGGGGTGTTCGGGATAAACCTGAGCACTCTTGTTCCCATTTTTGGGTCCTTCGAGGGAGGTGCTCAGCACAACGAACAAGGCAATCGGACTATAATGCTTTATCACTCTCACTTAGCCATAGAATTCTATAATTTTAAATTTTGGCGAAGCCCCTAGTATTCAGAAGGCCGAATTCGGGGCGCTATACGCGCCTTAAGCCGGACAAAGCCGACTCCTCGCTCTAAGCAGCATAAGTCTTTAGGGACTCGAAACCTCTCGAACAGCGACCAGTCTCTCGCCTTATCATGACAGTCAGTTTTAGCTTTCTCTACTGAGGTGCTTAGCCCAGCTGAACCGGGGCACAATCGCAGTAGTTCTCCCAGTGCTACCTTAGCCGATATAGCGGAACGTAAGGTACCAAAACATGGGAGCCGGGCAAACCCAACTATTGACCCAAGACATGATTCGGAGCTGATGCATATAATGCTATAAGTTCGGGTGCCGCACTGTCAAAGTGTTCGGACTTCTCATGCCGTATTATACGCTTAAGCCCCTGGCGTTTTGGCCATACCAGAGTGTACGGGTGCTGAATGTCATGAATGAACATATATATGTATAAAAAAAGAGAGAATAGAGAATGCGGTAATAGTCTAGTGGTATGCATTGTTTATTCAAAAAGGTGCGTCGAAGCAGAATGATACAATTAGTGCGATAAGCAAAAAGTAGGACTATTTGACATGTCCCCTCCAAGGGCAAGCTGAGGAATGGTTTTGAAAGCAGGTATTTCACTCGTTATCAAAGACCACCTGGGAATTCCATGACGCGACGTAGCTTTCTGCCTCCTTGGTTGTTGTATCGTGTGTCTGGCAAACATACTGCCGGATGGGGTTTCCAGAGAGTAAAGTCCTGAAAGAGAGAAAAGATAATAAGGAGGGAAGCCCCTAGTGCGGTTGAGCCGCATCTTGGGGCGTGTCGTAGTCGTGCCCCCTCCCCACTTGTGCCCATGGTATTTTCAATGCATAGTTATGTACGCGGGGCATGGATTTTGCCGTTTGGCTGGTATTGGGGTGGGGCCGCATTGCTATGCGAGCTCGGAACCTGCCAGGCGGTCTTGTTGCCGATTACTCCAGGCGCGCTTGAAGGTGCCCGGGTCTTGAATCGCCGAACTGGTGGATTGCCTTAAGAGGCTGCTTTGCGCTTCTGCTGCGAGGGCCGCAGTGTGCTCCTCCGTGCGGAGAGAGCGCTCTGTGTTTCCATTGAATGTGATGACCCCCCGAGGTCCTGGCATCTTGAGCTTGAGGTATGCATAATGCGGTACCATATTGAATCTCGCAAATGCGGTTCGCCCGAGCAGTGCATGATAGCCACTGCGGAACGGGACTATATCGAAGACTAACTCCTCGCTTCGGAAGTTATCCGGGGATCCGAAGACCACTTCCAGTGTGACTGAGCCTGTGCAATGGGCCTCTACACCTGGTATGACGCCTTTGAAGATCATTTTTGTGGGTTTGATCCTTGAGGGGTCTATACCCATTTTGCGCATTGTGTCCTGATAAAGCAGGTTCAGGCTGCTGCCGCCATCCATAAGGACTCGAGTGAGGTGAAATCCGTCAATGATTGGGTCTAGGACCAGTCCAGCGAATCCGCCATGACGGATACTAGTGGGGTGGTCCCTGCGATCGAAGGTGATCGGACAAGAGGACCATGGGTTGAACTTTGGGGCGACTGGATCCAACGCATATACGTCCCTTAGCGCATGCTTCCGCTCCCTCTTGGGGATGTGGGTTGCGTATATCATGTTCACCGTCCACACTTGTGGGGGGAACCTCTTCTATCCTCCAGTGTTTGGCTGCTGGGGCTCCTCCTCATCATCGCTATGTGACCCCTTATCTTTGTTTTCGGCATTTAACTTGCCGGCCTGCTTGAACACCCAACAATCCCTGTTGGTGTGGTTGGCTGGCTTGTCGGGGGTGTCGTGTATTTGACACGAGCGGTCTAGTATACGGTCCAAACTGGACGGGCCCGGAGTGCTTCTTTTGAATGGCTTTTTCCGATGACCGGATTTAGAGCCTTTGAATCCGGCATTGACTCCCGTATCCTCGGTATTGTCCTTGTTAATGCGGCGCTTATGTTTGTTGCGACGTGACCTGCCATTGCCATCCTTGGTATCCGAAGTACCATGGTTCTTTGATATGTTATTGTTGCGAGCCAGCCAGCTGTCTTCTCCCACGCAAAAGCGGGTCATGAGTGTCGTGAGGGCTGCCATAGATTTCGGCTTTTCCTGGCCAAGGTGCCGGGCGAGTCACTCGTCGCGGATGTTGTGCTTAAAAGCTGCTAGGGCCTTTGTACCCGGACAGTCGACGATTTGATTTTTCTTTGTTAGGAATCGTGTCCAGAATTGCCTGGCCGATTCCTCTGGTTGCTGAATTATGTGGCTCAAGTCATCGGCATCTGGTGGTCGCACATAAGTGCCCTGGAAGTTGTCAAGGAATGCGGCTTCCAGATCTTCCCAACAGCCAATGGATTCTGCTCGCAGGCTATTGAGCCAATGCCGAGCTGGTCCTTTGAGCTTGAGTGGGAGGTATTTGATGGCGTGTAGATCATCGCCACGGGCCATGTGGATGTGCAGGAGGAAGTCCTCGATCCATACCGCGGGATCTGTTGTGCCGTCGTATGATTCTATATTTACCGGTTTGAAACCCTCTGGGATTTGATGATCCATTACTTCGTGTGTGAAGCATAGGGGGTGTGCAGCGCCTCTGTACTGGGCTATATCGCGAAGCAGCTCAAATGAGTCTTGTCCATTGTGTTCGGCCCGGCCAGACTTACTTTTACTGTATCCGGCATGACGGTTATCGTCTCGCATAGTGGCGCGCCCTCGTGATCCGTATATCGATATTGTGTGTTTTGCTTTGTCCTCCAATACATCTCGCAGATCTGGCGTATTTCCCCATGTCTTGACATTTTTATTTGAGTGGTGTCAGGGTGCGGGCTGAACTTTTGGCTGGAATGCCTCTTTGTCGCGGCCACGAGGTGGCCGATCAGCCGCGTCATACGCTGGAGATGTAGGTTTTGGTGCTTCCTCCTCCAGTCGGGGCAGCAACCTGCGCTTTGGGAAACTCTTGGAGGGGTGTTCGAGTTTATATTCCTCGGCCACAAGGACTTCAGTCCATCTGTCAGCTAGCAAATCTTGATCAGCTTGAAGTTGTTGTTGCTTTTTCTTAAGGCTATTTGCCATGGCTATAAGCCGGCGCTTGAAGCGCTCTTGTTCGACGGGATCCTCAGGCACGACGAATTCGTCATCGTCGAGGCTTGCCTCATTTTCGGAGGGAGGCATGTAATTATCATCATCCGCCTCTCCACCTGCCGCTCTCTCGGGAGGGCTGGCTTCTCCATCCTCCTGCCCTAAATCTTGCTGGAGGGGATTGTTGTCATCTTCGGCACTGTCCGGAGTGCTATTATCTCCTGTGCCGGTGTCACCGCTTTTGCTTTGGCGAGTGAGGGAGTCCTAGATTAGGGGGTGTTCGGATAGCCGGACTATACCTTCAGCCGGACTCCTGGGCTATGAAGATACAAGATTGAAGACTTCGTCCCGTGTCCGGAAGGGACTTTCCTTGGCGTGGAAGGCAAGCTTGGCGATACGGATATGTAGATCTCCTACCATTATAACCGACTTTGTGTAACCCTAACCCTCTTCGGTGTCTATATAAACCGGAGGGTTTTAGTCTGTAGGACAACATACACAACAACAATCATACCATAGGCTAGCTTCTAGGGTTTAGCCTCTCCGATCTCGTGGTAGATCTACTCTTGTACTACCCATATCATCAATATTAATCAAGCAGGACGTAGGGTTTTACCTCCATCGAGAGGGCCCGAACCTGGGTAAAACTTCGTGTCCCTTGCCTCCTGTTACCATCCGGCCTAGACACACAGTTCGGGACCCCCTACCCGAGATCCGTTGGTTTTGACACCGGCATTGGTGCTTTCATCGAGAGTTCTCTGTGTTGTCGCCGTCAGGCTCGATGGCTCCTACGATCATCAATAGTGATGCAGTCCAGGGTGAGACCTTCCTCCCTGGACAGATCTTCGTCTTCGGTGGCTTGGCACTGCGGGCCAATTCACTTGGCCATCTGGAGCAGATCGAAAGCTATGCCCCTGGCCGTCAGGTCAGATTTGGAAGCTTAAACTACACGGCTGACATCCGCGGGGACTTGATCTTCGACGGATTCGAGCCACTGCCGAGCGCGCCGCACTGTCACGACGAGCATGATCTAGATCTGCCGCCGACCAGTGCCCTGGAGGCCGCACCCACATCCGCTTCGACCCTTAATTCGGAGCCAACTGCGCCGATCGAGGATGGGTGGTTGGACGCCGCCTCAGGGGCTGCGATCCCAACGGCGATCGAGCCGAACATCAGCCCCGCACTCTACGAGACTCGTGACTCCAAGGAGCCAGACTCCTCTCCGGACTCCGAACCCTCCACGCCCCTGCCGATCGAATCCGATTGGGCGCCGATCATGGAGTTTACTGCCGTGGAAACTCGCCTTTCGGCGATATTCTGAAGACACTAAAGTCTCTCTCTTTATCAGGAGAGCCCTGGCCGGACTACGATCAGCAGGGTTGGGGTACGGACGATGAAGAAATTCAAAGCCCACCCACCACCCACTTTGTAGCCACTGTCGACGATTTAACCAACATGCTCGACTTCGACTCCGAAGACATCGACGGTATGGACGTTGATGAAGGAGACGATGAAGAACCAGCGCCTATCGGGCCCTGGAAAGCCACCTCATCATATGACATATACATGATGGACACCCCAAAAGAAGGAGATGACGATGGAACAGCGGAGGATGACCCCTCCAAGAAACAGCCTAAGCGCCAGCGCCAGCGGCGCCGCTCAAAATCCCGCCAAAACAAATACGGCGATTCCAGCACGGGAGATAATAATACTCTAGAGAGTGCCGAAGAAAACCCGCTCCAGCAAGATTCAGCACAGGAGGATGGAGAAACCAGCCCTCATGAGAGAGCGGCAGATAGAGAGGTCGAGGACGATAATCATATGCCTCCCTCCGAAGACGAGGCAAGCCTCAACGACGACGAATTCGTCGTGCCGGAGGATCCCGTCGAGCAAGAGCGTTTTCAACGCAGGCTTATGGCCACGGCAAGAAGCCTCAAGAAAAAACAGCAACAGCTTAGAGCTGATCAAGATTTGCTAGTCGACAGATGGACTGAAGTCCTTGCGGCCGAAGAGCATAAACTCGAACGCCCCTCCAAGAGCTACCCAAAGCGCAGGTTGCTACCCCGATTAGAGGAGGAAGCACTTGATACGGCTGACCGGCCACCTCATGGCCGTGACAGAGAGGCCTCTCGGTCCTCCACTCAAGCCGCACCCCGTACCAAGGCACGGGAAAATGTGCCAGACCTGCAAGATATGTTGGAGGACAAGGCAAGGCAAACAAGATCGATCTACGGATCGCGTGGGCGCCCCACGATTCGAGACAATAACCGTCACGCCGGACATAAATCCGGTAGGGCCGAACACAGTAGGCAAAGCTCATTGGAGCTACGACGTGATATAGCCCAGTACAGAGGCGCCGCACACCCACTATGCTTCACAGACGAAGTAATGAATCATCAAATCCCCAAGGGTTTCAAACCCATAAACATTGAATCATATGATGGCACAACAGATCCTGCGGTATGGATCGAGGATTATCTCCTTCATATCCACATGGCCCGCGGCGATGATTTCCACGCCATCAAATACCTCCCACTCAAGCTTAAAGGACCAGCTCGGCATTGGCTTAACAGCTTGCCAACAGGATCAATCAGTTGTTGGGAGGACCTGGAAGCCGCATTCCTCGACAATTTCCAGGGCACTTATGTGCGAACCCCACACGCCGATGACCTAAGTCACGTAATTCAGCAGCCAGAGGAATCGGCCAGGCAATTCTGGACATGGTTCCTAACAAAGAAAAATCAAATAGTCAACTGTCCGGACACTGAGGCCCTAGCAGCCTTCACAATATCCGTGACGAGTGGCTTGCCCGACACCTTGGACAGGAAAAGCCGAAGTCTATGGCAGCACTCACGACACTCATGACCCGCTTTTGCGTGGGAGAAGACAGCTGTCTTGCTCGTAGCAACAATATGACCAAGAACCCTGGTAATTCGGATACCAGGGACAGTAGTGGCAGGTCGCGTCGCAACAAGCAGAACCGCCACATTAACGGCGACAATGCTGAGGATACGGCAGTTAATGCCGGATTCAGAGGCTCTAAATCCGGTCAGCGGAAAAAGCCATTCAAAAGGAATCCTAGGGGCCCGTCCAGTTTGGACCGAATACTCGACCTCTTGTGCCAGATACATGGCACCCCTGAAAAGCCGGCCAATCACACCAACAGGGATTGTTGGGTGTTCAAGCAGGCAGGCAAGTTAAATGCCGAAAATGAAGACAAGGGGCTGCATAGCGATGACGACGAGGAGCCCCGGCCGCCGAACAACAGTGGACAGAAGGGTTTCCCCCCACAAGTGCGGACGGTGAACATGATATACGCAACCCACGTCCCCAAAAGGGAGCGGAAGCGCGCGTTAAGGGACGTATACGCGGTAGAGCCAGTCGCCCCAAAGTTCAACCCATAGTCCTCCTGCCTGATCACCTTTGATCGAAGGGACCATCCCACTAGCATCCGTCATGGCGGATTCGCCGCATTGGTTCTAGACCCAATTATTGACGGATTTCATCTCACTAAAGTCCTTATGGACGGCGGTAGTAGCCTGAACCTGCTTTACTAGGATACAGTGCGGAAAATGGGCATAGATACCTCGAGGATTAAGCCCACCAAAACAACCTTTAAAGGCGTAATACTAGGTGTAGAGGCCAACTGTACAGGCTCAGTCACACTTGAAGTGGTCTTCGGATCCCCGAATAATTTCCGAAGCGAGGAGTTAATCTTCGACATAGTCCCATTCCGCAGTGGCTATCACGCACTGCTCGGCCGAACCGCATTTGCCAAGTTCAATGCGGTACCGCACTACGCATACCTTAAGCTCAAGATGCCAGGCCCTCGAGGAGTAATTACGGTCAATGGAAACACCGAACGCTCCCTCCGAACGGAGGAGCACACGGCGGCCCTTGCAGCGGAAGTACAAAGCAGCCTCTCCAGGTAGTTCTCCAGTCCGGCCATTAAACGACCGGACACCGTCAAGCGCGCCCGGAGTAACCTACACCAAGACCTCCTGGCACGATCCGAGCAGGCGTAGCAATGCGGCCCCAACCCAGCCCTCGCAAAAATGCGACACCAGTACTTCGTGTACATAACTATGCTCTAGAAATACCATGGGTACAGGGGGAGGGGCGCCATCACGGCATGCCCGAAACACGGCTTAAACCGCACCAGGGGCTGCCGATTTTTTAATTTTCTCTTACTTTCAGGGCTCCACTCTTCGGAAGGCCTGTTCGGCAGTTCAATTGCCGCACAAACGATGCAAGAACCAGGGGAGCAGACAAGCCACACCGCATTACAGAACTCCCAGGTGGTCTCTATCACGAGCAGTATACCTGTTTCGCATACTATTCCGCAGCTTGCCCCTGGAACGGACATGTTAAATAGTCCAACCTTTTGCTTATCGCATTATTTGTATCGTTCTGCTTTGATCGCAGCCCTTTTTAATAAACAGTGCATAGCTTTTGTATATTTTTGCATTACTCTTTATATATATATATATATATGTTCCTTAACGACATGTTGCACCCATACACTTTGGTACGGCCAAAATACGCCAGGGGCTTTAGTACCCCTCAATATGGTGTGAGAAGTCCGAACACTTTAACAAGTGTGACACCCCGAACTTATAGCATTATATGCATCGGCTCCGAATCATGTCCTGGGTCAATAGTTGGGTTTGCCCGGCTCCTATGTTTTGGTGCCTTACGTTCCACTATATCGGCTAAGGTAGCACTAGGAGAACCACTGCGATTGTGCCCCAGTTGAGCTGGGTCGAGCACCTCAGTGGAGAAAGCTAAAACTGACTGTCATGATGAAGCGAGAGCTGGTCGCTGTTCGAGAGGTTTTTCGAGTCCCTAAAGACTTACGCCGCTTAGAGCGAGGAGCCGGCTCTGTCCGGCCAAGGCGTGGATAGCGCCCTGAACTCGGTCTTCCGAATACCAGGGGCTTCGCCGAAATTTAAAATTATAGAATTCTATGGCTAAGTGAGAGTGTTCGTGCATTATAGTCCGATTGCCTTGTTCGTTGGGTTGAGCGCCTCCCTCGAAGGACCCAAACATGGGAAAAAGAGCGCTCAGGTTTATCCCCGAACACCCCAGCACTAGCGGCACGGGGGCAGAAGCCGACGACTTGCCATCTCTCAGAATTGATAAAAAACCGCACAGAAGGTAATATTTTAAATTCCAACAGCATTGCTTAGCGCATATGAACAAGTTTTCAGCGCACAGGACAAAACGAGCAAGTTTCACTCAAAAATTACATCCCTAGAACATTCATCCGCCACAAGTCAGGCACCCTTCAGAACATCCTTATAATAATTCTCGGGCTTGCGATGCTCTTTCCCCGGCGGTGGCCCGTCCTTCACAAGCTTCTCAGCATCCAGCTTGCCCCAGTGCACCTTAGCACGGGCAAGGGCCCTACGGGCACCTTCAATGCAGACGAAGCGCTTGATGACTTCGAGCCTTGGACAGGCCTCCACCAGCCGCCGCACCAGCCCGAAATAGCTCCCAGGCAGAGCCTCTCCAGGCCAAAGCCGAACTATGAGGCCCTTCATGACCGGTTCGGCCGCCTTGTGGAGCTCGACCAGTTGCTTCAGCTGGTCGCTCAGGGGCACGGGGTGTCCGGCTTCAGCATACTGAGACCAGAACACCTTCTCTGTCGAGCTGCCCTCCTCGGCTCGATAGAATGCGGCAGCATTGGACACACTCCGAGGAAGATCTGCGAACGCTCCTGGAGAGCTCCGGATTCGGGTAAGTAACAAGTAACTCACGTTTATGTGTTTGCTTTGCATAAAGAATGCCTTACCCGCCGCTATCTTCTTCACCTCATCCAACTCCTGGAGGGTCTTCTGGGATTCGGCCTTGGCAGACTTGGCATTTTCAATAGCCACCGGGAGCTCGGACGCTCGCGTCTTTGAGTCAAGCTCCAAACTCTCATGTTTTTCCATGAGAGCCTGGAGCTCTTGCCGCACCATGCCAACCTCGGCCTCATACTTCTCCCTCTCGGTGCGCTCCATGGCCGACCTCTTCTCGGCCTCGACCAGCGCTTGCTTAAGGGTCGCCACCTCAGATGTGGCCCCTACAATAGCCACGATGATCCTGTCATTTTTGCAATTGCACTTTTTTATATATATTTAAAACAAGGTATTTCTTACCTTCCTTCTCCTCGAGCTGCCTCTTGGCACACCCGAGCTCTTGCTCGGACTGCTCGAGGTTCTGCTTTAGCGTGTCCACTTCTGCAGTCAGTATGGCAGACGCCAGCAGAGAAGCCTGCATACGCATATTGACTCCTTTTTGTTAGACTCCTGCGAATTTCATTTTGATCCTTTATTCGGCTTTTCTTCCCGAACGCCAAACAGAGCATCAGGGGCTACTGTCTATGCGGTAATATTATTTACACATTTTTTACTTACCTCAAAGCCTGTTAAAAGGCTAGTACAAGCTTCAGTCAGTCCACTCTTGGCGGACTGAACCTTCTAGACCACCGCACTCATAATGGTGCGGTGCCCTTCGTCGATAGAGGTGCCTTTGAGCACCTCCAACATATTGTCCGGCGCCTCCGGTTGGACGTGGGTCCCCGGCATGGTGGGCTTGCTCCTCTTGGAAGGAGGTCGCCCGCCAGACTCTGGAACCTTTGAAGGTTCCGGAGCGGTGTCTGGCCTAGGGCCGGACTTGGAGCCCTGGGGGGTTTTGTCCCCTTCACTCCTGGGGTCCGGGAGGTCGCCTTGCGGCGCCTCCAGGACCACCTCCTCCCGGATTGGAACCTGTTGGGACAACACTTCGGTGTCGTCCGTAGGGCGGGGGGAGGAAGCTGTCGGAAGCGAATTCACATCCGAAGAGTCCAGTGAACCGCTCGACGACGCGTCGAGCCGGTCTTTGGGTGGGCTACATAAACATATTCGACATGAGGGAAAGCTGTGCAACAAAGGAATACTATGAATTACTCGGGTATCTGGGTACTTACGATTTAGCCAGGGGCTTGGCCCTGGGCGGCCACTCCTCTCCGCCGTCGTCGGCATCGGTGGAGTAGTCCGGAGGAAGGGTTTTCCCCTTCTTGGACCCTTCAGCCTCCCCAATTGGGGCGGCCTTCCTTTTCTTCCCTTCCCCCGCTGGAGGAGGAGGAGTCTCTTCTTCCTCCCCCTCGTCTTCATGGGAGGAGTGCGTCTTGGAGTCGTCGGATGAGGGATCCGACACCTCCAGGCGCCGGGCACTCTTTCGAGTCCCTGTGGCCTTCTTCTTGGCCTTCTTCTCCAGCACCACATGGGGTGCCGGAACCAGCAGCTTCGCCAAATGAGCGTCCGCTGGGCCTTCGGGCAAAGGAGCCGGACAGTTGATCTGTCCGGACGTCTCCTGCCAATCCTGTCAAAGGTAAGGGAGCTTAGATCCCGCATGGAGTCAAACTATGAAAAACTGATACCCTGTAAAAGGAAAAAACAGCTTACCGCATGAGCGTGACGCTGCGTACTGAATCCGCAATCCTCGGTAGCGGATGCGGGGGCCTCGGCGCCCTTGAAAAGCACCTTCCAGGCATCTTCGTACGTCGTGTCGAAGAGCCTGCTCAGAGTTCGGTGCCGCGCCGGGTCGAACTCCCACAGGTTGAAAGCCCGTTGTTGACACGGGAGTATCAGGCGGATGAGCATAACCTGGACTACGTTGACAAGTTTGAGCTTCTTGTCCACCAGGGTTTGGACGCATGTTTGGAGTCCGGTCAGCTCACCTTTTTTACCCCACGACAGGCATGTCTCCTTCCAGGAGGTGAGCCGCGTAGGGGGTCCGGATCGAAACTCGGGGGCTGCGACCCATTCGGGGTCGCGTGGCTCGGTGATGTAAAACCACCCTGATTGCCACCCCTTCAGGGTCTCCACAAAGGAGCCCTCGAGCCATAAGACGTTGGGCATCTTGCCCACCATGGCACCTCCGCACTCCGCCTGGTTGCCGCGCACCACCTTCGACTTGACATTGAAAGTCTTGAGCTATAGGCCGAAATGGGGGCGGATGCGGAGGAAAGCCTCGCACATGACGATAAACGCCGAGATGTTGAGGACAAAGTTCGGGGCCAGGTCGTGGAAATCCAGGCCATAGTAGAACATGAGCCCCCGGACAAATGGGTGAAGAGGGAAGCCCAGTCCGCGGAGGAAATGGGGGAGGAATACCACCCTCTCATGGGGCCTAGGGGTGGGGATGAGCTTCCCCTTTTCGGGAAGCCGGTAGGCGATGTCGTTAGACAAGAATCCGGCCTTCCTCATTTTTTTGATGTGTCCCTCCGTGACAGAGGAGACCATCCACTTGCCTCCCACTCCGGAGTTGGCTGGAGAAGGTTGAGGTGGGGAGTGCGGACTTGGGCGCTGGAGCTCGAGTGTGCGAGAATGGATAAGCAAGGGAGGAAGAAGGCGTAGGTGAAAAGGTGGATCCTTATCCCCTTATATGGGTGGACGCAACTACGTGTCCCCACCAGCCTGGTAAAACTTGCTTATCTCCAAGCGCCGTAATCAATGGCGCGGTTGGGTTACCCATGCCCGTATTGATGAGAATCCCGGAATAAGGGGACACGATCTCTGCTTTAACAAGACATGCCAAGGAAACCGCCTCGCATGACGCACTGAGGTGGGATAATAAAACGACTCGGATAAAGGCTTGGCTGTGGTGTGTCGCACTACGGAATACGTCAGCAGATTAGATTTGTGTAAATATTATTCTCTCTATGGCAATATGTGTAAACTTGTTTTGCAGAGTCGGACACTATCTTTGTGTTCAAAATCTTCTATGAAGTACTTGGAGGAGGAACCCGCCTTGCAATGCCGAAGACAATCTGTGCGCCCGACTCATCGTCATTGAAGCCTGGTTTAGGGGCTACTGAGGGAGTCCTGGATTAGGGGGTGTTCAGATAGCCGGACTATACCTTCAGCCGGACTCCTGGGCTATGAAGATACAAGATTGAAGACTTCGTCCCATGTCCGGAAGGGACTTTCCTTGGCGTGGAAGGCAAGCTTGGCGATACGGATATGTAGATCTTCTACCATTATAACCGACTTTGTGTAACCCTAACCCTCTCCGGTATCTATATAAACCGGAGGGTTTTAGTCCGTAGGACAACATACACAACAACAATCATACCATAGGCTAGCTTCTAGGGTTTAGCCTCTCTGATCTCGTGGTAGATCTACTCTTGTACTACCCATATCATCAATATTAATCAAGCAGGACGTAGGGTTTTACCTCCATCGAGAGGGCCCGAACCTAGGTAAAACTTCGTGTCCCTTGCCTCCTGTTACCATCCGGCCTAGACGCACAGTTCGAGACTCCCTACCCGAGATCCGCCGGTTTTGACACCGACAGCGAGACTTAGAGCGGCGCCGCTGACGTCGGCGCTTGGGTTGCTTCTTGGAGGGGTCATCCTCCATTGTCCCGTCGCCATTGCCTCCTTTGGGTGTGTCCACCATATATATGTCATATGACGAGGTGGTTGTCCAGTGCCCTGTGGGCAGTGGTTCTTGTTCGCCTCCTGCATCGTCGTCCATGCCGTCGATGTCTTCGGAGTCGAAGTCGAGCATGTCGGTCAAATCATCGACAGTGGCTACTAAGTGGGTGGTGGGTGGGCGGTGAATTTCTTCGTCATCCGCATCCCAATCCTGCCGGGCATAGTACGGCCAGGACTCTCCTGACAAGGAGAGAGACCTTAATGAGTTCAGTATGTCGTCGAAGGGCGAGTGCTGAAAAATATCCGCGGAGGTAAACTCCATGATTGGCACCCAGTCGGATTCGATAGGCATGGGCGCAGGCGGTTCGGAGTCTGTGACCGGGGAAGAATCCGGTAGTTCGGCGCCACGGCTCCCGTGAAGGGTAAGGTCGATACTCGGCTCGATCACCGATGAGAGTGCGACCTCCGTGGCGGGGTCTATCCACCCGTCCATGGATGGCGCAACTGGCTCCGAATTGAGGGTCGGAGCAGTTACCGACGCGATCTCATGAACACTGTCCGATGGCAGAGCTAAATCATGCTCATCGTGACCGTGTGGCGCACTAGGCAGGGGCTCGAATCCGTCGAAGATCAAGTCTCCGCGGATATCGGCCATGTAGTTTAAGCTTCCAAACCTAACCTGGTGGCCAGGGGCATAACTCTCGATCTGCTCCAGATGGCCAAGCGAGTTGGCCCGCAGTGCGAAGCCGCCGAACACAAAGATCTGTCTTGGGAGAAAAGTCTCACCCTGAACTGCATCGCTATCGATGATTGAAGGAGCCATCAAGCCTAATGGCAACGACACAGAGGAACTCTCAATGAAAGCACTAATGTCGGTGTCAAAACCGGCGGATCTTGGGTAGGGGGTCCTGAACTGTGCGTCTAAGGCAGATGGTAACAGGAGGCAGGGGACACGATGTTTAGCCCAGATTCGGGCCCTCTTGATGGAGGTAAAACCCTACGTCCTGCTTGATTATTCTTGATAATATGAGTAGTACAAGAGTTGATCTACCACGAGATCAGAGAGGCTAAACCCTAGAAGCTAGCCTATGGTATGATTGTATGTTGTCCTACGGACTAAAACCCTCCGGTTTATATAGACACCGGAAGGGGCTAGGGTTACACAAGGTCGGTTACAAAGGAGGAGATATACATATCCGTATTGCCTAGCTTGCCTTCCACGCCAAGTAGAGTCCCATCCGGACACGGGACGAAGTCTTCAATCTCGTATCTTCATCGTCCAACAGTCCGACCAAAGGATATAGTCCGACTGTCTGGAGACCCCCTAATCCAGGACTCCCTCAATCATCATACCAAGCACAAGGTGCTTGTTTGAGGCCATACAAAGCCTTATGAAGTTTATACACATAGTCTTTGTGATCGGGATCAAGGAACCCAGGTGGTTGTGATACATATACTTCTTCTTGTAGAGGACCGTTAAGGAAAGCACTCTTCACATCCATTTGATGTAATGTAAAGTCATTGAAAGCAGCATAAGCAAGTAAGATGTGAATGGATTCCAGACGGGCAACGGGGGCAAAGGTCTCACCAAAGTCCAAACCTTCAACTTGTGAGTACCCTTGTGCCACTAACCTTGCCTTGTTGCGGATGATTACACCATTATCATCTTGCTTGTTCTTGAAAATCCACTTTATTCCAATGATGTTGTGTTCCGTAGTTGGCCTCTTGACTAATGACCACAGTTGATTCTGCTCAAAGTTGTTCAACTATTCTTGCATAGCAATGAGCCAATCATTGTCAATCCACGCTTCTTGTACCTTGAGAGGCTCAACACTAGACACAAACGAGAAGTGAGCACAAAAGTTTGTCAATTGTTTACGTGTGACTCTACCTTCCAATATGCCGGTGAGAATTTTGTCAACATCAACACAACCGGCCACTCGAGGCATGATGGAGGTTAAGGTTTCGCGAGGTTCAACTTCATGTTCATCATCCACATCCTCAACATAAGGATCATTGATGTGTGGTGGAAGGTCTTCTTCTTCATCTTCCATTTGTTGAGGTTCATTGTCAATGATTGCACTTTCTTGTTCTTGTCCTTGGTGATGATCTTGTCCTTGATGTTTATCATGAAGAGGAACTTGATCATCATCTTGTACTTGGTCTACGAGTATTTGTTGAACAATAGGAGCTTGAGGTGGTATGGGTGTTGAAGTAGTTTGATGATGCGTGAAGCTTCCATCTTCTTCTTCATCATCATGAGGTTCTTGCTCCATTGGAAGAAGTGCACCAACACCCATGGTCAAGATATCTTGAGAAGAATCTTCTTCACCTACATCACTTAGATCAACTTGCTCCCCATGTGAGCCATTAAATTCATCAAACACCACGTAACAAGTTTCTACAACACATCCATTGGATTTGTTGTAGAATCTATAGGCGTGAGAGTTTGATCCATAGCCAACAAATATGCCCTCAATGGTTTTGGATTGAAATTTTCCTAACTGTTCTCTTTTGTTGAGAATGAAACATTTGCACCCAAATACCCGAAAGTACTTGACATTTGGCTTGTTCCCAATTAGAAGCTCATATGGAGTCTTTTCCAATATAGTGCGGAGAAAGAGCCGGTTTGATGCATGGCAAGCACTGTTGACAGCCTCGGCCCAAAAACTGTGTGGTGACTTGTATTCATCCAACATGGACCTTGCCATCTCCACACGTGTGTGTTTCTTTCTCTCTGCTACACCATTTTGTTGGGGAGTGTATGGAGTTGAATATTGATGTTCAATCCCTTCATCACTAAGAAATTCTTCCAAGGTGTAGTTCTTGAACTCGGAGCCATTATCACGTCTTATTGCCAAGATTTCTTTGTCGAACTTGCGTTGTGCTTGCTTGGCAAAATCAATGAAGGTGATCTTCGTCTCGTCCTTGGACTTGAGGAAGAAAACCCATGTATATCTTGAGTAATCATCAACAATAACAAGTCCATACTTTTTCCCACCAAGACTATCCCATGAAGGAGGCCCAAAAAGATCCACATGAAGGAGCTCCAAAGGCCTTGAGGTAGACACAATATTCTTGGGTGGGTGCTTTGATTGATGTTGCTTCCCGGCTATGCATGCACTACACACACGATCTTTCTCAAAAGAGACATTTGTTAGTCCAAGGATGTGATTACCCTTTAAGAGATCTTAAAGATTTCTCATGCCGACATGGGCTAGCCGGCGATTCCATAGCCACCCCTTGTCGGCCTTGGCCATTAGACAAGTTGCATGGAATGTGCTCTCTTTCGAGAAATCAACCGTGTAAAGGTTGCCATCCAACTCTCCAACAAAGGATACTTTGAGAGTATCTCTCTTAAAGACTTTCACATCTGTTAGTACAAAGAGTGTATCATAACCAACAGAAGCCAATTTGTGAACAGAAAGCAAATGGTATTTA
Organism: Triticum dicoccoides; assembly: GCF_002162155.2. Taxonomy (NCBI): domain Eukaryota; kingdom Viridiplantae; phylum Streptophyta; class Magnoliopsida; order Poales; family Poaceae; genus Triticum; species Triticum dicoccoides. Next base: position 48,181,899 of record NC_041386.1, read on the forward strand.
AGGGATTGGACAAGCATGACATTTGCAAGCGACATGTCATTTGTGATAGCCACCTTCCCCAACCCGAGTACATGTCCTTTTGATCCTCCACCAAACATAATGCTCATAAATGGTTGAATAGCTTCCATGAAATCATAGAGCAACTTGCTATCTCCGTTCATATGATTGGTACATCCACTGCCAATCACCCATTTTACTCCACCAGAGAAAGCAACCTACACACAATTATGACTTGGTTAGAGGCACCCATTTTGCAATGGGACCTCTCAAGTTAGTCACAAGGGTCTTAGGGACCCAAATAGCATAAAACCGGAATGCATTTCGAGGACCAACAAACTTTGCATAAACCTCTCCATCCTTAGCCTTACGAAGTACATAGGATGGAGGCATGAACTCTTTTGGCTTGTTGAGAGTGGGCATGCCCCTCGTGGCCTTCCCACTAACAACCTTACCTTTCTCCTTGTGGCATTGTCGTACAAAAGTTTCTTTTAGAGGGGTGGTGCACTTTTGAGAGGATGTCTTCTTCTTGCTTGTGCTAGGGTCAAACCCGAGTCCCTCTTTGGCGAACACTTCATTGTGTTGGCTCAATACCTCATCAAGGTTCTTTTGCCCTTGAGCACACGTCATGAGCCCTTTCTCGATTTGAGCCTTGAGAAAGCGATTTTCCTCAAGAATAGATGCTAGATCACTACTAGAGTTAGTAGTACAAGCATCAACATTGATAATAGGAGAAGAGTAAGCCTTGGCTAGAGTTTCAAGATAAGTAAGCTTGAGTGTCTCAAAACTCTTTGTAAGAAGGGTGAGCTCTTCTTCCTTAGTCTTGAGGGACACGGATAGGAGCTCATAATCCTTAGAGAGAGAAGCATTCGACTTCACAAGCTTACTTTTATCATTCATCAACTCTTCGCAAGAGTTAATAGCCTTTTTCAAGGAGGCAAGATCTTTAGTATAAACATCAATGTTTGCACCAATTTTCAAGCATAGTTCATCATTTCGTCTTTCCTCATATTTGACTTTCCGCTCAAGGATTTCATATTTTTCCTTTTCCTCGGTGATGAGGGTTTCGAGTTCCTTAATGGTGATGGTGTGCTTACTCACCATCTCCATAAGCATACGAAACATAGTGAGCTTCTTTCCTTTGAGGGAGCACATGAACTTATTTAGTTTAGCAAGCATAGAATCATCTATATCATCATCCTCATGACTATCCTCTGCATCAAGATACTCATCACTAGGAGTAGGAGGAGTGAAAAGAGGAGGATTTGATCGTGGAGTTACCTGATGTCTACTACACAACCTTCTTCTTGTAGACGTTGTTGGGCCTCCAAGTGCAGAGGTTTGTAGGACAGTAGCAAATTTACCTCAAGTGGATGACCTAAGGTTTATCAATCCGTGGGAGGCGTAGGATGAAGATGGTCTCTCTCAAACAACCCTGCAACCAAATAACAAAGAGTCTCTTGTGTCCACAGCACACCCAATACAATAGTAAATTGTATAGGTGCACTAGTTCGGCAAAGAGATGGTGATACAAGTGCAATATGGATGGTAGATATAGGTTTTTGTAATCTGAAAATATAAAAACAGCAAGGTAACTAATGATAAAAGTGAGCACAAACAGTATTGCAATGTGTTGAAACAAGGCCTAGGGTTCATACTTTCACTAGTGCAAGTTCTGTCAACAATAATAACATAATTGGATCATATAAATATCCCTCAACATGCAACAAAGAGTCACTCCAAAGTCACTAATAGCGGAGAACAAACGAATAGATTATGGTAGGGTACGAAACCACCTCAAAGTTATTCTTTCTGATCGATCTATTCAAGAGTCCGTAGTAAAATAACATGTGTTGGGGAACGTAGTAATTTCAAAAAAAATCCTACGCACACGTAGGATCATGGTGATGCATAGCAACAAGAGGGGAGAGTGTCATCCACGTACCCTCGTAGACCGTTAAGCGGAAGTGTTATGACAACGTGGTTGATGTAGTCGTACGTCTTCACGATCGACCGATCCTCAGTACCGAACATACGGCACCTTCGCGTTTAGCAGCTCGGTGACGTCGCGCGAACTCACGATCTAGTAGAGCTCGGGGAAGAGTTTAGTCAGCACGACGGCATGGTGACGATGTTGATGAAGCTACCGTGACAGGGCTTCGCCTAAGCACCGCTACAGTATGACCGAGGTGGATTATGGTGGTGGGGGCACCGCACACGGCTGGGAGAGATCCTTTATGATCAACTTGTGTGTCTAGAGGTGCCCCCCTGCCCCTGTATATAAAGGAGCAAGGGGGAGGCCGGCTGGCCCTTGTTGGTGCGCCAGGAGGAGGAATCCTCCTCCTAGTAGGAGTAGGATTCCCCTCTTTCCTACTCCTACTAGGAGGGGAAAAGGAAGGGAGAGAAAGAGAAGGAAAGGGGGGCGCCCCCCCCCCCCTCTCCTAGTCCAATTCGGACCAGAGGGGAGGGGGCGCGATGCCTGCCCTAGGCCGGCCCCTCTCTCTTTCCCTTATGGCCCAACAAGGCCCATTAGCCCCCGGGGGGTTCCGGTAACCCCTCCGGTACTCCGATAAAATCCTGATTTTACCCGGAACTCTTCTGATGTCCAAATGTAGGCTTCCAATATATCAATCTTCATGTCTCGACCATTTATAGACTCCTCGTCATGTCCATGGTCATATCTGGGACTCCAAACTACCTTCGGTACATCAAAACATATAAACTCATAAAACCGACCGTCACAGAACTTTAAGCGTGCGGACCCTACGGGTTCGAGAACTATGTAGACATGACCGAGACATGTCTCCGGTCAATAACCAATAGCGGAACCTGGATGCTCATATTGGTTCCTACATATTCTACGAAGATCTTTACCGGTCAAACCGCATAACACTATACGTTGTTCTCTTTGTCATCGGTATGTTACTTGCCCGAGATTCGATCATCGGTATCCCAATACCTAGTTCAATCTCGTTATCGGCAAGTCTCTTTACTTGTTTCGTAATGCACTATCTCGCAACTAACTCATTAGTTGCATTGCTTGCAAGGCTTATAGTGATGTGCATTACCGAGAGGGCCCAGAGATACCTCTTCGACAATCGGAGTGACAAATCCTAATATTGATATATGCCAACTCAACAAGTACCATCGGAGACACCTGTAGAGCACCTTTATAATCACCCAGTTATGTTGTGACGTTTGGTAGCACACAAAGTGTTCCTCCGGTATTCGGTAGTTGCATAATCTCATAGTTATAAGAACATGTATAAGTCATGAAGAAAGCAATAGCAATAAACAAAAACGATCAAGTGCTAAGCTAATGAAATGGGTCAAGTCAATCACATCATTCTCCTAATGATGTGATCCCATTGATCAAATAGCAACTCATGTCTATGGTTTGGAAACTTAACCATCTTTGATCAATGAGCTAGTCAAGTAGAGACATACTAGTGACACTATGTTTGTTTATGTATTCACACATGTATTATGTTTCCGGTTAATACAATTCTAGCATGAATAATAAACATTTATCATGATATAAGGAAATAAATAATAACTTTATTATTGCCTCTAGGGCATATTTCCTTCAGTCTCCCACTTGCACTAGAGTCAATAATCTAGTTCACATCTTTATGTGATTATTTCACATCTCCATGTGACTAATACCCAAAGGGTTCACTAGAGTCAATAATCTAGTTCACATCGCTATGTGATTAACACCCAAAGAGTGATCATGTTTTTCTTATGAGAGAAGTTTAGTCTACGTGTTTGCAACATTCAGATCCGTATGTATTTCGCAAATTTCTATGTCTACAATGCTCTGCACAGAGCTACTCTAGCTAATTGCTCCCACTTTCAATATGTATCCAGATCGAGACTTAGAGTCATCTAGATCGATGTAAAAAGCTTGCATCGACGTAACTCTTTACGACGAACTCTTTTATCACCTCCATAACCGAGAAATATTTCCTTAGTCCTCTAAGGGTAATTTTGACCGTTGTCCAGTGATCTACTCCTAGATCACTATTGTACTCCATTGCCAGAATCATGCTAAGGTACACAATAGGATTGGTAAACAACATAGCATACTTTATAGAACATATGATTGTGTCATAGGGAATGACTTTCATTCTCTCTCTATTTTCTGTCGTGGTTGGGCTTTGAGTCTTACTCAACTTCACACCTTACAACACAGGCAAGAACTTCTTCTTTGACTGTTCCATTTTGAACTACTTCAAAATCTTGTCAAGGTATGTACTCATTGAAAAAACTTATCAAGCGTCTTGATCTATCTCTATAGATCTTGATGCTCAATGTGTAAGCAGCTTAATCGAGGTCTTTCTTTGAAAAACTCTTTTCAAACACTCCTTTATGCTTTCCAGAAAAATTCTACATTATTTCCGATCAACAATATGGCATTCACATATACTTATCAGAAATGCTATAGTGCTCCCACTCACTTTCTTGTAAATAAAGGCTTCACCGCAAGTCTGTATAAAACCATATGCTTTGATCACTTTATCAAAGCATATATTTCAACTCCGAGATGCTTGCACTAGTCCATAGATGGATCGCTGGAGCTTGCTAACTTTGTTAGCACCTTTAGGATCGGCAAAACCTTCTTGTTGCATCATATACAACTCTTGTTTAAGAAGTCCATTAAAAAATGCAGTTTTGACATCCATTTGCCAGATTTCATAAAATGTGGCAAATGTTAACATGATTCGGACAGACTTAAGCATTGCTACGACCGAGAAAATCTCATCGTAGTCAACATCTTGAACTTGTCGAAAACCTTTTGCGACAACTCGAGCTTTGTAGATAGTAACACTACTATCAGTGTCCGTCTTCCTCTTGAACATCCATCTATACCTATACTAATTAGGCACTTCCTAAAAATTCCCATGATAATTAGATTTTACGAGCCGTTAATCTGGTGGGACCGAATTATTACGGTGTAGATTGATTCATAGAACCAAAAAAAACCACGTATCTCTCTCCTCCATGGAACAAAAAAACTCATGCATCTTAGGCACTTCATAAAAATTCCCACGATAATTAGATTTTACGAGCCGTTAATCTGGTGGGACCGAATTATTACGGTGTAGATTGATTCATAGAACCCAAAAAAACCACGTATCTCTCTCCTCCATGGAACAAAAAAACTCATGTATCACGTCTCATGATGTATTTTTTAGATGCATGATGTATTGTTTGTTCAAACTCACGTATCTTTATCCTTCATAGAACGAAAAAAGCTCACGTATTTTTTTTGTGGGTAAAATCTTTGCATTACTCAAATCTCAATGTCCATACAATCAGCCTCGGCTAGCTCTAAAGAAACTGATGGGCCTAACACAACCCAGGTCATTGTTTTGCCCTCTTGTCTAGCAAACTTTGCTAAGCTATCGCTAACCTTATTTTGCGTATGATTTATATGAGTAATACAAGAATCACGAAGAGACATCAGGTGTCTAATTTCTTTAACTAAAGAAGAGTAGATCGATCTATCAATATCCATCGCTTGAATCAGCTTGACTGCAATAATAGAGTCCATCTCAATAATGATCGGCAAGTCGCTTCTCTGAAGTGCAAAAGACAGGCCTTCCATGCAAACACACAACTCAGCCTCAAGAATTTCTCGGCATGAAAAAAGCTCCCTGCAAGCTGAGTAGATGACATTACCTCTATCATCTCGCAGCACCATCCCCGCACCAGCCGTACCATTTTCTGCAAAGGACCCATCAGTATTCAGTTTCACCCAACCCGCCATAGGGGGACACCATTTGACAGGAGTGCTCTCAACTATTCGAACATGTGAATTTTTAAGTGGCCTGTCATATGTAACTAAGGACTTTCCTTTGCTCGGATCAGAAGATAGATCAATTTTAAGTCCAACCAAGGAATCAAGGTAACTCACCAAATACCTCTTGGACGCTTCCATTGGGGGCGCAGGTTTATGGTATATCACTTCGTTACGGATGTGCCAAATTCTCCACAAAGTCATAAGAAGCATGCACCTCTCGATTTCTGGCAATGGGTCAAGGACATGAAGCAGCCATTCCTTACCTGTATTTCTAATAGCAGCCAAGTCATGTAAGGACCAAACCTCCGACATTGTTGACCATAATTCTCTAGCAAAAGTGCAGCGACCGAGGGGATGGAAGTTATCTTCCGGCTCAACAGCACAAATTGGACAGAGGTCATTAACCTCCAGACTCCTACTGTGCTTCTTCTGCCATGTCGGCAAAGCATTAGTAGCGACTTTCCAAGCAAAGTTTCGAACTGTAGGAGGAACATCGCAAGACCAAATAAGGTTCCAGCAAGAACGGCGACCATCCGGACTGGAACTAGATCCTGCCGCATTCATTCTGTGAGCTTCATCGAAAGCAAATTGATATGCACTCTTCACAGTAAAAGCTCATGTATTTAACTCACGTATCTCTCTCCAATAAGCCAACTCTCTTAATCCCTCACGTCTCATGATGTATTCTTTTTAGATGCGCGATGTATTGTTGGTTCCACGAGTCCCCAATGATCCATCTTCACCATGTTATTACAGTGTAGATTAACTATTACTGTAGTAAAAAGGAATTTTTTGAGGCACAGAATCTCATTGAGCGGTTTAGATCTAAACTTCCTTTATGTTTACAGGTAAAAGAAAAAAAATGAGGCATACAATTGTATGGAACGGTTTAGATTAAAAGGAATAAGGAAAAAAAAGAGCCATAGAATCGCACATGAAGGTAGGAGTTGGCACGCATCCGTCATGTGCAGGTCATCCATCAATAAAAAGAATTTGAGTCTAGGAAACCAACGTCACCAGTGGATTTTCGTGGAAGGTGCGCATGTAGGCCTGCACTCATACATGCCCTCAAGGTTTGCGTCCTCGGCAGGCTTGATTATATCCAGCAGTTTGGTTTTCCATTACCAATGTAGCAGTGCTCTCTACCAAATCGAGCGTTGGCGAAGGCGAACCTCGACGATGCAGCCAAGTGCTCTAATCGATTATTGCCAAGCAGATTGTGTTGCGAGGAGACGAGAGTATAAGGCGAAACAAGTGCCGTACAGAAGCTAGCAGGCCGCTGGATCAATTCCGCCGGGGACGTACGTACTCCCTCCGTTCCAAAATAGATGATCCAACTTTGTACTAAAGCTAGTATAAAGTTGGGTCATCTATTTTGGAACGGAGGGAGTACAAGGTTAACTCAGTACTTCCTAGCCAACTGGTGTTACGAGGAGATGAAAGTATATGGCAGAATACACACACGTATTCAAACTAGAAGGCTGCTGGATGGATTAAGCCGGGATATGCACGTATATGGTGCTAATCCCTTTGTTCCATTCGGCGAAAACACATGTTCACGCCCACATGAATTTATTGCCGTAGGTTCATGAAGTACCTGGTTGAGTCAACCTAGCATCTACGTATGTGTAGTACAATACGTACGTCCTTAAAGAACTCAGCCTATTTAACGACTGCTCGAATAAAAGTAATCATATGTCTACAAGCGAATACGTGATCAGACCTGCGCCAATGACTGACCTTTTGTTCCAATGACTGACTTTTTGTTGCTGCATTGAGGCTAAAAAGGATGAATAATGGATTCCCTGAGTCATGCGTCATCAGAAGGTTTGTTTTATTGCACCAGCATTTTGATATTTGAAGTAAACACATTATGTTTGCATTACTTCTACTGATTTTTATTTATTGATTTATTTATTTATTTCTTCTACGCTAGAGTGCTTTCGGCTTCCATGTACGTAAAAAGCACGAAGCTGTTTGACAGCGATGTGCATCAACTAATTATCACTTCATTAGGAGATTGCTCTATACTCAATTGTGTATTGACACGTTTTCGTTAGTACCACTATTTATTTCTGAAATGAGACATAGGGTATTTCTGCAATGAGACATAGGGACGTTAGTTTTGCTTCCATGGCAGTAGGCCACATGTAATTCCGGCTTGGTTCCCTTATTCATTCTGATCTCACATCATATTATGAATCATTTAAAACTCTTATGTCTTTGCTTATTTCAAGGCGGTCAACATAATCTACTTTATTTTTGTAGCCCAAACTGTAGAAGAATTGTAATACGGCACATTTAGATGGGTTTGCGAATCTAGCCAGTTTGAGACGGTACACTTGAACACGCTGCCTCTCAATCCTCTTCTGCGTAGAAAGCTTGATTTAACACTGTTATGTTGTGACGACACCATTCTCAACCTAGCTATTTCCACTCATGCCTGCCCCAATAGGCTCTCCTTGACCAAAAATAATCAATAAAATATCACACTGGTATTATATCCTACATGGACCACTATTTTCCTTTTGCAGTAGCACACTATTTTCTTTTCGGGTAACACATTATTTTCTTTTCGGGTAGCACATTATTTTCTTATTATCGGTGTCATGTTGTATGGCTGGATTTTGATATTTCCAAATATCTCACTTATATCTTGGCTCAATGGAACCTTTCCCATAACGAGAACACTATTTTTTTTCAACTTTGGAAGCACTATTATGATGTTGATTTTTAATTGCTACTGTACAGTTCCCAACAATGGAAATTGTATTGTTTCACTTTCACCCTCTACTGATTCATTATAAGTTTTCAAGGGAATCCATCAGTTTATTATGTTAATGGTTCAAAAACCATGTAAATCATATTTTTCCCTACTTCTATCCATCTCCAATTTGTCTTAATTTTTTATCTTGCCATAAACCAACACTATTGCTGGATGCTTGATCCATCATTGTGTGTTTCTATCAAGTTTTCATAAGGTATTCATTTTGTACCTGTACATTTTTTTTATCAAGCATACTATTTAACAATCAAATTTCTTAGTTATTACATATTAGCCAATATTGATTTCTAGACTAACTATTTTGTTATATTGAAATTCCAAAGTCTATTTAAACATTTTCGCAAGGGAATATAAGCATATATAAAGTTATACATCCACTCAATATGTACATTCATAGGAGAAGTTTGACGAAAGATTAATTAGTCACAATGGAATGAAAAAATCATCTTTTCAGTAAGTGATTTAAAGACATTTCTGGCATACATATTATGTAGGCACAATCAACAATATTTTACTTTAATATTTTTTATTATTTGATATTCCCAATGTAAATTTTATGTATTATAAACTTATACGATAATGAGTTTATGACACTGTTATTAATGATAATTCTGTGTTACTATGTATTATCACTCAAATCTTTTGGAAAACCTTTCTCTATATTAATAGTGAAATTTAGAAAAATTAACGTGCATGTTATGTAGGTGCCATCCATTTACTACAATATGTCGCATAAAAAATACTACTTCTCTATACATAGTCTTCAAATTATATTACCATATGTCATTCACTATATATTAGAATACATGAAAAAATCAGGGAAATGGAAATAAAATTGCTCCACCATAGCGAATTAGTGTTGTTTAAACCTATTTTAAATGGTTAGATAATTGGTCCGTGCGAATGCACGGGTTGACGACTAGTTTATTATTAGTGACTCATCGATCATCGGGCAAGTCAATCAAAGTCCATACTTTGTTCTCATACATGGATCCCATATTAGATTTTATGGCCTCAAGCCATTTTGCGGAATCTGGGCTCATCATCACTTCCTCATAGTTCATAGGTTCGTCATGGTCTAGTAACATGACTTCCAGAAAGGATTACCGTACCACTCTGGTGCGGACCATACTCTGGTTGTCCTACGAGGTTCGGTAGTAACTTGAACTGAAGTTTCATGATCATCATCATTAACTCCTTACTAATTGGTGTAGAGATCACTGGAACTGATTTCTGTGATGACTACTTTCCAATTCGGGAGAAGGTACAATTACCTCATCAAGTTCTACATTCCTCCCACTCACTTCTTTCGGGAGAAACTCCTTCTCTAGAAAGGATCCACTTTTAGCAACAAAGATCTTGCCTTTGGATCTGTGATAGAAGGTGTACCCAACAGTTTCCTTTGGGTATTCTATGAAGACACATTTCTCCGATTTGGGTTCGAGCTTATCAGGTTGAAACTTTTTCACATAAGCATCTCAGCCCCAAACTTTAAGAAACGACAGCTTAGGTTCCTAGCCAAACCACAGTTCATATGGTGTCATCTCAACGGATTTAGATGGTGCCCTATTTAACGTGAATGCAATTGTCTCGAATGCATAACCCCAACATGATAGTGACAAATCGGTAAGAGACATCATAGATCGCACCATATCTAATAAAGTATGGTTATGACGTTCGGACACACCATTACGCTGTGGTGTTCTAGATGGCACGAATTTTGTGAAACTATTCCATATTGTTTTTAATTTAAGACCAAACTCGTAACTCAAATATTCGTCTCCGCGATCAGATCGTAGAAACTTTATTTTCTTGTCACAATGATTTTCCACTTCACTCTGAAATTCTTTGAACTTTTCAAATGTTTCATACTTATGTTTCATCAAGTAGATATACCCATATCTGCTTAAATCATCTGTGAAGGTCATAAAATAACGATACCCGCCGCGAGCCTCAACACTTATCGGACTGCATACATCAGTATGTATTATTTCCAATAAGTCAGTTGCTCGCTCCATTGTTCCGAAGAACGGAGTCTTAGTGATCTTGCCCATGAGGCATGGTTCGCAAGCATCAAGTGATTCATAATCAAGTGATTCCAAAAGTCCATCAGCATGGAGTTTCTTCATGCGCTTTACACCAATATGACTTAACGGCAGTGACACAAATAAGTTGCACTATCATTATTAACTTTGCATCTTTTGGCTTCAATATTATGAATATGTGTATCACTACGATCGAGATTCAATAAACCATTCACCTTGGGTGTATGACCATTGAAGGTTTTATTCATGTAAACAGAACAACAATTATTCTCTGACTTTAAATGAATAACCGTATTGCAATAAACATGATCAAATCATATTCATGCTTAACGCAAACACCAAATAACATTTATTCAGGTTCAACACTAATCCCGAAAGTATAGGGAGTGTGTGATGATGATCATGTCATTGTTGGAACCATTTCCAACACACATCATCACTTCAGCCTTAACTAGTCTTTGTTCATTCTGCAATTCCTGTTTTGAGTTACTAATCTTTAGCAACTGAACTAGTATCAAATACTAAGGGGTTGCTATAAACACTAGTAAAGTACACATCAATAACATGTATATCAAATATACCTTTGTTCATTTTGACATCCTTATGCACCAAATACTTGGGGTAGTTCTGCTTCCAGTGACCAGTCCCTTTGCAGTAGAAGCACTTAGTCTCAGGCTTAGGCCTAGACTTGGGCTTCTTCACTTGAGCAGCAACTTGCTTGCCATTCTTCTTGAAGTTCCCCTTCTCCCTTTGCCTTTTTCTTGAAACTAGTGGTCTTGTCAACCATCAACACTTGATGCTTTTCTTGATTTCTACCTTCGTCGATTTCAGCATCACGAAGAGCTTGGGAATCGTTTTCGTTATCCCTTGCATATTATAGTTCATCACGAAGTTCCAGTAACTTGGTGATAGTGACTAGAGAACTCTGTCAATCACTATCTTATCTGAAAGATTAACTCCCACTTGATTCAAGTGATTGTAGTACTCAGACATTCTGAGCACATGCTCACTAGCTGAGCTATTCTCCTCCATCTTGTAGGCAAAGTGCTTGTCAGAGGTCTCATATCTCTTGACACGGGCATGAGTATGAAATACCAATTTCAACTCTTAGAACATCTTATATGTTCCGTGGCGTTCAAAACATCTTTGAAGCCCCGATTCTAAGCCGTAAAGCATGGTGCACTAAACTATCAAGTAGTCATCATATCGAGCTTGCCAAATGTTCATAACGTCTGCATCTGCTCCTGCAATCTGTCTATCACCTAGTGGTGCATCAACGACATAATTCTTCTGTGCAGCAATGAGGATAATCCTCAGATCACGGATCCAATCCGCATCATTGCTACTAACATCTTCCAACTTAGTTTTTCTCTAGGAACATGTAAAAAATAAAATGGGGAAGCTATACACGAGCAATTGATCTACAACATAGATATGCAAATACTATCAGGACTAAGTTCATGATAAATTTAAAGTTCAATTAATCATATTACTTAAGAACTCCCACTTAGATAGACATCCCTCTAGTCATCTAAATGATCATGTGATCCAAATCAACTAAACCATGTCCGATCATCACATGAGATGGAGTTGTTTTCAGTGGTGAACACCATTATGTTGATCATATCTACTATATGATTCACGCTCGGCCTTTTGGTCTTAGTGTTCCGAGGCCATATTTTCATATGCTAGGCTCGTCAAGTTTAACCCGAGTATTCTGCGTGTGCAAAACTTGGCTTGCACCTGTTGTAGATGGACATAGAGCTTATCACACCTGATCATCACGTGGTGTCTCGGCACGACGAACTTTGGCAACGGTGCATACTCAGGGAGAACACTTTTATCTTGAAATTTAGTGAGAGATCGTCTTATAATGCTACCGTCAATCAAAGCAAAATAAGATGCATAAAAGATAAACATCACATGCAATCAATATAAGTGATATGATATGGCCATCATCATCTTGTGCTTGTGATCTCCATCTCCGAAGCACCATCATGATCACCATCGTCACTGGCGCGATACCTTGATCTCCATCATAGCATCATTGTCGTCTCCCCAACTATTGCTTCTACGACTATCGCTACCGCTTAGTGATAAATTAAGGCAATTACAGGGCAATTGCATTGCATACAATAAAGCGACAACAATATGGCTCCTGCCAGTTGCCGATAATTCCCTTACAAAACATGATCATCTCATACAATAAATATAGCATCATGTATTAACCATATCACATCACAACATGCCCTGCAAAAACAAGTTAGACGTCCTCTACTTTGTTGTTGCAAGTTTTACGTGGCTGCTACGGGCTGAGTAAGAACCGTTCTTACCTACGCATCAAAACCACAACGATAGTTCGTCAAGTTAGTGTTGTTTTAACCTTCTCAAGGACCGGGCGTAGCCACACTCAGTTCAACTAAAGTTGGAGAAACTGACACCCGCCAGCCACCTATGTGCAAAGCATGTCGGTAGAACCAGTCTCGCGTAAGCGTACGCGTAATGTCAGTCCATGCCGCTTCATCCAACAATACCGCCGAACCAAAGTATGACATGCTGGTAAGCAGTATGACTTGTATCATCCACAACTCACTTGTGTTCTGCTCGTGCATATAACATCTACGCATAAAACCAGGCTCTAATACCACTGTTGGGGAATGTAGTAATTTCAAAAAAATCCTACGCACGCGCAGGATCATGGTGATGCATAGCAACGAGAGGGGAGAGTGTCGTCCACGTACCCTCGTAGACTGTTAAGCGGAAGCGTTATGACAACGTGGTTGATGTAGTCGTACGTCTTCACGATCGACCGATCCTCAGTACCGAACGTACGGCACCTCCGCGTTCAGCACACGTTCAGCTTGGTGACGTCCCGCGAACTCACGATCCAGTAGATCTCAGGGAAGAGTTTCGTCAGCACGACGACGTGGTCACGATGTTGATGAAGCTACCGTGACAGGGCTTCGCCTAAGCACCGCTACAGTATGACTGAGGTGGATTATGGTGGAGGGGGCACCGCACACGGCTGGGAGATATCCTTTGTGATCAACTTGTGTGTCTAGAGGTGCCCCCTGCCCCTGTATATAAAGGAGCAAGGGGGAGACCGGCCGGCCCTTGTTGGTGCGCCAGGAGGAGGAATCCTCCTCCTAGTAGGAGTAGGATTCCCCTCTTTCCTACTCCTACTAGGAGGGGGAAAGGAAGGGAGAGAAAGAGAAGGGAAGGGGGGTGCCGCCCCCCTCTCCTAGTCCAATTCATACCAGAGGGGAGCAGCGCGCTGCCTGCCCTAGGCCGGCCCCTCTCTCTTTCCCTTATGGCCCAACAAGGCCCATTAGCCCCCGGGGGGTTCCGGTAACCCCTCCGGTACTCCGGTAAAATCCTGATTTTACCCGGAACTCTTCCGCTGTCCAAATGTAGGCTTCCAATATATCAATATTCATGTCTCGACCATTTCGAGACTCCTCATCATGTCCGTGATCATATCTGGGACTCCGAACTACCTTCGGTACATCAAAACATATAAACTCATAAAACCGATCGTCACAGAACTTTAAGCGTGCGGACCCTACGGGTTCGAGAACTATGTAGACATGACTGAGACATGTCTCCGGTCAATAACCAATAGCGGAACCTAGATGCTCATATTGGTTCCTACATATTCTACGAAGATCTTTATCGGTCAAACCACATAACACTATATGGTGTTCTCTTTGTCACTGGTATGTTACTTGCCCGAGATTCGATCGTCGGTATCCCAATACCTAGTTCAATCTCGTTATCGGCAAGTCTCTTTACTCGTTTCATAATGCAATATCCCGCAACTAAATCATTAGTTGCATTGCTTGCAAGGCTTATAGTGATGTGCATTACCGAGAGGCCCGGAGATACCTCTCCGACAATCGGAGTGACAAATCCTAATCTTGATCTATGCCAACTCAACAAGTACCATCGGAGACACCTGTAAAGCACCTTTATAATCACCCGGTTACGTTGTGACATTTGGTAGCACACAAAGTGTTCCTCCGGTATTCGGTAGTTGCATAAAATCATAGTTATAAGAACATGTATAAGTCATGAAGAAAGCAATAGCAATAAACAAAAACGATCAAGTGCTAAGCTAACAAAATGGGTCAAGTCAATCACATCATTCTCCTAATGATGTGATCCCATTGATCAAATAACAACTCATGTCTATGGTTTGGAAACTTAACCATCTTTAATCAATGAGCTAGTCAAGTAGAGGCATACTAGCGACACTATGTTTGTCTATGTATTCACACATGTATTATGTTTCCAGTTAATACAATTCTAGCATGAATAATAAACATTTATCATGATATAAGGAAATAAATAATAACTTTATTATTGCATCTAGGGCATATTTCCTTCAACACGAAGCTATTCCGTTCAATCTATCCTAGTGTTCGTACTAGAATAACACCTTAAGACACAAATCAACCAAAACCCTAATGTCACCTAGATACTCCAATGTCACCTCAAGTATCCGTGGGTATGATTATACGATATGCATCACACAATCTCAGATTCATCTATTCAACCAACACGAAGAACTTCAAAGAGTTCCGCAAAGTTTCTACCAGAGAGTCAAGACGAAAACGTGTGCTAACCCCTATGCATAAGTTCACGAGGTCACGGAACTCGCAAGTTGATCACCAAAACATACATCAAGTGGATCACGTGATATCCCATTGTCACCACAGATAAGCACATGCAAGACATACATCAAGTGTTCTCAAATCCTTAAAGACTCATTTCCGATAAGATAACTTCAAAGGGAAAACTCAATCCATTACAAGAGAGTAGAGGAGGAGAAACATCATAAGATCCAACTATAATAGCAAAGCTTGCGATACATCAAGATCGTACCACCTCAAGAACACGGGAGAGAGAGAGAGAGAGATCAAACACATAGATACTGGTACATACCCTCAGCCCCGAGGCAGAACTACTCCCTCCTCGTCATGGAGAGCACCGGGATGATGAAGATGGCCACCGGAGAGGGATTCCCCCCTTCGGCAGGGTGCCGGAACGGGTCTAGATTGGTTTTCGGTGGCTACGGAGGCTTCTGGCGGCGGAACTCCCGATCTATTGTGTCCTCCGAAGTTTCGAGGGTATATGGATATATATAGGCGAAAGAAGTCGGTCAGGGGAGCCACGAGGGGCCTACGAGGGTGGGGGCGTGCCCAGGGGGTAGGGCGCGCCTCCCTGCCTCGTGGCCACCTCGAAGCTTCCCTAACGTCTACTCCAAGTCTCCTGGATTGCTTCTGTTCCAAAAATAAGTTCCGTGAAGTTTTAGGTCAATTGGACTCTATTTGATTTTCCTTTTCTGCCATACTCTAAAACAAGGAAAAAATAGAAATTGGCATTGGGCTCTAGGTTAATAGGTTAGTCCCAAAATCATATAAAATAGCATATAAATGCATATAAAACATCCAAGGTTGATAATATAATAGCCTGGAACAATCAAAAATCATAGATACGTTGGAGACGTATCATTACCTTGACCTTGTCGAGAGAGCTTTGGTCATTTCCATCTTCTACCACGGCCTTTGCCATTAGGCACTTGTGAGTGTTGCCCTTGTAGTCCTTCATATAGTTGTAGGTGACAACATCACCACTCTTGTTGACTAGCCTCAACGTGTTTTGAGAATCTTGAGCAACTCCGGCAACACCACTAACATCATCCGGATCGGATTCTTCTTGAGCAACCATTGCTTTCCCATATTTCTTCTTGAGCTTGGAGTTCAAAGGATTTGGCAACTTCTTCTTGGGAAAGGTCTTGGGAAACCTTGGTTTATCCTCCCTCTTCTCATAAGGGCACTCGTTGGAGAAGTGGTTGGTTTCTTCACAGTTGTAGCATGTTCTTACTTTCTTCTTTTGAAATCTTCCCTTGAATTTTCCCGCGCTAAACTTCTTGACAAAGAGAGCCATGTCTTCATATGAAGGGCCCTCAATGGATTCAATCTCATCACCATCTTCATCATCTTCTTCTTCTTCTTCTTCTTCACTTTGCTCATCTTAACATACATGCTTGGCCTTCAATGCAAGATTGATCTTTGATATTGGAGTACCATGCATGGCAAGATGTTTTGTGGCATTTGCCTTTGACTCTTCAAATAGTTGGAAGGTGGATATGATGTCATCTGTAGTCATTTCCTTGAAGGCATGGTGTTGTCTTATGTCCCACACCATTTGGTGGTGATATGGGGCAAGAGCATGAAGCAACTTGTCCACAAGAAATCGCTTAGTCATGTTGAATCCATCTTGTGTCTTGTCACACTCACACGACTAAATGTCAGCAGTGAGAGTCATGAGACGCTCAAGGAGTTGATTAGGAGTTTCACCTTTCTCCATACAAAAGTTTTGTAATTGCCCCTTGGCAATTTCATATTGAGCACTCCGGAGGGTGGAGGTACCGGTCTTGGATCTTATAATTCTTTCTCGTAGTTCCTTTGCACTTGTGATGTGTATGAAAGGTCTCCTTTGCTTTTCAACCATACCTCTCCTTATACACATGGTTGCAGTGTCATTGAGATTCTTGTCATAAATTTCTCTGGGTGTAGGATTCTTTGGATCAACCACAAGGTAACCATACTCCAAGATCTCCAGCATCTCATCGTTTCCATACCGAAGATGATCCTGCATAGCAACTCTCCACAAGGCAAAATCGGAAGTGGCATCAAGTAAAGGAGGTTTGCCTTGAGGGTCATATTTTGGTTTCTCAATTTGGGGTCTTGCATAAAGCCAAGGAACACTGGAGTGATCATTGTTAGGAGGTTGTTGACCAAGTGACGGAGTAGGCACAGTTGGCCTCGAAGCCGCACCACCAGAGAGTGGTGCAAGCACCGTGGACAACGTGGCTAGTCTCATTTGGACCAAGGCCTCAAGAGAAGCATCATGCTCCTCTTTTTGCTTAGCAAGGGCCTGTTCCAGATCCTCAGAAGTAAAGGACTTGACTTCTGAAGAAGCCTCACCTTTATCCTTCGGATCTGTTACAAGGGGAGTCCCATCGGGGTTCATCTCGCTCTAGGGCGGTTAAGCCACAAGAATAGAGCACGAGGCTCTGATACCAATTGAAAGGATCGAGATGGACCTAGAGGGGGGTGAATAGGTACAATTACAAATTTTAATTATTACTTAGAAATTTTAGGCAATAATGCGGAATATGAAGGTGATCCTAACAATTGCAAGTGTAGTACTAAGTGCTAAGCAAGTAACACAAGTATGAAAGTAAGCAAGCAAGCACAATATGATATAAGTAAGTGCTAAGAGACAAGTAACCACAAGTAGAGAGTTAGGGTTAGGAATAACCTCAACTCCGGGAGACGAGGATGTATGCCGATGTTCACTTCCTTGGAGGGAAGCTACGTAACCGTTAGAGAGGTGGATGTTACCACGAAGGCACACCAACGCCACGAAGGCTCACCCTATTCTCCCTTTGAGACAACACCACGAAGGCGTTTCTCAACCACTAGTGGTAGACCTTGGGGTGGTCTCCAAACCCTCACAAACTTTTTCGGGGGTAATCACAAAGGTCAATTCCTCTCCGAAAGACTCCTACCGCCTAGGAGTCTCCAACCTCCAAGAGTAACAAGAACGATGGGAAAAGCTCAAGACTTTCTCAAATCACGAATTTCTTTGGTGCAAAGACGGGAAAGGAGTGGATCTATCACTTGATTGGGGAACTTCTCTCAAGTGCTCTCAAATCCCTTGGGGATCTAAGATTTTGTGTGGAAGAGTGAGAGAGTGAGTGAAATGTGTTCTTAGAAAGCTCAAAGTGAATGGTCAACCTTATCCCGTGGGGGAGAAGGCTATATATAGTGGAGGTGTAGAAGTAACCGTTTGAGCAACACATGTGCACAGGAGGCATCGGACGTTCGGTGGCACAGATAGGTCCGGACGTCCGACAGACGTCGGTCATCCGATCGCTGGAGAATCACAAGCCACAAATCAACATACAGCTAATGGACATCCGGACCGATTCGGTCATCCGGTGACCGGACATCCGTAGAGGACCGGATATCCGTAAAAACTGTTCTGTTGAGTAACTGTCGGATCTGGAGGATAACAGACGTCCGTGGATCGGACATCCGGAGAAGCTCGGACATCCGTGAATATTGTTCTGTGAAGAAACTCCGGACGACCGACGAGAGCCGGACGACCGGATAGCTGAAAGGGATCGGACGTCCGTAACGTACCGGACGTCCGATGAAAAATGGAGTTGTGGGTTTTGATTAAATCTTTCACTAGATCCATCGATCCCCTCTTAATAGTGCGGGATCCCTATACTCAAGAACAAACCGTAAACAAAGCCAACACTATTGTCTTGTATCTCCAATCTTGAGTTACATGCATTTGTCTTTAGTCATGATCCACACACGGCCTATGAGACATAATCCTGAGATATACTTGATAAACATGATTAGTCCCATACATGCATGTTGTCATCAACATCAAAATAAGATTAAGGGCATGATTGCACTTTCACCGGTGACCAGTCCCTTTGCAGTAGAATCACTCAGTCTCAGGCTTAGGTCCAGACTTGGGCTTCTTCACTTGAGCAGCAACTTGCTTGATGTTCTTCTTGAAGTTCTCCTTCTTTCCTTTACCCCTTTTCTTGAAACTGGTGGTCTTGTTGACCATCAACACTTGATGCTCCTTCTTGATTTCTACCTCTGCAGCCTTTAGCATTGCGAAGATCTCGGAAATCGTCTTATCCATCCCTTGCATATTATAGTTCATCATGAAGCTCTTGTAGCTTGGGGTGGTGATTGAAGAACTCTATCAATGACACTATCATCAGGAAGATTAACTCCCAATTGAGTCAAGTGGTTGTGGTACCCGGACATTCTGAGTATATGTTCACTGACAGAACTATTCTCCTCCATTTTGCAGCTGTAGAACTTATTGGAGACGTCATATCTCTCAATCCGGGAATTTGCTTGAAATATTAATTTCAACTCTTGAAACATCTCATATGCTCCATGACGTTCAAAACGTCATTGAAGTCCCGGTTCTAAGACGTAAAGCATGGCACACTGAACAATCGAGTAGTCATCAGCTTTGCTCTGCCAGGTGTTCACAACATCTGGCATTGCTCCTGCAGCGGGTTTGTCACCCAGCGGTGCTTCCAGGACGTAATTCTTCTGTGCATCAATGAGGATAATCCTCAAGTTACAGACCCAGTCCGTGTAATTGCTACCATCATCTTTCAACTTAGCTTTCTGTAGGAGCGCATTAAATTCAACGGAACAACAGCACGGGCCATCTATCTACAACAACATAGGCATGCAAAATACTATCAGGTACTAAGTTCATGATAATTAAAGTTCAATTAATCAAATTACTTAAGAACTCCCACTTAGATAGACATCCCTCTAATCACCTAAGTGATCACATGATCCATATCAACTAAACCATGTCCGATCATCACGTGAGATGGAGTAGTTTTCAATGGTGAACATCACTATGTTGATCATATCTACTATATGATTCACGCTCGACCTTTAGGTCTCAGTGTTCCGAGGCTGTATCTGCATATGCTAAGCTCGTCAATTTAACCTGAGTATTCCGCGTGTGCAAAACTGGCTTGCACCCGTTGTATGTGAACGTAGAGCTTATCACACCCGATCATCACATGGTGTCTCGGCACGACGAACTGTAGCAACGGTGCATACTCAGGGAGAACACTTATACCTTGAAATTTAGTGAGAGCTCATCTTATAATGCTACCGCCGAACTAAGCAAAATAAGATGCATAAAGGATAAACATCACATGCAATCAATATAAGTGATATGATATGGCCATCATCATCTTGTGCCTTTGATCTCCATCTCCAAAGCACCGTCATGATCACCATCGTCACCGGCTTGACACCTTGATCTCCATCAAAGCATCATTGTCGTCTCGCCAAATATTGCTTCCACAACTATCGCTACCGCTTAGTGATAAAGTAAAGAAATTACATGGCGATTGCATTTCATACAATAAAGCGACAACCATATGGCTCCTGCCAGTTGCCGATAACTCTGTTACAAAACATGATAATCTCATACAACAAAATTTAGCATAATGTCTTGACCATATCACATCACAACATGCCCTGCAAAAACAAGTTAGATGTCATCTATTTTGTTGTTGCAAGTTTTACGTGGCTGCTACGGGCTTCTAGCAAGAACCATTCTTACCTACGCATCAAAAACCACAACATGGTATAGTGATTGCTTTTTGATATTTAGAAAGAACCCTGTTCATTGAATCCGATTCAACTAAAGTTAGAGAAACTGACACCCACTAGCCACGTGTGTGCGAAGCACGTCGGTAGAACCAGTCTCGCGTAAGCGTACGCGTAATGTCGGTCTGAGCCGCTTCATCCAACAATACCGCTGAATCAAGAATCAACTAGTGACGGCAAGCAATATGTATATACCCACGCCCACAACTCCTTTGTGTTCTAATCATGCATATAACATCTACGCATAGACCTGGCTCGGATGCCACTGTTGGGGAATGCAGTAATTTCAAAAAAAATCCAACACACACGCAAGATCTATCATGGTGATGCATAGCAACGAGAGGGGAAGAGTGTTTGTCCATGTACCCTCGTAGACTGTAAGCGGAAGCATTATGACAACGCCGTTGATGTAGTCGAACGTCTTCATGATCCGACCGATCCTAGCATCGAAGGTACGGCACCTCCGCGATCTGCATACGTTCAGCTCGGTGACGTCCCACGAACTCTAGATCCAGCTGAGTGTCGAGGGAGAGTTTCGTCAGCATGACGGCGTGATGATGGTGATGATGAAGCTACCGGAACAGGGCTTCGCCTAAGCACCGCTATGATATGACCGAGGTGGATTATGGTGGAGGGGGGCACCGCACACGGTTAAGACAATGATCAACTTGTGTGTCTATGGGGTGCCCCCTCCCCCGTATATAAAGGAGTGGACGAGGGGGGAGGGCCGGCCCTCTATGGCATGCCCTAGGGGAGTCCTACTCCCACCGGGAGTAGGATTCCCCCCCCCCTCCTTCCAAGTAGGAGTAGGAGAGGAAGGAAGGAGGAGAGAGGGAGGAAGGAAAGGCCCCCCCTCCCAATTCGGATTGGGCTTGGGGGCGCCCCTCCTAGGCCGCTGTAAGGGCATATTTATCCCTAAGGTGTTTTGGTGATTGATGACAATGCATTTGTGGACTAATCGTGTGTCTCGAGTATTTCAGATATTTCATGACTAGGCACGAGACGGTTAGGAGCCCCTCGAAGATTATTGAAGACGACGTTTTTCTATGTTCCTTTTTTGGTGGATTTGAGTCGTAGGAAAGCCATACTATTAAGAGGGGGTCTGCTTTGGAAAGGTTTGGGTGGAATCGTCACGTACACGTTTACTCCTATTTGCACCGCCTTTCCTTTAGCACCTTGGAGCATCCTTCGTTTCTTCCTGATTGTGCAAAAAGAAGTCTTCCTATTTGTTGTTGTTCTGAGGCTTGCAGTAGTACTGCTCTTCGGAGCGGTAGTACCACAGGCCACTGCGGTAGTACCGCATGCCTTTGCGGTAGTACCACAGGTGGTCACGGTAGTACCGCTCCATGGGAGACGTAGTACCGTGAGCCCTGGTCCGGCACAACACCAGTAGCGGAAGTAGGAGCGGATGTAATTTTTTACATCCGCTCCCCGCGCGGTAGTACCGCCTGCCTTCAACGGTAGTACCGTGTCGGACTTTTTGCACTATTTGGTATTCAGCGGAACTAGCCACGGACGTTTTTCTGTCCACGGCCTTCCCAGGTTGGTCCAACCCTGCCTTGCGGTAGTACCGCAAGGGTGTGCGTAGTACCGTAAGGCCTTGCGGTAGTACCGCTTGGCAGGCGTTGTAGTACCGCTTATCGCGGGCTGGTTAAGTGGATAACGGTTGGATTTCTCTCTCCACTATATAAGGGGTGTCTTCTTCTCCGTGTTGACTACCTCTTCCAACCCTAAGCTCCATTGTTGCTCCAAGCTCCATTTTCGCCCGATCTCTCTCCCTAGCCAATCAAACTTGTTGATTTTCTAGGGATTGGTTGAGAAGGCCTCGATCTACACTTCCACCAAGAGAAATTTGATTCCCCACTAATCCCTTGCGGATCTTGTTACTCTTGGGTGTTTGAGCACCCTAGACGGTTGAGGTCACCGCGGAGCCATATTCCATTGTGGTGAAGCTTCGTGGTGTTGTTGGGAGCCTCCGATTAAGTTGTGGAGATTGCCCCAACCTTGTTTGTAAAGGTCCGGTCGCCGCCTCCAAGGGCACCAATAGTGGAATCACGGCTTCTTGCTTGTGTGAGGGCGTGAGGAGAATACGGTGGCCCTAGTGGATTCTTGGGGAGCATTGTGCCTCCACACCGCTCCAACGGAGATGTATTTCCCCTCAAAAGGAAGGAACTTCGGTAACACATCCTCGTCTCCACCGGCTCCACTCTTGGTTATCTCGTACCGTTACTTGTGCAAGCTTATTTGTGTTATCTCCCTTGCTTGCTTGTGTGCGTGTTGTTGCATCATATAGGTTGCTCACTTAGTTGCATGTCTAGACAACCTACTTTGATGCAAAGTTTAATTTGCTAAAGAAAAGTTAAAAATTGTTAGTTGCCTATTCACCCCCCCCCCTCTAGTCAACCATATCGATCCTTTCAATTGGTATCAAAGCCTCATCTCTTTACTAAGGACTTTATCGTCCGAAGAGTATGGTTGAGACCGTAGACGGTGTGGAGGAGCACTCCGGTGTGAATCCGATCTCATCTACGGGCGATGGGGAAACCTCGGTCTCTCATGAGGAATTCAATGTGGCCTTGGAGACATTGAAAACCTCCATGACGACCGAGGTTGAAAGCATGTTTACTAAATTCATTGAAGGGCTTAAACTATCCACCGCACCGTTGAAAGTGGGTGATCCCACTAACAAGGTGACGGATGCTAACTCCGACAAGGGGGAAGCTACTAGTGAAAAGGTTCCTTCTAGTGGTAAAAATGGCATCGACATCTTTGCCCATGTGGAACCTCCACTTGTTTATGGTGGACCGATTCCTTCCACTCATTTGAATCATGCCGGTCCTCCCCTAAGATTGTGAAAAATGAGGACTTTGATTCTTGGGTCTATCGGTTTAAGCATCATTTAAATCATGTGAATACTAATCTTCGGAGAATCATTGAAGAAGGTTTCTACCCACATGACCGAAGCAACTTCACTCCAAGAGAAGCCGCGGATAATCAATTCAATGAGAATGCTCTCTTCATCATCCAAGATGCAATACCACCCAAAGATCTTCCTCACCTCCGGACCTACGCTATAGCCAAAGATGCATGGCACCAAGTTGTTTCCCTCTACCGGGGAAGCGCAAGCATTCAACGCTCCAACTATGAAGTGGTGCAAGATGAAGCCGATGAGTTTGCTATGAAGGAAGATGAAGAACCTTGTGAGCTTTATCGAAGAGTAACCAAACTCGCGGTTTCACTCCGAGATCATGGGAGCAAGGACACGGATGACAATTGGATCAAGCACAAATTCCTCAAGGCAATGATGCCTTACCACAAGGCTATTTCCTCCGTCATTCGTCGAAGGCCTGACTTCCACGCCTTGTCCTCAAGTTAAGTGTTGGATGAGTTTGTGGCTATGAGCATCTTGGACAAGACCGCCGACAATGTGGTGCTTCGCTCTCAAAGGGCAAAGAAACCCAACCTTGCATTGAAGGCCAAGGTTTGTGTTGAAGAAAAAGAAGAGGAAGAAGACGAAAGCAACCCCGAAGATACAAAGTATGCCTATCATGAACACATGGCACTTGCTTCAAGGCAATTTTGGAGCAAGAAAAACTCAAGGCCAAACTTCAACAAGAACAACTCAAGTGGCACGAAGAGCAAGCAATGTGTGAGGACTTGCTATAATTGTGGCAATGTGAGCCATTTTGTTGCGGAGTGCCCGTATGAGAATAGGGAAGACAATGGTGGCAAGCTCATCCGAAAGGACAAAGCCAAGTCTTTCCCAAACAAGAGCAACTTCACCAAGAAGACCCCTCACAAGGCGTTGGTGGTTCAAGAAGAGTACCATGAGGATGATTATGATGATGATAAAGATGGTGAGTCGGTTGCCATGGCCTCCATTGCCATTGCAACAACTCCACGAGTGTCTCTCTTCGACTCACCCAATGAGAACATCACCGCCAAGTGCCTCATGGCTAAAGCCACCAACAAGGTAACCCCCAACATCAAAACTACCATCATTAATAATCCTTCCTTGATGGATTACATTGATGAATATGAGGGATCTAGTGTGGAGGAAAATGAGTTTGAGTCCTTTATGGGTAAACTCAAGGGTAAATCAAAGAAGCATTTCGTTGCTCTCTTGGAACAACTTGGTGAAGCCAATGACATGATCGAGGCTCACGAAGATACTATCTCCAAGATGGAGGGGCATAGTCATGACTATGCCGATGAGATTTTGGATCTTTCCAATGCTCTTGAGGAAGAGTGTGGTCTTCGTTTGGCTCTTGAGGAGTCACACAACGTTGATCACGCTAAGTTAAAGAAAGATTTTGATCATGCTCTTGTTGTTTCTCATGTGCTAAACTCCGAGAAGGCCAAGCTTGGGATTGATCTTGCTAGACTCAAAGAGGAGTTTGACCTACTTGACAAGGCTCACAAGGTCTTGAAGGGTGCTCATGCTAGCCTCAAAGAGTCTCATGATCAACTTCAAGTAAAGCTAACCAAGGAGAAAGCCACTTTTCCTCGTATGATGTTAATTGATAATGCAAATGCTACTAACCCATGTTGTGAGAATGTGCATCTTGTTGACGAGAACGCTAAGTTAAAGGTGCAAGTTGAGAAAGGTCTTGTGTCTTGCATACAAGGCGAGAAGAACATCAACGACCTTTTGACCAACTAAAAGGGAGTTGTGGCCAAGGAAGGGATTGGGTACGTGCCCAAGTCCAAGAACAAGAAGAAGAATGACAAGGCCAAACGACCTCCTCCTCTCAAGCAAACCTTTGTGAAGGAGGGAGAGGGTGCTACTAAGGATAAGGAGAAGAACACCGTGAGGGGTAGTGCTACCTCTTTTAGCACTGCGTTGGTTTTCCCTGGAGAGGAAGGTATGATGCAGCAAAGTAGCGTAAGTATTTCCCTCGGTTTTTGAGAACCAAGCTATCAATCCAGTAGGAGGCTACACGCGAGTCCCTCGTACCTGCACAAAACAAATAAATCCTCGCAACCAACGCAAATAGGGGTTGTCAATCCCTATAGGGCCACTTACGAGAGTGAGATCTGATAGATATGATAAGATAATATTTTTGGTATTTTTATGATAAAGATGCAAAGTAAAAATAAAGGCAAAGTAAATGGCAAAGTAAATAACTAAGTAGTAGGAGATTGATATGATAAAGATAGACCCGGGGGCCATAGGTTTCACTAGTGGCTTCTCTCGAGAGCATAAGTATTCTACGGTGGGTGAACAAATTACTGTTGAGCAATTGACAGAATTGAGCATAGTTATGAGAATATCTAGGTATGATCATGTATATAGGCATCACGTCCGAGACAAGTAGACCGACTCCTGCCTGCATCTACTACTATTACTCCACTCATCGACCGCTATCCAGCATGCATCTAGAGTATTAAGTTAAAAATAGAGTAATGCCATAAGCAAGATGACATGATGTAGAGGGATAGACTGATGCAATATGAAGAAAACCCCATCTTGTTATCCTCGATGGAAACAATACAATACGTGCCTTGCTGCCCTTACTGTCACCAGGAAAGGACACCGCAAGATTGAACCCAAAGCTAAGCACTTCTCCCATTGCAAGAAAGATCAATCTAGTAGGCCAAACCAAACTAATAATTCGAAGAGACTTGCAAAGATAACCAATCATACATAAAAGAATTAAGAGAAGAT
Organism: Triticum dicoccoides; assembly: GCF_002162155.2. Lineage (NCBI taxonomy): Eukaryota > Viridiplantae > Streptophyta > Magnoliopsida > Poales > Poaceae > Triticum > Triticum dicoccoides. The sequence continues at coordinate 48,208,453 of NC_041386.1, forward strand.
TCAAATATTATTCATAGATAGACTTGATCATAAACCCACAATTCATCGGTCTCAACAAACACACCGCAAAAAGAAGATTACATCGAATAGATCTCCACAAGAGAGGGGGAGAACATTGTATTGAGATCCAAAAATAGAGAAGAATCCATCTAGCTACTAACTATGGACCCGTAGGTCTGAAGTAAACTACTCACACTTCATCGGAGAGGCTATGGTGTTGATGTAGAAGCCCTCCGTGATCGATGCCCCCTCCGGCGGAGCTCCGGAACAGGCCCCAAGATGGGATCTCATGGATACAGAAAGTTACGGCGGTGGAATTAGGGTTTTGGCTCCGTATCTAATCGTTTGGGGGTACGTGGGTATATATAGGAGGAAGAAGTACGTCGGTGGAGCAACAGGGGGCCCACGAGGGTGGAGGGCACGCCTAGGGGGGCAGGCGCGCCCCCTACCTCGTGGCCTCCTGTTAGTTGGCTTGACGTAGGGTCCAAGTCTCCTGAGTTGTATTCTGTGAGAAAATCATGTTCCCTAAGGTTTCATTCCGTTTAGACTCCATTTGATATTCCTTTTCTTCGAAACCCTAAAACAGGCAAAAAAAACAGCAATTCTGGGCTGGGCCTCCAGTTAATAGGTTAGTCCCAAAAATAATATAAAAGTGGATAATAAAGCCCAATAATGTCCAAAACAGTAGATAATATAGCATGGAGCAATCAAAAATTATAGATATGTTGGAGACGTATCTAGCATCCCCAAGCTTAATTCCTGCTCGTCCTCGAGTAGGTAAATGATAAAAACAGAATTTTTGATGCGGAGTGCTACTTGGTATAATTTTTAATGTAATTCTTCTGAATTGTGATATGAATATTCAGATCCAAAAGATTCAAGACAAAAGTTTATATTGACATAGAAAATAATAATACTTCAAGCATACTAACAAAGCAATTATGTCTTCTCAAAATAACATGGCTAAAGAAAGTTATCCCTACAAAATCATATAGTCTGGCTATGCTCTATCTTCACCACACAAAGTATTTAAATCATGCACAACCCCGATGACAAGCCAAGCAATTTTTTTCATACTTTTGACATTCTCAAACTTTTTCAATCTTCACGCAATACATGAGCGTGAGCCATGGATATAGCACTATAGGTGGAATAGAGTGGTGGTTGTGGTGAAGACAAAAAGGGAGAAGATAGTCTCACATCAACTAGGCGTATCAACGGGCTATGGAGATGCCCATCAATAGATATCAATGTGAGTGAGTAGGGATTGCCATGCAACGGATGCACTAGAGCTATAAGTATATGAAAGCTCAAAAAGAAACTAAGTGGGTGTGCATCCAATTTGCTTGCTTATGAAGACCTAGGGCAATTTTGAGGAAGCCCATCATTGGAATATACAAGCCAAGTTCTATAATGAAAAATTCCCACTAGTATATGAAAGTGATAACATGAGAGACTCTCTACTATGAAGATCATGGTGCTACTTTGAAGCACAAGTGTGGTAAAAGGATAGTAACATTGTCCCTTCTCTCTTTTTCTCTCATTTTTTTCTTTTTATTTGGGCCTTTTCTCTCTCTTTTTTTATGGCCTCTTTTCTTTCTCTTTTTTTATTTGGGCTTCTTTGGCCTCTTTTATTTATTTTTCATCCGGAGTCTCATCCCGACTTGTGGGGGAATCATAGTCTCCATCATCCTTTCCTCACTGGGACAATGCTCTAATAATGATGATCATCACACTTTTATTTTTCTTACAACTCACCAATTGCAACTTGATACTTAGAACAAAATATGACTCTATATGAATGCCTCCGACGGTGTACCGGGATATGCAATGATGCATGAGTGACAAGTATGAAAGAATTATGAACGGTGGCTTTGCCACAAATACTATGTCAACTACATGATCATGCTAAGCAATATGACAATGATGAAGTGTGTCATAACGGAACGGTGGAAAGTTGCATGGCAATATATCTCGGAATGGCTATGGAAATGCCATAATAGGTAGGTATGGTGGCTGTTTGAGGAAGGTATATGGTGGGTGTATGATACCGGCGAAAGGTGCGCGGTATTAGAGAGGCTAGCAAGGTGGTAGGAAAATACCATCGCTCGTCCCCGACCGCCACTCATAAGGAAGACAATCAATAAATAAATCATGCTCCGACTTCATCACATAACGGTTCACCATACGTGCATGCTACGGGAATCACAAGATTCAACACAAGTATTTCTCAAATTCACAACTAATCAACTAGCATGACTTTAATATCACCATCTCCATATCTCAAAACAATTATCAAGTATCAAACTTATCATAGTATTCAACACACTCATAAGAAAGTTTTATTATTAATCTTGCATACCAAGCATATTAGGATTTTAAGCAAATGACCATGCTATTAAGACTCTCAAAATAATCTAAGGGAAGCATGAGAGATCAATAGTTTCTATAAAACAAATCCACCACCGTGCTCTAAAAGATATAAGTGAAGCACTAGAGCAAAATTATATAACTCAAAAGATATAAGCGAAGCACATAGAGTATTCTAACAAATTCCAAATCATGCATGGCTCTCAAAAGGTGTGTACAGCAAGGATGATTGTGGTAAACTAATAAGCAAAGACTCAAATCATACAAGACGCTCCAAGTAAAACACATATCATGTGGTAAATAAAAATATAGCTCCAAGTAAAGTTACCGATAGAAGTAGACGAAAGAGGGGATGCCTTCCAGGGCATCCCCAAGCTTTGGGTTTTAGGTGTCCTTAGATTATCTTGGGGGTGCCATGGGCATCCCCAATCTTAGGCTCTTGCCACTCCTTGTTCCATAATCCATCAAATCTTTACCCAAAACTTGAAAACTTCACAACACAAAACTTAAAGTAGAAAATCTCGTGAGCTCCGTTAGCGAAAGAAAACAAAAGACCACTTCAAGGTACTGTAATGAACTCATTCTTTATTTATATGGGTGTTATACCTACTGTATTCCAACTTCTCTATGGTTCATAAACTAACGTACTAGCCATAGATTCATCAAAATAAGCAAACAACACACGCAAAACAGAATCTGTCAAAAACAGAACAGTCTGTAGTAATCTGTAGCTAGCGCAAGATCTGGAACCCCAAAAATTCTAAAATAAATTGATGGAAGTGAGGAATTTATCTATTAATCATATGAAAAAAGAATTAACTAAATATAACTTTCCAAATAAAAATGACAGCAGTTCTCGTGAGCGCTAAAGTTTCTGTTTTTTACAGCAAGTTCAACAAGACTTTCCCCAAGTCTTCCCAACGGTTCTACTTGGCACAAACACTAATTAAACACAAAAAACACAACCAAAACAGAGGCTAGATAATTTATTTATTACTAAACAGGAGCAAAAAGCAAGTAATAAAAATAAAATTGGATTGCCTCCCAACAAGCGCTATCGTTTAACGCCCCTAGCTAGGCATTGATAATTTCAATGATGCTCACATGAAAGACAAGAATTGAAGCACAAAGGAGAGCATCATAAAACATGTGACAAACACATCTAAGTCTAACATACTTCCTATGCATAGGCATCTTATAGGCAAACAAATTATCATGGCAAGCAAAAACTAGCATATGTATGGAAGAGGAAAGAAACAATAGTAATCTCAACATAACGAGAGGTAATTTAGTAACATGAAAATTTCTACCACCATATTTTCCTCTATCATAATAATTATATGTAGGATCATAAGCAAATTCAACAAAATAGCTATCACATAAAATATTTTCAACACGATCCACATGCATGCAAAGTTGACACTCTTCCAAAATAGTGGGATTAACATTAACTAAAGTCATGACCTCTCCAAACCCACTTTTATCAAAAACTTCATAAGATTGAACATTCTCCAAATATGTGGGATATAAAGTAGACATCTTCCAAACCCACTTTCAATCATATTGAAAACACTATTATCAATCTCATATTCATCATGGGGCTTAAATAAATTTTCAAGATCAAAAGAAGAATCACCCCAATCATGATCATTGCAACAAATAGTAGTCATAGCAAAACTAGCATCCCCAAGCTTAGGGTTTTGAATATCATTATTTTCTTCTAAAGCAACGGTCATTCTTGCCATAAATTCTTGGACATAGACATTATGAGCAAAGTTTTCATTGCAATATTTAAGTATGACAGAATTTTCAGATTTATTGAGAGTAAAATCATACTTTTCAATCAAAGAAGCAACTTCATGAGCACTGAGGGAGTCATGGATTAGGGGGGGTCCGGATGGCCAGACTATACCTTCAGCCGGACTCCTGGACTGTGAAGATACAAGATTGAAGACTCCGTCCCGTGTCCGGAAGGGACTTTCCTTGGCGTGGAAGGCAAGCTTGGCGATACGGATATGAAGATCTCCTACCATTGTAACCGACTTTGTGTAACCCTAACCCTCTCCGGTGTCTATATAAACCGGAGGGTTTTAGTCCGTAGGACAACGTACACATCAACAATCATACCATAGGCTAGCTTCTAGGGTTTAGCCTCTCTGATCTCGTGGTAGATCTACTCTTGTACTACCCATATCATCAATATTAATCAAGCAAGACGTAGGGTTTTACCTCCATCGAGAGGGCCTGAACCTGGGTGAAACTTCGTGTCCCTTGCCTCCTGTTACCATCCGTCCTAGATGCACAGTTCGGGACCCCCTACCCGAGATCCGCCGGTTTTGACACCGACATTGGTGCTTTCATTGAGAGTTCCTCTGTGCCGTCGCCGTCAGGCTCGATGGCTCCTACGATCATCAATAGCAATGCAGTTCAGGGTAAGACCTTCCTCCCCGGACAGATCTTCGTCTTCGGCGGCTTCGCACTGCGGGCCGATTCGCTCGGCCGTCTGGAGCAGATCGAAAACTACGCCCCTGGCCGTCAGGTTAGATTTGGAAGTTTAAACTACACGGCTGACATCCGCGGGGACTTGATCTTCAACGGATTCGAGCCACTGCCGAGCGCGCCGCACCGTCACGACGAGCATGATCTAGCTCCGCCGCCGAACAGTGCCCTGGAGGCCGCACCTGCATCGGCTCCGACCCTCAATTCGGAGCCAACTGCACCGATCGAGGATGGGCGGTTGGACGCCACCTCGGGGGTTGCGATCCCAACGGCGATTGAGCCGAACACCAGCCCCGTACTCTACGAGACTCGTGACTCCAAGGAGCCGGACCCCTCTCCGGACTCCGAACCCTCCGCGCCCCTGCCGATCGAATCCGATTGGGCGCCGATTATGGAGTTTACCGCCGCGGACATCTTTCAGCACTCGCCTTTCGGCGACATTCTGAAGACACTAAAGTCTCTCTCTTTATTAGGAGAGCCCTGGCCGGACTATGGTCAGCAAGGTTGGAATTCGGGCGATGAAGAAATTCAAAGCCCACCCACCACCCACTTTGTAGCCACTGTCGACGATTTAACCGACATGCTCGACTTCGACTCCGCAGACATCGACGGTATGGACGCTGATGAAGGAGACGATGAAGAACCAGCGCCCATTGGACCCTGGAACGCCACCTCGTCATATGACATATACATGGTGGACGCACCAAAAGATGACGACAAGGAGCGGAAGGACGCACCGAAAGCTTGTTCCCTCGAAAAGCAGTCAAAGCGGCGACGCAAGCGCCGCCCCAAATCCCGCCTCGATAGAAATAGAGATCATACAAACCCAGTGCTGGAGCAGGGCGAACCGCTGCCGGACAACGGCAATCCAGATAATCAAACCGAACAAACAAATCCTATCAAGGCTAATGGTCCGGACGACATAACGCCGGACAGGCACCCGGAGCAGCAGACTGCCCGTGAAAGGCTTGTTGCCACCGCGAGGAGTCTGAAAAAGCAGAAGCAAAGGCTCAAAGCCGCGCAAGACACACTCCAAATCAGATGGAGTAAAATACTCAACACCGCAGCAAGGTACAGCGACAATCGCCCCTCCAAGAGCTACCCAAAGCGGAAGCTGCTACCCAAAATCGATGAGGAGGCCTCAGAACCCCCACAAACAAATATCAAAGCAGCCACCTGGTCGGATAGACGACCCCTCTACCAACACAGATCGGCATACAATGCCGCTCACAATACAATACGCGACCCATGCAAGCGCGCCCCAGCATACAATGCAACACAACAAACATCCGAACAACGCGGTACACCCAGCTACAGGGGTGCCGCACATCCCCTATGCTTCACCGACGAGGTGCTGGACCAGGAATGTCCAGAAGGATTCAAGCCCGTAAACATAGAGGCATACGACAGAACAACAGACCCTGGGGTCTGGATTGAGGACTACATCCTTCATATCCATATGGCTCGAGGGGATGATCTCCACGCCATCAAGTACCTACCCCTCAAGCTCAAAGGGCCAGCTCATCACTGGCTCAAAGGCCTACCCGAAAGCTTGATTGGAAGTTGGGAAGAGCTCGAAGATGCCTTTCGGGCAAATTTTCAAGGGACTTATGTCCGACCTCCGGATGCGGACGATTTGAGTCATATAACTCAACAACCCGGAGAGTCAGCCCGAAAGCTTTGGAACAGGTTTCTTACTAAAAAGAACCAGATTGTTGTCGACTGTTCGGACGCCGAAGCCCTGGCAGCTTTCAAGCATAGCGTCCGTGACGAATGGCTCGCCAAACACCTCGGCCAAAATAAGCCGAGAACGATGGCCGCACTGACAAACCTCATGACCCGCTTTTGCGCGGGTGAGGACAGCTGGCTAGCCAGATGCAGCACCAGCGACCCTAGCACATCTGAAGTTAGAGATGGAAATGGGAAATCACGGCGCAACAGCAATAACAAACGCTGGAATAAAGAAGACAGCACGAAGGGCACGGTATTAAATGCCGGATTCAAAAGCTCTCGGCCAGGTCAACAGCCGCCCCCTAAAGGCACCAGGGATGAATTGTCCAGCCTCAACAAAATTCTGGACCAAGTATGTCAGATTCATAGTACCCCTGGCAAACCTGCTAATCATACCCACAGAGAATGTTGGGTCTTCAAGCAGTCCGGCAAGCTCAACACCGTACACAAGGGGGGGGGTACACACCAAGTGAAGAGGAGGACGAGCCCCCCAAGAAAGACACGGGAGAACAAAAGAAATTTCCACCAGAAGTCAAAATAGTAAACGTGTTACACGTAATCAAGGGAAAAAACAACACGGCACTCCCAGGAAAATATACCCAAGTGCATGTCACCACGAAGTCCTGCCACTGGTCATCTCAATCGATCACTTTTGACCATCGCGATTACTCAGCAAGTATCCGACACACAGGATGGGCTGCCCTGGTATTAGACCCGGTAATTGGCGGATATCACTTCACAAGAGTCTTGATGGACGGCGACAGTAGCCTAAACCTAATATATCAGGATACAATCCGCGGGATGGGGTTAGACCCAACACAAATTCGCCATAGCAATACTACCTTTAAAGGAGTAACGCCAGGCCCAGGGGCTCGTTGTACGGGCTCCCTCCTACTACAAGTTATATTCGGATCCCCTGACAACTTCTGTCGCGAGCATTTAACTTTCCACATCGCTCTATTTCAAAGTGGCTATCAAGCACCGCTCGGATGCGAAGCTTTCGCTCGCTTTAATGCAATGCCACACTACGCCTCCCTCACACTCAAGATGCCTGGTCCACATGGCATCATTACAGTGCACGGAAATATCAAGCGATCTCTGCGCGCCGAAGAGAGTGAGGCTGCCTTGCCAGCCACACACTAAAGGCGCCCGGAAAAGCGAAAGCATCCAATAGGTCGTCAAGACCTCAGATACAACTAATCAAGTCCGGCGCCGCTATTTATACGGAATAAATGGTCACACCCCCCATTTGTCAATACAAGGGGCTCAACGCGCGCAGACAAGTGGCATCTTCTTATCATCTTGAAATTTACATGGTTTCTTTAAAAACTATCTTTTTGCACGACGAATTTTGTTACTTAACTTCCTCTCTTTTACAGACGATCATCGTGCCACACCCGTCCAGGATACGGCACAACGGATACACAGGCGCAGGCGTGCAGCAGGGACCCGCTCCAAGGATTCTTTTTAGATTAAGACCCTGCGTAAACCTTTTTTACTGTCTCTTGTTGACACATATCCATCGTTGAGAAGGATGCTGGCGTATTGGCATGTGGCCACGCCAGAACAATGCGCGTACCTGGACACAAGGGGCTTCTTACAAAGGCCACTATTTAGGCCCGGTTTATACCACAAAGACCGAATACCTTAGGGAGTGTTCGGCGTCGCGAGTTTGGCCCTATATGCATCAGCTCCGAATCATTGTCTTTGGTCAAATGTTGGGTTTGCCCGGCTCCTGTGTTTTGGTGCTTTACGTTCCGCCTTGCCGGCTAAGGTAGCACCAGGAGAACTACTGCGATTGTGCCCTGGTTCATCCGGACGAGCACCTCAGTAGAGAAAGCCGAAAACTGACTGTCATGATATAGCGTGAGACTGGTCAACCACTCGATGACCTGTGGGAATGTTAGAATTCCTCCGCCTTAACGAAGGGCCATTTTCCGGCCAGGTATATACGCACCCCAGAATCGGGATAGTGCGGTGCCACCAGGGGCTATCTAGTAGCCCCACTGTCAAACTCCTATGGCTAAGTGAAAGTGCTAAAGCATTATAGTCTGGTTGCCTCGCCCGCTCCGCTATCACCTCCTTAATAGGACCAAGACGTTGGGTTAAGTGTGAACGCGTGTTTTTGCGAGCACCTCTGCATTATATGCGTGGGGCTTGAAGCCAACGACTGCAATCTTTCAGGTTATACGCATGTATACATAAACGGCCGCCCAGGAGGCATCATATTACTTTCAGGCAAAAGTATAAAAATAGCCTTATAAAAATTCATAAAAGCATTTCGCTTACAATGAGATTACATATCACTCAAACATAATATTTTTTGAGCACTGGGTCTCTATCAAACGGGCACCCTCAAGAACTTCTTCAAAGTAGTGCTCAGCAGCCTTTCGACCTATAGCCGAATCCCGCGCTGCAACATTGGTAGCATCCATCTCCGCCCAGTATGCCTTAACACGGGCAAAGGCCATCCGTGCGCCCTCTATGCACGCCGACCTCCTCATCGCATCAATGCGCGGCACCATGTCAAGGACCTGCTGCACCAAGCCGAAATAACTGCTCGGTTTTGACCTTTCCGGCCATAGCTGATCCACAACAGACCTCATGGAGAGTCCGGACAACCTATTTAGTTCGGCCCATTCAGCTAATTGGTCAGTCAATGAAAGAGGACGCTCGGGAGAATGGAATTGTCTCCAAAACAGCTGGTCTACTTCACGGTCCGTCTGACCCTGGAAGTACTTGGCCGCATCGGCAGCGCTTGCCGCCAAATCCATATACACACCCTCCGAACTCCACAGCCGATCCAGAGGGGCATACCGTGGATCTCCGAATTTCCTCCGCAACATAAAGGAATTCCCAGCTACAATATCCCCGGCTTCCCGTAGCTCCTCCTTCTTTGCCCTCATAGCAGAGCGGAGATCCTTTTTTGTCGCAGTAGCCTTCTGAAGGTCCGATGCCTTCTCTTGGTTTTCCTTTTCAAGAACCCGGCAACGGTCGGCGGCGGCTTTTAATTCTATACCCATCTTGGCCATCTTGTCTCGGGTCTCACCATGCGCGGCCTTCTCGGCTTGCAACTCTTCGGCCGCCTTCACAGCAGCCGCATTACCCAACCTCGCTTGTTCCTTGGCTCGGGCAAGTTCTGCCCGTAAGGCTGCAACAGTGGCAGCTCCATCTGCAGTCACAACATATTAAAGATACTGGCATCATGCTGCTCTTCCTATGTGACGTTTACCAGATAATGACACTTACCCTGCGCCTCGTCAAGCCTTTTGTTAACAAGCTCGATGTCGGCGCCTGCCGCATCCAACTGCCATTCTAAATGGGCAAACTCGCTAGTCCGGCTAGCCACCGGAGCTTCCGTCACCTGCACATAGAGGCAGTATGGTTATTACCTGGGAATATGATCCTCTGTTCGTCGTTGTTTCCGACGACAACCAGAGTCTCAGGGGCTACTATCTACACAGGGCACACCTAGCATGTGCAGGACTATCATACATTCTTTTACGTACCTCAAAGTCTGTCAGTAGACTCATAAAAGCTTCATGCAATCCGCTTTCGGCAGACGATATTCTCTCCATCACAGTGTTCATCAGCACACAGTGTTCATCTGAGATGGCCGCTCGCCCCACCAACTCCCTCAGAACATCCGATCGCACACCAGACGGTGCCGGACTCTTTTGTCTGCTCTCTTCGGGAGCCGGACACTGGGAGCTTCGTGTTGGGTTTCGTAGTAATTTCAAAAATTTTCCTACGCACACACAGGATCATGTGATGCATAGCAACGAGAGGAGAGTGTTGTCTACGTACCCAACGCAGACCGACTGCGGAAGCAACGACACGACGTAGAGGAAGTAGTCGTACGTCTTCACGATCCAACCGATCAAGCACCGAAACTACGGCACCTCCGAGTTCGAGCACACGTTCAGCTCGATGACGATCCCCGGACTCCGATCCAGCAAAGTGTCGGGGAAGAGTTTCGTCAGCACGACGGCGTGGTGACGATCTTGATGAACTACAGCAGCAGGGCTTCGCCTAAACTCCGCTACAGTATTATCGAGGAATATGGTGGCAGGGGGCACCGCACACGGCTAAGGAATCGATCACGTGGATCAACTTGTGTCAACTTGTGTGTTTAGAGGTGCCCCTGCCTCCGTATATAAAGGAGGAGAGGAGGGGAGGCTGGCCGGCCAAAGAGGGAGGCGCAGGAGAGTCCTACTCCCTCTGGGAGTAGGATTCCTCCCCTCAATCCTAGTCCAACTAGGATTCCTCGGAGGGGAAGGGAGAGAGGGGGGCCGGCCACCTTCTCCTAGTCCTAATAGGACTAGGGGAGGGGAAAGAGGCGCAGCCACCTTGGGCTGCCCCTTTCTCCTTTCCACTAAGGCCCATGATGGCCCATATGGCTCCCGGGGGGTTCCGGTAACCTCCCGGTAACCCGGTAAAATCCCGATTTCACCCGGAACACTTCCGATGTCCAAACATAGGCTTCCAATATATCAATCTTTACGTCTTGACCATTTCGAGACTCCTCGTCATGTCCGTGATCACATCCGGGACTCCGAACAACCTTCGGTACATCAAAATGCATAAACTCATAATATAACTGTCATCGTAACCTTAAGCGTGCGGACCCTACGGGTTCGAGAACAATGTAGACATGACCGAGACATGTCTCTGGTCAATAACCAATAGCGGGACCTGGATGCCCATATTGGCTCCTACATATTCTACGAAGATCTTTATCGGTCAGACCGCATAACAACATACGTTGTTCCCTTTGTCATCGGTATGTTACTTGCCCGAGATTCGATCGTCGGTATCCAATACCTAGTTCAATCTCGTTAACGTCAAGTCTCTTTACTCGTTCCGTAATACATCATCTCACAACTAACATATTAGTTGTAATGCTTGCAAGGCTTATGTGATGTGTATTGCCGAGAGGGCCCAGAGATACCTCTCCGACAATCGGAGTGACAAATCCTAATCTCGAAATACGCCAACCCAACATCGACCATTGGAGACACCTGTAGTACTCCTTTATAATCACCCATTTACGTTGTGACGTTTGGTAGTACCCAAAGTGTTCCTCCGGTAAACGGGAGTTGCATAATCTCATAGTCGTAGGAACATGTATAAGTCATGAAGAAAGCAATAGCAACATACTAAACGATCAGGTGCTAAGCTAATGGAATGGGTCATGTCAATCAGATCATTCTACTAATGATGTGACCTCGTTAATCAAATAACAACTCATTGTTCATGGTTAGGAAACATAACCATCTTTGATTAACGAGCTAGTCAAGTAGAGGCATACTACTGACACTCTGTTTGTCTATGTATTCACACATGTATTATGTTTCCGGAAAATACAATTCTAGCATGAATAATAAACATTTATCATGATTATAAGGAAATAAATAATAACTTTATTATTGCCTCTAGGGCATATTTCCTTCAGTCTCCCACTTGCACTAGAGTCAATAATCTAGATTACACTGTAATGAATCTAACACCCATGAAGCTTTGGTGCTGATCATGTTTTGCTCGTGGAAGAGGCTTAGTCAACGGGTCTGCAATATTCAGATCCGTATGTATCTTGCAAATCTCTATGTCTCCCACCTGGACTAGACCCCGGATGGAGTTGAAGCGTCTCTTGATGTGTTTGGTCCTTTTGTGAAATCTGGATTCCTTTGCCAAGGCAATTGCACCAGTATTGTCACAAAAGATTTTCATTGGACCCGATGCACTAGGTATGACACCTAGATCGGATATGAACTCCTTCATCCAGACTCCTTCATTTGCTGCTTCCGAAGCAGCTATGTATTCCGCTTCACATGTAGATCCCGCTACGACGCTTTGTTTAGAACTGCACCAACTGACAGCTCCACCGTTTAATGTAAACACGTATCCGGTTTGCGATTTAGAATCGTCCGGATCAGTGTCAAAGCTTGCATCAACGTAACCTTTTACGATGAGCTCTTTGTCATTTCCATATACGAGAAACATATCCTTAGTCCTTTTCAGGTATTTCAGGATGTTCTTGACCGCTGTCCAGTGATCCATTCCTGGATTACTTTGGTACCTCCCTGCTAAACTTATAGCAAGGCACACATCAGGTCTGGTACACAGCATTGCATACATGATAGAGCCTATGGCTGATGCATAGGGAACATCTTTCATATTCTCTCTATCTTCTGCAGTGGTCGGGCATTGAGTCTTACTCAATTTCACACCTTGTAACACAGGCAAGAACCCTTTCTTTGCTTGATCCATTTTGAATTTCTTCAAAATTTTGTCAAGGTATGTGCTTTGTGAAAGTCCAATTAAGCGTCTTGATCTGTCTCTATAGATCTTAATGCCTAATATGTAAGCAGCTTCACCGAGGTCTTTCATTGAAAAACTTTTATTCAAGTATCCCTTTATGCTATCCAAAAATTCTATATCATTTCCAATCAGTAATATGTCATCCACATATAATATCAGAAATGCTACAGAGCTCCCACTCACTTTCTTGTAAATACAGGCTTCTCCAAAAGTCTGTATAAAACCAAATGCTTTGATCACACTATCAAAACGTTTATTCCAACTCCGAGAGGCTTGCACCAGTCCATAAATGGATCGCTGGAGCTTGCACACTTTGTTAGCTCCCTTTGGATCGACAAAACCTTCTGGTTGCATCATATACAACTCTTCTTCCAGGAATCCATTCAGGAATGCAGTTTTGACATCCATTTGCCAAATTTCATAATCATAAAATGCGGCAATTGCTAACATGATTCGGACGGACTTAAGCATCGCTACGGGTGAGAAGGTCTCATCGTAGTCAATTCCTTGAACTTGCCGAAAACCTTTTGCGACAAGTCGAGCTTTGTAGACAGTAACATTACCATCTGCGTCAGTCTTCTTCTTAAAGATCCATTTATTCTCAATCGCTTGCCGATCATCGGGCAAGTCAACCAAAGTCCATACTTTGTTCTCATACATGGATCCCATCTCAGATTTCATGGCTTCTAGCCACTTTGCGGAATCTGGGCTCACCATCGCTTCTTCATAGTTCGTAGGTTCATCATGATCTAGTAGCATGACCTCCAGAACAGGATTACCGTACCACTCTGGTGCGGATCTTACTCTGGTTGATCTACGAAGTTCAGTAGTATCTTGATCTGAAGTTTCATGATCATTATCATTGGCTTCCTCACTAACTGGTGTAGGTGTCACTGAAACAGTTTTCTGTGATGAACTACTTTCCAGTAAGGGAGCAGGTACAGTTACCTCGTCAAGTTCTACTTTCCTCCCACTCACTTCTTTCGAGAGAAACTCCTTCTCTAGAAATGATCCATTCTTAGCAACAAAAGTTTTGCCTTCGGATCTGTGATAGAAGGTGTACCCAACAGTTTCCTTTGGGTATCCTATGAATACACATTTCTCCGATTTGGGTTCGAGCTTATCAGGTTGAAGCTTTTTCACATAAGCATCGCAGCCCCAAACTTTAAGAAACGACAACTTTGGTTTCTTGCCAAACCATAGTTCATAAGGCGTCGTCTCAACGGATTTTGATGGTGCCCTATTTAACGTGAATGCGGCCGTCTCTAAAGCATATCCCCAAAATGATAGCGGTAAATCCGTAAGAGACATCATAGATCGCACCATATCTAGTAAAGTACGATTACGACGTTCGGACACACCATTACGCTGTGGTGTTCCGGGGGGCGTGAGTTGCGAAACTATTCCACAGTTTTTCAAATGTACACCAAACTCGTAACTCAAATATTCTCCTCCACGATCAGATCGTAGAAACTTTATTTTCTTGTTACGATGATTTTCAACTTCACTCTGAAATTCTTTGAACTTTTCAAATGTTTCAGACTTATGCTTCATTAAGTAGATATATCCATATCTGCTCAAATCATCTGTGAAGGTGAGAAAATAACGATATCCGCCACGAGCCTCAATATTCATCGGACCACATACATCGGTATGTATGATTTCCAACAAATCTGTTGCTCTCTCCATAGTACCGGAGAACGGTGTTTTAGTCATCTTGCCCATGAGGCACGGTTCGCAAGTACCAAGTGATTCATAATCAAGTGGTTCCAAAAGTCCATTAGTATGGAGTTTCTTCATGCGTTTTACACCGATATGACCTAAACGACAGTGCCACAAATAAGTGCACTTTCATTATCAACTCTGTATCTTTTGGTTTCAACATTATGAATATGTGTATTACTACTATCGAGATTTAGTAAGAATAGACCACTCTTCAAGGGTGCATGACCATAAAAGATATTACTCATATAAATAGAACAACCATTATTCTCTGATTTAAATGAATAACCGTCTCGCATTAAACAAGATCCAGATATAATGTTCATGCTCAACGCTGGCACCAAATAACAATTATTTAGGTCTAATATTAATCCCGAAGGTAGATGTAGAGGTAGCGTGCCGACCGCGATCACATCGACTTTGGAACCGTTTCCCACGCGCATCGTCACCTCGTCCTTTGCCAGTGCCCGCTTATTCTGTAGTCCCTGTTTCGAGTTGCAAATATTAGCAACAGAACCAGTATCAAATACCCAGGTGCTACTGCGAGCATTGGTAAGGTACACATCAATAACATGTATATCACATGTACCTTTGTTCACCTTGCCATCCTTCTTATCCGCCAAATACTTGGGGCAGTTCCGCTTCCAGTGACCAGTCTGCTTGCAGTAGAAGCACTCAGTTTCAGGCTTAGGTCTAGACTTGGGTTTCTTCTCTTGAGCAGCAACTTGCTTGCCGTTCTTTTTGAAGTTCCCCTTTTTCTTCCCTTTGCCCTTTTTCTTGAAACTAGTGGTCTTGTTAACCATCAACACTTGATGCTCCTTCTTGATTTCTACCTCCGCAGCTTTTAGCATTGCGAAGAGCTCGGGAATAGTCTTGTTCATCCCTTGCATATTATAGTTCATCACGAAGCTCTTGTAGCTTGGTGGCAGTGATTGGAGAATTCTGTCAATGACGCAATCATCTGGAAGATTAACTCCCAATTGAATCAAGTGATTATTATATCCAGACATTTTGAGTATATGCTCACTGACAGAACTGTTCTCTTCCATCTTGCAGCTATAGAACTTATTGGAGACTTCATATCTCTCAATCCGGGCATTTGCTTGAAATATTAACTTCAACTCCTGGAACATCTCATATGCTCCATGACGTTCAAAACGTCGTTGAAGTCCCGATTCTAAGCCGTAAAGCATGGCACACTGAACTATCGAGTAGTCATCAGCTTTGCTCTGCCAGACGTTCATAACATCTGGCGTTGCTCCAGCAGCAGGCCTGGCACCTAGCGGTGCTTCCAGGACGTAATTCTTCTGTGCAGCAATGAGGATAATCCTCAAGTTACGGACCCAGTCCGTGTAATTGCTACCATCATCTTTCAACTTTGCTTTCTCAAGGAACGCATTAAAATTTAACGGAACAACAGCACGAGCCATCTATCTACAATCAACATAAACAAGCAAGATACTATCAGGACTAAGTTCATGATAAATTTTAAGTTCAATTAATCATATTATTAAAGAACTCCCACTTAGATAGACATCCCTCTAATCCTCTAAGTGATCACGTGATCCAAATCAACTAAACCATGTCCGATCATCACGTGAGATGGAGTAGTTTCATCGGTGAACATCATTATGTTGATCATATCTACTATATGATTCACGCTCGACCTTTCGGTCTCCGTGTTCCGAGGCCATATCTGCATATGCTAGGCTCGTCAAGTTTAACCTGAGTATTCTGCGTGCGCAACTGTTTTGCACCCGTTGTATTTGAACGTAGAGCCTATCACACCCGATCATCACGTGGTGTCTCAGCACGAAGAACTTTTGCAACGGTGCATACTCAGGGAGAACACTTCTTGATAATTTAGTGAGAGATCATCTTATAATGCTACCGTCAATCAAGGCAAGATAAGATGCATAAAAAGATAAACATCACATGCAATCAATATAAGTGATATGATATGGCCATCATTATCTTGTGCTTGTGATCTCCATCTCCGAAGCACCGTCATGATCACCATCGTCACCGGCGCGACACCTTGATCTCCATCGTAGCATCGTTGTCGTCTCGCCAATCTTATGCTTCCACGACTATCACTACCGTTTAGTAATAAAGTAAAGCATTACATCGCGATTGCATTGCATACAATAAAGCGACAACCATATGGCTCCTGCCAGTTGCCGATAACTTGGTTACAAAACATGATCATCTCATACAATAAAATTCAGCATCATGCCTTGACCATATCACATCACAACATGCCCTGCAAAAACAAGTTAGACGTCCTCTACTTTGTTGTTGCATGTTTTACGTGGCTGCTACGGGCTTAAGTAAGAACCAATCTCACCTACGCATCTAAACCACAACGATAGTTTGTCAAATAGACTCCGTTTTAACCTTCGCAAGGACCGGGCGTAGCCATACTTGGTTCAACTAAAGTTGGAGAGGCAGTCGCCCGCAAGCCATCTCTGTGCAAAGCACGTCGAGGGAACCGGTCTCGCGTAAGCGTACGCGTAAGGTTGGTCCGGGTCGTCTCGTCCAACAATACCGCTGAACCAAAATATGACATGCTGGTAGGCAGTATGACTTGTATCGTCCACAACTCACTTGTGTTCTACTCGTGCAAATAACATCAACATCATTAACCTAGGCTCGGATGCCACTGTTGGGTTTCGTAGTAATTTCAAAAAATTTCCTACGCACACACAGGATCATGTGATGCATAGCAACGAGAGGAGAGTGTTGTCTACGTACCCAACGCAGACCGACTGCGGAAGCAACGACACGACGTAGAGGAAGTAGTCGTACGTCTTCACGATCCAACCGATCAAGCACCGAAACTACGGCACCTCCGAGTTCGAGCACACGTTCAGCTCGATGACGATCCCCGGACTCCGATCCAGCAAAGTGTCGGGGAAGAGTTTCGTCAGCACGACGGCGTGGTGACGATCTTGATGAACTACAGCAGCAGGGCTTCGCCTAAACTCCGCTACAGTATTATCGAGGAATATGGTGGCAGGGGGCACCGCACACGGCTAAGGAATCGATCACGTGGATCAACTTGTGTCAACTTGTGTGTTTAGAGGTGCCCCTGCCTCCGTATATAAAGGAGGAGAGGAGGGGAGGCTGGCCGGCCAAAGAGGGAGGCGCAGGAGAGTCCTACTCCCTCTGGGAGTAGGATTCCTCCCCTCAATCCTAGTCCAACTAGGATTCCTCGGAGGGGAAGGGAGAGAGGGGGGCCGGCCACCTTCTCCTAGTCCTAATAGGACTAGGGGAGGGGAAAGAGGCGCAGCCACCTTGGGCTGCCCCTTTCTCCTTTCCACTAAGGCCCATGATGGCCCATATGGCTCCCGGGGGGTTCCGGTAACCTCCCGGTAACCCGGTAAAATCCCGATTTCACCCGGAACACTTCCGATGTCCAAACATAGGCTTCAAATATATCAATCTTTACGTCTCGACCATTTCGAGACTCCTCGTCATGTCCGTGATCACATCCGGGACTCCGAACAACCTTCGGTACATCAAAATGCATAAACTCATAATATAACTATCATCGTAACCTTAAGCGTGCGGACCCTACGGGTTCGAGAACAATGTAGACATGACCGAGACATGTCTCTGGTCAATAACCAATAGCGGGACCTGGATGCCCATATTGGCTCCTACATATTCTACGAAGATCTTTATCGGTCAGACCGCATAACAACATACGTTGTTCCCTTTGTCATCGGTATGTTACTTGCCCGAGATTCGATCGTCGGTATCCAATACCTAGTTCAATCTCGTTAACGGCAAGTCTCTTTACTCGTTCCGTAATACATCATCTCACAACTAACATATTAGTTGTAATGCTTGCAAGGCTTATGTGATGTGTATTACCGAGAGGGCCCAGAGATACCTCTCCGACAATCGGAGTGACAAATCCTAATCTCGAAATACGCCAACCAAACATCGACCATTGGAGACACCTGTAGTACTCCTTTATAATCACCCATTTACGTTGTGACATTTGGTAGTACCCAAAGTGTTCCTCCGGTAAACGGGAGTTGCATAATCTCATAGTCGTAGGAACATGTATAAGTCATGAAGAAAGCAATAGCAACATACTAAACGATCAGGTGCTAAGCTAATGGAATGGGTCATGTCAATCAGATCATTCTACTAATGATGTGACCTCGTTAATCAAATAACAACTCATTGTTCATGGTTAGGAAACATAACCATCTTTGATTAACGAGCTAGTCAAGTAGAGGCATACTAGTGACACTCTGTTTGTCTATGTATTCACACATGTATTATGTTTCCGGAAAATACAATTCTAGCATGAATAATAAACATTTATCATGATTATAAGGAAATAAATAATAACTTTATTATTGCCTCTAGGGCATATTTCCTTCACTTCGGGGGTTAATGGGATTATCTTCTGGCCTCACCGGACTCGGAGAGGCCCTCCGCGACGACACTTCAGGGTCGCCCGCTTCTGGCGCGGAGGAGTCCGGAGGAGGCGTTTCGCTCTCCATCATCTCTGGAAGAAGATCCCCCGAAGACGAGCTCATTTGAGAGGGGCTAAGGCCCGAACTGCAAAAATATATGCGGTGGTTATTTTCTCAGAAGAAAAAGATGGCATATCTGTACCATTAAAAGTATTTCGGGTCACTTAAGACTCACGGGAGAATTGATCCCCCCGCGGACTTTGTGCGGCAACGGCGCCCCCCGAGGTAGGACCCTCTGTGGGAGACTTCTTCTCCCGTTTGGAAGCTTCGGCTTCCGAATCCCCGGGTGCAGTCCTTTTCCTCTTCTGGTCGCCTTCCTTCATGGAGACGCTCGCTCCCTCGGCTAGAGTGGGCAGCATTGGAGGCCCTCGTCCGCCCGCATTATCCTCCACAGTGTCTTACTTCAAGGGCTCCGGGCAAGGTGCGGTCTGGAGCATCTTTTCCAATACCGGATTTTCCAAACCCTCAGGGAGGGGGGCCGAACACCGAATCAACTTCGCCTTTGTTAGCCAGCCCTGGTCAAAAAGCAAACTTTCAGAAATAACTTCGTAACAAAGAGAGATGTTCGGCCGGAAGATGCCTTACCTCATCGGCGGCGCGGTTACTACTCAGGCCCATGTCCTCGGTGATCTCCGGACACTCCACTTGAGGTCTGAAGAATGACTTGTACATGTCCTCGTGCGTCAGACCGAGGAAATTTTGAATGGCACGCGGTCCCTCGGGATTGAACTCCCATAGGCGAAGAGGCCAGCGTTTGCAAGGCTGGGCTTGACGAACCAGCATAACCTGTATTACCGCAACCAAACTGAAATCTCCATTGAAGAGATCTCGAATGTGACTTTGCAGTATAGGCACGTCCTTGGCTGGCCCCCAGCTCAGACCTCTGCTGATCCATGACATCAGCTGTGGTGGGGGGCCCGAGCAGAAAACAGGGGGAGCCGCCCACTTGGCACTTCTAGGAGTCGTGACGTAGAACCACTCTTGTTGCCACAATTTAGACACCTCTGGGATGGAACCTTTGGGCCACGGAGCTCTCGTCATCTTGCGTATTGAGGCACCTCCACACGCTGCATGTTGCCCCTCGATCATCTTCGGCTTCACTTCAAAGGTCTTGAGCCATAGGCCAAAGTGAGGGGTAACCCAGAGGAAGGCCTCGCACACGACAATAAATGTCGTGATATGAAGAAAGGAGTCCGGAGCTAGATCATGAAAGTCTAGCCCATAGTAAAGCATCAAACCCCTTACGAAAGGATCCAGAGCGAGGCCTAGTCCTCGGAGGAAGTGGGAGATGAACACGATGTTTTCGTTAGGTTTGGGGGTGGGGACGGCCTGCCCTCGGGGAGGCAGCCGATGCAAAATCTCGGCGGTCAGATATCTGGCCTCCCTCAACCTTTTGATGTCTTCTTCCGTGACGGAGGAAGGCACCCATCAGCCTTGAAGGCTAGATCCGGACATGACTGAAGGTTCGGAGCACCTCACCTTAACTTCGGGCGTTTTGAGCTTGAGGTGGGGGAAGGATTCGATTGAGCACGGGAGGGAAAAATAAAGGCCTTGTCCCCTTTATAAAGAGGGTGAATATCAAGAGTCCTCTACGTGGCCGTTTGGACTTGCCTATAATCTAGGAATCCTAGAAGCGGTTGGGTTACCCACGCCTGTATTGATGAGAATCCCGGAATAAGGGGACACGATCTCTGCTTTAACAAGACGTGCCAAGGAAACCGCCTTGCATGACGCGCTGAGGTGGGATAATGAAACGACTCGGATAAAGGCTTGGTCATGGTGTGTCATGCTACGGAATACGTCAGCAGATTAGATTTGTGTAAATATTATTCTCTCTATGGCAATATGTGGAAACTTATTTTGCAGAGCCGGACACTATCTTTGTGTTCAAAATCTTCAATGAAGTACTTGGAGGGGGAACCCGCCTTGCAATGCCGAAGACAATCTGCACGCCGGACTCGTCGTCATTGAAGCCTGGTTCAGGGGCTACTGAGGGAGTCCTGGATTAGGGGGTGTCCGGATGGTCAGACTATACCTTCAGCCGGACTCCTGGACTGTGAAGATACAAGATTGAAGACTCTGTCACGTGTCCGGAAGGGACTTTCCTTGGCGTGGAAGGCAAGCTTGGCGATACGGATATGAAGATCTCCTACCATTGTAACCGACTTTGTGTAACCCTAACCCTCTCCGGTGTCTATATAAACCGGAGGGTTTTAGTCGTAGGACAACGTACACATCAATAATCATACCATAGGCTAGCTTCTAGGGTTTAGCCTCTCCGATCTCGTGGTAGATCTACTCTTGTACTACCCATATCATCAATATTAATCAAGCAGGACGTAGGGTTTTACCTCCATCGAGAGGGCCCAAACCTGGGTAAAACTTCGTGTCCCTTGCCTCCTGTTACCATCCGGCCTAGACGCACGGTTCGGGACCCCCTACCCGAGATCCGCCGGTTTTGACACCGACAAGCACCCTTAAAAACGACAAATTCTTCAATTTGTTCGATATCATAGTAACTATAAACACCCTTTGCATAAGAAGATAAGATTTCATTATCATTGAACTCACATAGGTAGGGAAGGTGTTTCTTAGGGTTCTTAGAGCAACAAGTAAAATCACAAATTTCACAAAGATTCCAAGCATAGCATAGCAAACTATTTATATGATACCATAAGAGCTTCCCTTTTTTAGACAAACGATGACGCACAAAATGAGCATGCTCATCTAAAGATTTCCCATCAACTAGGCTAGTTGGGGTTTCAGCACAAGCGCGTAAGGATCGAAGATGATCCAAGTGGAACACTTTAAGTGGATCCATAACAATATATTATTAGCAAGCAAATGGACGGCACGTGGTAACACAAGCAAACAAGCAAAAGAAGCAAATAGAGAAAGAGAGGGAGGATAGAGAGAGAGGGCGAATAAAACGGCAAGGGTGAAGTGGGGGAGGAAAATGAGAGGCAAATGGCAAATAATGTAATGCGGGAGATAAGGATATGTGATGGGTACTTGCTATGTTGACTTTTGCTTAGATCTCCTCGGCAACGGCGCCACAAATCCTTCTTGCTACCTCTTTTAGCACTGCGTTGGTTTTCCCCGAAGAGGAAGGGATGATGCAGCAAAGTAGCGTAAGTGTTTCCCTCAGTTTTTGAGAACCAAGGTATCAATCCAGTAGGAGGCTACGCGCGAGTCCCTCATACCTGCACAAAACAAATAAATCCTCGCAACCAACGCAAATAGGGGTTGTCAATCCCTATAGGGCCACTTACGAGAGTGAGATCTGATAGATATGATAAGATAATATTTTTGGTATTTTTATGATAAAGATGCAAAGTAAAAATAAAGGCAAAGTAAATGGCAAAGTAAATAACTAAGTAGTAGGAGATTGATATGATAAAGATAGACCCGGGGGCCATAGGTTTCACTAGTGGCTTCTCTCGAGAGCATAAGTATTCTACGGTGGGTGAACAAATTACTGTTGAGCAATTGACAGAATTGAGCATAGTTATGAGAATATCTAGGTATGATCATGTATATAGGCATCACATCCGAGACAAGTAGACCGATTCCTGTCTGCATCTACTACTATTACTCCACTCATCGACCGCTATCCAGCATGCATCTAGAGTATTAAGTTAAAAACAGAGTAACAATTTAAGCAAGATAACATGATGTAGAGGGATAGACTCATGCAATATGAAGAAAACCCCATCTTGTTATCCTCGATGGAAACAATACAATATGTGCCTTGCTGCCCTTACTGTCACCGGGAAAGGACACCGCAAGATTGAACCCAAAGCTAAGCACTTCTCCCATTGCAAGAAAGATCAATCTAGTAGGCCAAACCAAACTGATAATTCGAAGAGACTTGCAAAGATAACCAATCATACATAAAAGAATACAGAGAAGATTCAAATATTATTCATAGATAGACTTGATCATAAACCCACAATTCATCGGTCTCAACAAACACACTGCAAAAAGAAGATTACATCGAATAGATCTCCACAAGAGAGGGGAGAACATTGTATTGAGATCCAAAAAGAGAGAAGAAGCCATCTAGCTACTAACTATGGACCCGTAGGTCTGAAGTAAACTACTCACACTTCATCGGAGAGGCTATGGTGTTGATGTAGAAGCCCTTCGTGATAGATGCCCCCTCCGGCGGAGCTCCGGAACAGGCCCCAAGATGGGATCTCGTGGATACAGAAAGTTATGGCAGTGGAATTAGGGTTTTGGCTCCGTATCTGATCGTTTGGGGGTATGTGGGTATATGTAGGAGGAAGAAGTATGTCGGTGGAGCAACAGGGGGCCCACGAGGGTGGAGGGCGCGCCCCCTACCTCGTGGCCTCCTGTTAGTTGGCTTGACGTAGGGTCCAAGTCTCCTGAGTTGTATTCGGTGAGAAAATCACGTTCTCGAAGGTTTCATTCCATTTGGACTCCGTTTGATATTCCTTTTCTTCGAAACCCTAAAACAGGCAAAAAACAGGAATTCTGGGCTGGGCCTCCGGTTAATAGGTTAGTCCCAAAAATAATATAAAAGTGGATAATAAAGCCCAATAATGTCCAAGACAGTAGATAATATAGCATGGAGCAATCAAAAATTATAGATACGTTGGAGATGTATCAGGTAGTGATGCCAAGAAGGGCAACGCTTCCTTCCCAACAAAGCCGACGACTTTAACCCTTCTTATGTGTTGTGCCGTGCTAGAGATGGGCATGTTTATGCCAAATTTGTTGGTTCTCCTTATGAGTAAATTGAATGGTCTATTTGGGTTCCTAAGACCCTTGTTACTAACATCAAAGGACCCATTACAAAATGGGTACCTAAAACCAAGCATTGATCTCTTGTAGGTGTTTGCTTCCGGTGGGGGTTCATGGTTACTCGATAGTGGAGCTACTAATCATATGACCGGAAGCAAGGACTTGGTGGTGGACGTGCAAAAGATTCCATCCATGCCCACCAACATCGAGTGGGGTGACGCCTCATCCTCTAAGGTATTGGGACTCGGCAAGGTTGTCATTTCTCATGATCTTACGATCGAGAAGGTCATGCTTGTTGAGTCCCTTGCATATAATTTACTTTCCGTTTGTCAATTAGCACTCATGGGTTTTGCCACCTTCTTTGATGTTGATACTGTGGCTCTCTTGTGGAGCAAGACTCTTAAAGTAGCCTTTGTTGGGCATGTCTAAAACGGTCTCTATGTGATCAACTTTTCGGAGTGACTCACTAAGACCGCGACATGCATAATGGCTAAAGTTGACGTGGGATGGCTTTGGCATCGCCGTCTAGCCCATGTCAATATGAGATCTTTGCAAAGTCTTCTCAAGGGGGACCATGTTCGTGGACTAACAAATGTTAGTTTTGCCAAAGATCGTGCTTGCAGTGCTTGTATCGAAGGAAAGCTACATGAAAAGGCTCACCCTCCCACGACTATCATTTTCTCGAAGAGGCCTTTGGAGCTCCTTCACATGGATCTCTTTGGGCCTCCATCTTTTGATAGTCTTGGGGGTAGAAAGTACTGCTTGGTGATTGTGGATGATTGTTCAAGATACACTTGGGTATATTTCTTCAAGAGGAAGAGTGATACCCAACAAACCGTCATCGACTTTGCAAATGAGGCTCAACGTCAACACAATGCAAAGATCTTGACAATAAGAAGTGACAACGGCACCGAGTTCAAGCACTACACCTTGGATGAGTTTCTTAGTGATGAGGGGATCAAGCATCAATATTCCGCACCATACACCCCTCGACAAAATGGTGTAGCGGAGAGGAAGAACCGGAGGTTGATGGATGCGGCAAGGACCATGATGGCGGAGTTCAAGTCTCCATACAAATTTTGGGCCGAAGCCATCCGCGTGTCATGCATCAAATCGGCTCTACCTCCGCACAGGATTGAACAAGACTCCATATGAGATACTCACTGGTAACAAGCCCAACCTCAAGTACTTCCGGGTGTTCGGGTGTAAGTGTCTCATTCTTAAGAAAGGTGTTCGTTTATCTAAATTTGAGGCTAGATCTCATGAGGGCATATTTGTTGGTTATGCTACAAACTCCCATGCTTACTGTGGAGTTTGATGAGAATAACGGCTCCCAAGTGGAGCAAAGTGGCACTTGTGATGTAGGTGATGAAATTCCTCCCCAAGACATAAGAAGAATGTGTGTTGGTTTTATCCTACCCATTGAGGAACCCCTTGTGGCCGAAGGAGAAGGACAATGCTCCACTCTTGTGGAGCCATCACCAACCCAAGGCCCACACGCTTCCGAAGAACAGAGTGAAGGCCCTCAACCTCAAGAACAAGACCAAGGGCAAGGTCAATCACAAGATGGTGTTGTAACATCAAGTGATGCCCAAGGTCAAGTTCTCTCCTCCGAGCAAGTTCAAGATCAAGAGCTTCTTCGAGATCAAGAACAAGCTCAAGACGGCGCTCAAGATGATCAAGTGACCACTCCTCGTCTCACCCCCGAGGAGGAATTGGAGCATCGTGTCGCCAAGATTGCTTCCAAGCTGTCCACCAAGGATCATCTCATGACAAATGTGCTTGGAAGCTTAAGGAAGGGGGTAAGCACTCATAGACAATTAGCAAACTATTGTGAACATCACGTGTTTGTCTCTTGTGTTGAACCCTAAAAGGTCTATGAGGCGCTCGAAGATCCGGATTGGCTCAATGCCATGCATGAAGAACTCAACAACTTCGAGCGCAACAAGGTGTGGAGATTGGTGCCAAGGCCAACGGGGAACCACAATGTCATTGGAACCAAGTGGATATTCAAGAACAAGCAAGATTCTCATGGGATTATCATTCGCAACAAGGCTCGGTTGGTTGCACAAGGCTACTCCCAAGTCGAGGGTATCGACTATGGTAAAACCTTTGCCTCCGTTGCTCGTATTGAATCCATTCGCATGTTGATTGCATATGCTTCTCATCATAACTTTAAGTTACAACAAATGGATGTGAAGAGTGCTTTTATTAATGGTCCCATTAATGAGTTGGTTTATGTCAAGCAACCCCCCGGGTTCGAGGACCCCTACTTTCCTGATCATGTGTATCAACTTGATAAGGCACTCTATGGCCTTAAACAAGCCCCACGTGCGTGGTATGACCACCTTACCGAGTTGTTACAAGACCGTGGTTTTGAAGTAGGGCTAATCGACCCCACTCTTTTTACTAAGAAGATCAAAGGGGAGTTGTTTGTGTGCCAATTATATGTTGATGATATTATCTTTGGTTCCCCTAACAAAGCTTTCAATGAGGAATTTGCCACTCGCATGACCTCAAAGTTCGAGATGTCTTCCATGGGAGAGCTGAAGTTCTTTCTCGGGTTCGAAGTGAAGCAAAGAAGAGAATGAACCTTCATCAACCAAGCCAAATACACTCAAGACATGCTCAAGAGATTCAAGCTAAGTGATGTCAAGCCGGCTTCCACTCCCATGCTCGTCAAATGCCAACTTGACATAGATCCCAATGGTAAAGCGGTGTATCAAAAGGTATATCGCTCCATGATTGGCTCTTTGCTTTACCTTTGTGCATCTAGACCGGATATCATGTTGAGTGTGAGAATTTGTGCATGATTTCAAGCCGCACCTAAGGAAAGTCACTTCGTGGCGGTCAAGCAAATCTTTTGATATTTGGCTCATACCCCAAACTTTGGCCTATGGTACCCAAGAGGAGCAAACTTCAAGCTTGTAGGTTATTCGGACTCGGATTGGGCGGGAGACAAAGTGGATAGGAAGTCCACATCTGGAGGTTGCCAATTTCTTGGTTGCTCTTTGGTGAGTTGGTCTTCCAAGAAGCAAAGTTGTGT
Organism: Triticum dicoccoides; assembly: GCF_002162155.2. Classification (NCBI taxonomy): domain Eukaryota; kingdom Viridiplantae; phylum Streptophyta; class Magnoliopsida; order Poales; family Poaceae; genus Triticum; species Triticum dicoccoides. Next base: position 48,235,405 of record NC_041386.1, read on the forward strand.
GTCTCTCTCGTCCACCGAAGCGGAGTATGTGGTGGCCGGTATTTGTCGTGCACAACTCTTATGGATGAGGCAAACTTTAAAGGATTATGGTGTCATTTGTGACAAAGTGCCTCTTTGGTGTGACAATGAAAGTGCAATCAAGATTTCTCTCAACCCGGTGCAACACTTCAAGACGAAGCATATTGAGATCCGGTATCACTTCATCAGGGATCATATTAGGCGAGGAGAGATCAAGCTCAACTATTTCAACACTCATGATAACCTTGTAGACATCTTCATGAAGCCCTTGGATGAAGCAAGATTTCGCGAGTTAAGGCATGAGCTAAATATCATTGATTCGAACAATGTTGCTTGAACCCGTGCACACCCCACCATACTCAACTTGTTATCTTGTTTAGGTGTAGGCATGGACATAGGGGGAGTGTTGTTCTCTCAATGAACTCTCCCTCCCCCCATTATGCATAAATTGATCGACTCTTTCACATTAGCCATTTTTTATGGCACTTGTGCTTCAAAGACGAGTTTTGGTCATGGGCCCAAGGATAATTCTTCGCGGTGCCATACCAATTGACTCAAACATAGGTGGCTCCGGCCACCGCCCTCTCCTTGGAGAGGTTCTCGTGGTTGGTCCTTGTTGTCTCTTGCCTTTCTCTCTTTCTTTCTTCGTGCTGAGCATGTTCTTGTGTTGTCTTGTTCGCTTGTCGTTTTTTTTTCTCTCGTAGCCCCTTTCTTTGTGTTTGAAACTTGCATCGTTTTGAGCTCACGGTACTACCGCGGTCTGCCACGGTACTACCGCGGTCTGCCACGGTACTACCGCTTGTGGAGTGCGCGGTACTTCCGCGCCTAGAGCGGCAGTAATTTTTTACTGCCGCCTGGGGGAGCGGTACTACCGCTTTGGTGCGGCACTTCTGCCCGAGCGGTACTACCGCGCTACCGAGGGCTCGTGGGGTTAAGACCCGGGCAGGGGGAGTTCCAACTCCCCCATACCCATTCGTCTTTCTCTCTCTCCACTGCCTCTCTCTCTCCTGCTCAAGAACGGCGCCGGCGAGCCTCGCCGGATCTCTGTCCCCGGCTGCTCTCCTCGGATTCCGACCGGTGGGATCGTGCCCCACCACTTCCTCTTGCCATAGATCAAGGTCTCTCCCCAAATCCCTCTCTCTTTTGTTCGTGCTTTCGCTTCTAGATTTTGGGGAGATGCATGTTGATTCTTGAGATTTTAGGCCAAATCTTTGCAAGAGTAGGATGTAGGAGAGTAGTGATGCGTAGAAAGTGTACTTGATATGTTGTCCCGTGGTAGATTTGATCAACCGTAGTACCGCCTCGTTGTCGCGGTTGTTCTCAGATTCATCTATTCGGATCTGATGCCGTGCGGTACTGCCGCCTAGCAGGTGCGGTACTACTGCTCCTCAGGTGCGGTACTACCGCTCCTCAGGCGCGGTACTACCGCACGGGCCGCGGTACTAAAGCTCTACTGCCGCTTCGAGCCCCGGTAATACCGTGCCACCGCACTGTACTACCGCGACTAGGAGCGGCACTAATTTTTTAGTACCGCGCGACCAGGCCATACTACCGCTACTGTCAAACCTTCTTCATGGCAATTACCATATGCATTTTCTACTGGTTTCTTGTGTTTTGTTGTGGTCCTTGTTTTGACCCGTCTCGCTTCTCGTGTATGTTTGTGTTGTGTGTGTGTCTCAGGTGGTGGCTCCGGTGTCCCTGCTCATCGTTCCAATCCCAGCCGAGACACGGGTTCCAAGCATCTGCACAACCAAGAGGATGTTCCAAAGGGCTCCAATGCCCCCAAGCGCAATGTCAAGACCACTGCTAGCAAGGTCAAGGAACCAGCAAGGGACATGGATGAGATACCTCTTGCTGAGTTTGTCTCTCTCAGGAAGATCAACCCCTATGGGCATCCTCGTCCCAACTTCGGAGGGAATGAACTGTTTTGGACCAAGCAGCAGAATCTCATTTACTTGGATGCGATCAAGGCCAAGCAGAATATGTATGTGGATGTGCACTGGATCGACATGCATCACATGAGGGAGGAGAAGCATCGCCACTACTTTGGTGAGGCCTTGGACCTTGTGGAGCAGTTTGCCATTGAGGATGTGATCTCTTTTCATCTGGACTATGACCCCGAGCTGGTGGCCCAGTTCTTTGCCTCGGTCCACTTCCACTCTAGGAAGGATCGGAGGATGACCTGGATGACCAATGGACGTCAGTTGACTGCTACTTGGAAGGAGTTCATGGATTTGCTCAGAGTGCCTGATGAGGGGCTCCACACGCCGGTTGGTGTTCGCCCTCATGCCAACGCCGAGTCAGCTAACAAGGACAAGCTTATGCCGTTCTGTGTTGAGAAGAAACTAGCCAGTGGCAAGTCGACGTGGGTGCTCAACTCATTTCTTGACATCATGCACCGGATCTTCCCCCACTCCCTCTTTCCTCGCATTGGGGACAAGGACAAGGTGCATGCCTTTCTTGTGGACATGTTGCTCATTTGTGAGGAGGCCCGAGTTTCTCAAACTCAACCACTTGATGTCTCACATATCATGCGGTGTGAGCTTCGGTTTGCGGTATTCACCCGCAAAGTACCCATCTATGGTCCTTATCTGTTCCTCCTGATATCGAAGACTTGGGAGAAGATCTATCACAATGAGGAGTTTCTGGCCCCTGACTGGATCCGTCATGACTCCATCAGACTCCGCATCAAGCCCCAGTGGGCTAACACTACTACTCGTGCAGAGGCTAAGGCTGCTAAGGCCAAGATGAGGACAGCTCTACGGGATATGCACCTCCCTCCACTAAGCCCTCATGGGCGAAGAAGCTGAAGGCCAAGATGAAGGCCTTGTTCTGCATGCAGGCCAAGGGGCAGTATCGGACTCACGTGGCCTCCAAGGAGAGTCGCCGCCGCGACAAGAAGATCATGAGGGTGTTTGGAGAGGATGTTTCTGGCGACTCTGAGGAGCACATCACTCCAGAGGCTGAATGGATGGCAAAACAAGGCTACAGGTGGACTGATTCTGAGGAGGAGCACATTCCCGCGGCCGAGTCTGACGAGGAGCGTGCGAGCGACTACTCTGCTTGAGCCACCACTTGTGTTGTAGGTGTCCTCTCTGCCTTTTTGGCGTCTCGATGCCAAAGGGGGGGAGAGTGTAGGGATTTGCCGTGTCGTGTCGTGTTTTCTTCGCTTGTGTTTGGTTTGTTGAACCGTGTTTGCTTTGGTTTGGTTTGAGTTTATTTGAGCGTGTGAGACTTATCTATCATATGGTGTAAGACATATGCACTCTATCTATCGCACCTTACTGAGCTTATGATATATTGTGCTACTTAGTTCATGCTCTTATCTACTATCATGCTTAGTGTTAGCATTATTATTGCAAGATATGCCATGTCTATAAAATATAGGGGGAGTGTTGATCCTAGTATATGTGTTGTGCAGTCCAAAGCACTCATCTAACTAGCACACATCTAGGGGGCGTCTATATTTTAGAAATGTATGGTTTGCTCATGTTCTATTCTTTCTCCCTTGTGCAAATCCCGTATTGTCATCAATCCACCAAAAAGGGGGAGATTGTAAGGGCATATTTATCCCTAAGGTGTTTTGGTGATTGATGAAAATGCATTTGCGGACTAATCGTGTGTCTCGAGTATTTCAGATATTTCATGACTAGGCACGAGACGGTTAGGAGCCCCTCGAAGATTATTGAAGACGTCGTTTTTCTATGTTCCTTTTTTGCTGGATTTGAGTCGTAGGAAAGCCATACTATTAAGAAGGGGTCCGCTTTGGAAAGATTTGGGTGGAATCGTCACATACACGTTTACTCCCCTTTGCGCCGCCTTTCCTTTAGCACCTTGGAGCATCCTTCGTTTCTTCCTGTTTGTGCAAAAAGAAGTCTTCCTATCTGTTGTTGTTCTGAGGCTTGCGGTAGTACTGCTCTTCGGAGCGATAGTACCGCAGGCCACTGCGGTAGTATCGCATGCCTTTGCGGTAGTACCGCAGGTGGTCACGGTAGTACCGCTCCTTGGGAACCGTAGTACCGTGAGCCTTGGTCCGGCACAACACCAGTAGCGGAAGTAGGAGCGGATGTAATTTTTTACATCCGCTCCCCGCGCGGTAGTACCACCTGCCTTCAGCGGTAGTACCGTGTCGGACTTTTTGCACTATTTGGTATTCAGCGGAACTAGCCACGGACGTTTTTATGTCCACGGCCTTCCCAGGCTGGTCCAACCCTGCCTTGCGGTAGTACCGCAAGGGTGTGCGGTAGTACCGTAAGGCCTTGCGGTAGTACCGCTTGGCAGGCGCGGTAGTACTGCTTATCGCGGGCTGGTTAAGTGGATAACGGTTGGATTTCTCTCTCCACTATATAAGGGGTGTCTTCTTCTCCGTGTTGACTACCTCTTCCAACCCTAAGCTCCATTGTTGCTCCAAGCTCCATTTTCGCCCGATCTCTCTCCCTAGCCAATCAAACTTGTTGATTTTCTAGGGATTGGTTGAGAAGGCCTCGATCTACACTTCCACCAAGAGAAATTCGATTCCCCCCACTAATCCCTTGCGGATCTTGTTACTCCTGGGTGTTTGAGCACCCTAGATGGTTGAGGTCACCGCGGAGCCATATTCCATTGTGGTGAAGCTTTGTGGTGTTGTTGGGAGCCTCCAATTAAGTTGGGGAGATTGCCCCAACCTTGTTTGTGAAGGTCCGGTCGCCGCCTCCAAGGGCATCAATAGTGGAATCACGGCTTCTCGCATTGTGTGAGGGCGTGAGGAGAATACGGTGGCCCTAGTGGCTTCTTGGGGAGCATTGTGCCTCCACACCACTCCAACGGAGACGTACTTCCCCTCAAAAGGAAGGAACTTCAGTAACACATCCTCGTCTCCACCGGCTCCACTCTTAGTTATCTCGTACTGTTACTTGTGCAAGCTTATTTGTGTTGTCTCCCTTCCTTGCTTGTGTGCTTGTTGTTGTTGCATCATATAGGTTGCTCACTTAGTTGCATGTCTAGACAACCTACTTTGATGCAAAGTTTAATTTGCTAAAGAAAAGTTAAAAATTGTTAGTTGCCTATTCACCCCCCCTCTAGTCAACCATATCGATCCTTTCAGCCGCCTCCTCCTCTCTCCCACTAAGGCCCAATAAGGCCCATACACTCCCCGGGGGGTTCCGGCAACCTCCCGGTACTCCGGTAAATGCCCGAACTCACCCGGAACCATTCCGATGTCCAAACATAGTCATCCAATATATCGATCTTTATGTCTCGACCATTTCGAGACTCCTCGTCATGTCCGTGATCATATCCGGGACTCCGAACTACATTCGGTACATCAAAACACATAAACTCATAATACCGATCGTCACCGAACGTTAAGCGTGCGGACCCTACGGGTTCGAGAACTATGTAGACATGACCGAGACTCATCTCCGGTCGATAGCCAATAGCGGAACCTGGATGCTCATATTGGTTCCTACATATTCTATGAAGATCTTTATCGGTCAAACCGCATAACAACATACGTTGTTCCCTTTGTCATCGGTATGTTACTTGCTCGAGATTCGATTGTCGGTATCATCATACCTAGTTCAATATCGTTACTGCCAAGTCCCTTTACTCGTTCCGTAATGCTACATCCTGTAACTAAATCATTAGTTACATTGCTTGCAAGGCTTATAGTGATGTACATTATCGAGAGGGCCCAAAGATACCTCTCCGATACTCGGAGTGACAAATCCTAATCTCAATCAATGCCAACTCAACAAACACCATCGGAGACACCTGTAGAGCATCTTTATAGTCACCCAGTTACGTTGTGACGTTTTATAGCACACTAAGTGTTCCTCCGGTATTCGAAAGTTGCATGATCTCATAGTCAGAGGAACATGTATAAGTTATGGAGAAAGCAATAGCAGTAAACTAAATGATCATCGTGTTAAGCTAACGGATGGGTCAAGTCAACCATATCATTCTCTAATGATGTGATCCCGTTTATCAAATGACAACTCTTTGTCTATGGATAGGAAACTTAACCATCTTTGATCAATGAGCTAGTCAAGTAAAGGCATACTAGTGACACTCTGTTTGTCTATGTATTCACACATATACTAAGTTTCCGGTTAATACAATTCTAGCATGAATAATAAACATTTATCATGATATAAGGAAATATAAATAACAACTTTATTATTGCCTCTAGGGCATATTTCCTTCTATATGACCAAACTAGAGCACACTTGTAGTTCAAATTTGAATTACTCGATGTAAATCACTAGAAAATTCAATAGATCAAGGAAATATAGACAAAAAAACTCCCAAATTCATTAAAATTGGGCAGTTAGAATTCTGTGTAGTCTACTTTAGGTGAAAACTAAAAGGGCAAAATTTATAATCTTATTTCTCGCACTTGCTTAACAAATAAAGTCATCTTGGGCACTCGAAAAAGGAAAAATAAATTATTGTTGTGGTATTGACAGTTTATCATTTCCCCCCACAAGCTAGTGCACCTAAAAGGCTCCCATGCAAAAGGATTTCAACTTTTTGAGGCTTTTTCATTTTCTATAATTTCTTCAGATTATTGTCAAAATTACATGGATGACTAATAATATAAAGTGGTTTGGAATTTGACATTTCTTTGTGGCTACTGCCAACATTCCTAATGTGCAAGCTAAAAATTATTTTTCGAAATTTATAGGACCAAAACTAGAGCACACTTGTAGTTCAAATTTGAATTACTCGTTGTAAATCACTAGACATTCAATAAATTAATGAAATATAGACAAAAATACTCTCAGATGGAATTCCATGTGGTCTACTATAGGTGAAAATTGAAAGGGCGGAATTTATAATCTTATTTCTCGCACTTGCTTCACAAATAAAGTCACCTTGGGCACTAGAAAAGGAAAAATAAATTATTATTGTGGTATTAATAATTTATCATTTTTTCCCACAAGCTAGTGCACATAAAAGGCTCCCATGCAACAGGATTTCAATTTTCTGAGGCTTTTTCATTTTCTATCATTTCTTTCAGATTGTTATCAACATTGCATGGATGACTAATCATATAAAGTGGTTTGGAATTTGACCTTTCTTTGTGGCTACTGCCAACATTCGTAATGTGCAAGCTAAAAATTATTTTCCAGAATTTATAGGACCAAAACTAGAGCACACTTGTAGTTCAAATTTGAATTACTTGATGTAAATTGCTAGGAATTCAATAAATCAATGATATATACAAAAAAACTGAAATTCATGAAAATTTGGCAGCTGGAATCCCATGCGATCTGCTTTAGGTGAAAACTGAAATGGCACAATTTATAATCTTATTTCTGGCTCTTGTTGACAAAAAAGTCATCTTGGGCACTAGAAAAGGAAATTTTACTTTTTATTTGTGGTATTGCTAGTTTATCAATTTTTTCCCACAAAGTAGTGCACATAAAAGGCTCCCATGCAATTTTGAAGCTCTTTTCAATTTCTATAGTTTCTTTTAGTTTGTTGTCAAAATTGCATGGATGACTAATCATATAAAGTGTATTGGAATTTGACCTTTCTTTTGTGGATATTGCCTACATTCCTAATTTTCAAGCTAAAAATTGCATGGATGACTAATTTTACATGTGCTTCCACAAGAAGTGCATATTTGCTTTGCGTGAAATCATAGTTGTTCTGCTGGAAAAAAAAATATGCTTTCATGAGAAGCACATATTTGCTTATCGTAGAAGCACGGATCTGTTCTGAGTTTTTCAGAAAAAATAGTGTGCTTCCATAGGAAGCACATATTTGCTTCTCTGAGCTTCTCGGGGAAAAAAAGTGTTCCCACAAAAAGCACAAATTTGCTTTGCGTGGGAGCATAGATTTGCTTCCGCGAGAACTTATCCAAAAAGGGGAAAACACAGCCCGTGCTTCTAAAAAAAATGGAAAATCGCAATTGTACTTTCGGCTCTAGTTTTTTCTTTCGTTTTTTGCATTCGTTCTTTTTTGCGCAAACCAATTGTTTTTTGTTTTATGTATTTGTTTTATATTTTTGTTTTTTTGTTAAAAAAAGTACGTTGAAATCTATTAACATGAGATCTAATTTTGAAGACCTCGACACGAGAAATCAAACGCTAAAAACGGTTCGGCATTTGAATGTGCGATTCAAAAGATGAAATATTTTGGAAAAACAAATCGTGAAAGAAAAACTCTTAGGTTATGACAAATGACATCTATGCAATGCGCCATATACCGATCCAGAGAAGGGGAAGTGACATTCGCAAGGTTTTCTAGGCTAACACACGCTTACTTTTTATTGCTCAATAATGTTTAGAGGAATACAATTGATAGAAAGTTGCAAAAGCCATAAATAACGTCTTTCAGATAAACTAAGCGCATGTTTAGTGATGCTATGTGCCTCCAAATTCGATGCTCTTCCTTCAAAAAGGAGAGAGCATTCTTGGAATTCCTATGCCATAATCTTTATCTCCCGGATGATATGACCATGTTTTTTGCCCGTCCCATCCTTTATGTTTGACACGACACCTTTACAGTTTGATGCAACAATGGTGCTTGTTTGTAACAGGTCAGATGGCAGGGCCATGGCCTCTCGGCAGGCTAAAGCTTCAACCGTAGTGACACATTTGCAAGTGGATCTGCAAGGTCGACAGGGTGGGCTGTGGGATTTTAGACCGGCCATATACGACAGGAAATTACAGATGGGACTAAGAAAGAAAAGCCCAACAAAACTCGCCCCGACCCGTCTAGCCCAACAAACAATGCACCTGATTCTCAAGATTGTCTCAAAAAAAAAAACCTGTTCTCAAGGGGGGAAAACGCACCTAGGGGACACTGGGACAGACGCGCCGAGCCCCTGCGCGTCCCCGACCTCGGCGGCTCGGCTCCCGATCTCGCTGGCTGTCTCGCCGGACGCCGTCAGCCGTCGCTGTCTGCCTCGTCATCGCTAGACGCCCAGGAACAGCCCCTGCCCGCCCCGCCCGCCCAGCGCTCGGCGCTACTGCGCTTCCCTAGCGCCCCTGCAAGCCGGCGCCGGCCGCCCAGTCCGCCCTCCACCGATTCCGGCACTCGGCCGGCAGTAAGCCTTGAGCTCGATTTGAGGACTGAAGGTAAGTTGTCCACTGTGGCACTGCCCATTCCCCAATTTCTGATTTAGGGTTTGCTCTTTGCTGTCTATTGCATCAATCAGGTGGAAGAGTCAAGTCTATTGTTGCGTTAACTGAACAACAGGACTTGCTATCCAGTACATGCACACACAGTCCTGTGAATACATACACATAATTTTGCTACCCAGTACATGAACACCTGATTATTGACAAATTAATGACTTGTCTGATTGTTTGCCACTCTAACATGTTACTCTAACAATGCCACTCTTTACAAATTAACAATGCCACACAGTCTTTCTTGAACTTCTCAAGGTATGTATTATGTAGGCTTCTCTTAGGCAATTGAGAATTTTAGTACTCCCTCCGTCCGGAATTACTTGTCCACAAATGGATAAAAGTAAATGTATCCAGAACTAAAATATGTCTAGATACATCCATTTCTATGACAAGTATTTCCGGACGGAGGGAGTATGTCTGTAAGACCATATTGATCTATTTCTATCTGCTATTGGTAAATTAATTAGAACGTTGGCATGTCATATTCGTTGTCAAAAGAAAAGGTTGGACCACCCTGGTCGTTAGGGCCCCTTTATTGTTTATGTGACAATGTACGAGACTTGACTTATGTGATTAATTTAGTAGGATAGCAAAATTTGATTATTGGCTAGCACACAGGTTTGATTTTGACCTGCAAAAACTGAGATGCAGAGTAAATCACATTCATTGAGATTTACTGACCCGATACAAGAAATGGATGGAAAGATAATACAAAGAATGAGAATTAGGAGAAGACAATACAGTAATGGTCCTTCTGAATCGTCCTTGTTGAGAGAGACTTGAGACAATTTGATGGACCAAATGCATATGTGAATGGTATCGTTGATGTTGGACCTTGCTGGACTTTCTTCTTTCGATTTGTGAATTGTTGATCAGTGCATGCCTATATTATCTTGTAGTATATGGTAATGTATTGCTAGTTCTTTAGCAAAGGTCATGTCATATGTTTCTTGCACCGAGCCTTGACCAGCTTGCGTGCTTCACGAGCTTGGCCGGAGGCTTGGGCCTGGCTTGTTGTATCTTCGAGCCCTGAGCTTTCTGTCCAGCCCTAGTTGTGTTGTAATATTTGGAAATTTCAAACATTTTTAGTTAACTCTAATGTTGTGAGACTTGATTAAGCTATTCATATTGCTCTTCTGGTCAATTTCTTATTACTGTGTTATGTCGGTTTTTTTTGTAGGTGGCCCACTGGATTATTTGTTTCTAGCTCAGCCACTGCCTCAGAATAGTTTAGGACCTGAGAAGTCCTTTACTCCATTAGGCAAAACAATGGAGGACTGTGCAGCCACCCCTGTTCGCCGCCCTGCCGACCCCTCTTCCCCATCCCCAACCCCATCTCCCTTATCTCTGCGCCAGTGGCGCCCAGCGGCGCAGCGCAACCTGCGCAACCAGTGGTCGCGCCTGCTTGCCGCCAAGACCCGGTGGCTGGACGCCGCCGCCAGCGGCCGCTCCCATGCCGCCACGCTCGTCAACGCCTACCTCTCCCGCAGGTTGCCCCCTCTCTGGCTCTGTGTTTCGGCGACGCTTGAGTTTTTGAGATTTTATTAACTAGTTACTGACTGCGCCTTGTGCTTGTCATTTTGTCAGTTACATGCCAGGGATGGATTTGGGGGTGCTCAAGGACATGCCCAGGATCCGCGACAGGGCGAGCGCCAAATTGACCCACAAGGAGGTAGCTACGCTGTCGCCAGGAACTCAGCCAATCCTCCTCAGCAGCATGGTTTAATTTTCTTGTTCATCCCCTCATTTTCATGTCCCTTGCTTGGTTCAGGTGCAATGCCGCGAGATGCTTCTATCAGCCTACAAGGAGATGGTAATGCTTCATACAAAGCCCATGCTTGTTCATGTCATTTTAGCCGGGACCCTGTAAGCCATTAATGGTTGTTTGACTTTTGGTGCTCTTCCTACTTCCTGGTAATAGGTCTGTGCCATGTCCGACTTGGTTAAAGCTTCTCATGCCATGCGGTGTTTCTCCAAAGTATCTTCTGGTAGCCCACTAGTCCGATTTACTGATCGGCAGGATGATTTGAATGATTTAGGGGATGGTGGAGGAGCTCCAGTATACAGATGGATCTCCATGTTAGAATTTGGTGGGTTACTCGCATTTTTTTATGCAAAACTGGATTAAGTTCCGTAATCTTTATTTCCCCTTCCCACGTGACATTACTTGCTTTTAAGAGATTCAGAAATTTTTATTCTGAAAGACGTACTAGGATTCGGATAGACAGATGAACTTTCTTTTCATTTGTGTTTGGCATGACAGAAATGCATTCTTGGAATCAATTTTGTGTAGTTTGGGAAATAGCTCCAACTTAGTCAGAAAATCAAGTGAATTTTATATAGTTAGTAAATAATTTGCAAGTTATTCAGTGTAGCACTGCCACATTAGATCAAGTTGACTGAATAAATATCTGGTTTCTTATATCCAAAGTGATTTGTCCGTAATTTCTTTCTAAAATAGCTACTCAAGATCAGATCTTTCTGATCCAGCAAGATACGGCTAATATATTGATTTGTTGTTATTCGTGACTTGATCTCAGAAAACCTCGCCAAAGAGCTTGTTGAGATGTTTGTTTCAGAGCTACGATTGAAGGTATGCCATCACACAATTCTGCTATGTTTTAGCTTGTGCACTTAGAAATCGCATTTTTTTACATCCCTGTTTCTCCTGAACTTTTGGAAAAATCCTGACAGTGGAAATCATTTTTAATGTAGAGACTGATTGTCTTGGACCTCCTGTCAATTAACTTAAAAGAAGGTGCAGATCCTTCATTAGAATGGTCAGATGAGTTATATGACGGGGAATTCAACGAATTTCAGAGGATTGGCCTGGGGTCTGGAGACAGCTTCCCACTACCTGAGAATTGGAAGGCTGATGTCTTACAGGCACGGCGACCTGGACATACCCCATCCCATGAGGTTTTACAGGTGTTGATCCAATTTTTGCAATAGCTTTGCATTTATTCCCTTAGAAATCAACTGTCTCTGTCCTGATGTTTAGATCTTTAATTGTTTGTTTGGTAGACATAGCATTGTGTTGGCTCATTGTAAATAAAGGATGAGAGCACCATCTTTGGATTAGATCAAATGTGTTGTGCTCATTGCAGCATGCTTTCTAACAAGGGTTGTGTCTTTTCAATTATTATTTTACAGGTTTATTTAACCTCTTGGCTTGCTAATGTGAACATCAAGACGAGTAGGTAATTGCTCCATCTGCTTTAGCTTTGGATTTTACAAACTAGTATAAGGATACCTGAATTTCGAAATTAAGCTGTATCATATACTCCCTCCGTTCCAAATTACTCGTCGTGGTTTTAGTTCAAATTGAACTAAAACCACGACGAGTAATTTGGAACGGAGGGAGTACTAGTTTTGTTGATAGTGTGATAGTATTGATCTCTTGATTTTATTTTCAGAATTGACGAAATATTTGAGCTTGTCGAGGAAGAGATGCAGATCAAATTGCGTTGAAGATTTCGATTCATAGAATTTAAGTGGGAACCATTCGGGAATGTTCAGGGGTTCTTTTTCATTAACGGAAGTGATTTAGGCTATTTAGCCAGTGTGGTCTGCCCTAAGAAAGAGGGCTCATATATAATACTTCTCAAATGCATTACTGTTAGCTTGAATACAGTTTGTGTAACAAGGCTGAGCCACGAGCCCACCGGCTCCTGAAAATCCAGAATGTCTTGCCTTGCCCCTGTGGTTGGAGTTCCATGGAGTACGTAGTAGCTGAAAACAGCCTGACACTGGACTCTGCTTCTAGTGCTGATTTCAGGATCTGCTGGGAAGACGTGGGAGAGAAATCAAGCACAGTGTGGGCGAGTATCCGAGTTTCTCCATGTTCTCGTGGAAGTTATATATGACAGGGAATCTCCCTGGCCTTGTTTTGGGTGGTGCCGCCTCGCCCGTTTCCAGCAGCACTCTTCTTCTCCGGCCACAAATTCGAAGCTAAAGAAAATGCCATTGCCATGGAGGAGCAATTCACTAGTGCTCGCCCAAGGTTCGATGCTAGTAGTAGACAGGAGGAGCCCAGCTTATTATTGGCAGTAGCATATATCATGATTGGCTGCAAGGAAGAGAGCAGAGGAGTCAGGAGGAGGACCCCAGAGCTCTGTTGAACGTGCCCATGCATGCTGCCCCGGACAAACGAAACGATCCAGGAGCTTTGTCTGCCGCATGCCCTTGCCCTGTTCCATTCCACTCCATTTAAAGAGGGAGATGGAAAAAGAAACTGAACGTCCACATGAGATATCACGTCCCTGTTCCCGGGCGGGACACTGGTCAACCATGTGGCTCCTGCAGTGCCTCTCTGAATTAAAACCACAGGACCTTTTGGCTCCTGCTTGCGACAGGCTGCTGGTTTCCTCCGTTTCTTTTCTCCTGGGATCACATGACCGCCCACGTCAGGCGAATGGACAGACGGCCGTGGCACGGCATCCAGTCCGGCCCGGCAGGGGGGGACACATTATTCTGTTCCGTGGCCGTGGGGAGAATGATGCCACTCCGGACGCGGCGGCCAGCAGCGGCGTGCGATCCGTGTCACGAGCTGGTCAATCCAATCCAATCCAGCCGCGTGAGTAGGAGTACTAATCAATCAATGCCCCGTGAGAAAGAAAGAGAATGTCGTTCCTTGTCGTCTCCACTTGGGGATCTGTCGGGCTCCTCTCCTGGCCCTTTCCGATGTTCTTTTCGAGGGCGACCAAGTTGTCATACTACTCCTGCTTATAAATATACTACTAGTCCACTCGATATCGCATCAGGTCCAGCCACGAGTCCACCTGCCTCTGCCTCTGCCTCTGCCTGGCAGTGTCGTTGTCCAGGTGCCATGTCTGTCCTGGTCCTGCTCCTGCTCCTGCTCGTCGTCATCATCGGAAAGTGCGGCGCGCACGCACGGACGCGTACGGGGGACGAGAATCCGGCCCTTGTTTATGGGGGGGGAAGAGGAAAGTCGCGCTTGCAGTTGCGTTGCAGGGTGTCCATGTCAGCTTGAAAAGAGCCGGCCAACTCGAGTCAACCTCAGGCTTAGCCAGCCGGACGTGTGTTCGGTTTTAATTCTAGGCTGGAGGAGAAAGAGAGGCCAGAAAGCAGGTTCCCATCCATCCAACAAAAGGCTGGGATTACTTGATCCTCTCTCTCACTCTCACGTTCGAGCTCAGTGAGTGAGCGAGTGACGCAAAGTACAAAAGGGGCGCGCTCACGAGTGACCAGATCAAATGACCCTCCCCACTTTTGCTTGCATTTATTTATATAACGCACGCACGCACGCACGCACACAGAAAGGATTTCCCCATGGATGGAAAGTTTGTTCGGTCGCTTTACCTTATCCGTCCAAGAAGCTTGGAGCAAGCAAGCTTGTGATTGGCCATGCAGCTGGCTGATTCGGCCCCTGCATGCATGTGACGTTGCCACCACCGCCACGTCTGCCGGCCAGTCTGACCCGACCCGACCCGACCCGACCCTCCTAACGCTGCTGACTCGCAGGCGGGCAGCCGACACCGGTGGGCGCTGCCGGCCGGATAGGGCAACGAACAGGTCACGGTCTGTGCGTCGACCGATGCCGCCGTCCATCCAATGCGTGCAGTGCACCTGCGAGGCTGTGCCCCTGTGCTTGCGACTGCAACGGCCGCTTGTCCTGTGCTGCCCCTGCACCTTTTGTGGCCTTGCTCGGGTCGCAATTAAGCGAGCTTGCTCGGGTCGCAATTAAGCGAGCAGGGCCTGCCATGCCCTGCCCGCATCACCATCACCCCCACCATGTCCTGTAGCAACTGACTCACTGGTCAGTCACTGCTGACCGATCGACTGATTCTGATGCCGCGAGCTGCCGCTTTGGCATACGTGGATGGACTGGCCAGCAGTGGCAGTGGCATGCAGGGGATGTTCCAAAGGCCCCAGCAGCGGGTGTACTACTGCTGCTCCACTAGGATGGCATAGTCCCCGGCGCCCAATGGCATGTCATGTGACGGTACGTGCGCGCGTGCGTGTGCGTGCGTGTGATGTTTGATGACGAGATGGAAAGGGCGGTGTACTTTATAGTGAGGTGTGCCCACCGGGAACAGCATGTAGGAGTACGTGTGGCAGGAGGAATGGAATGGAATGGATGATGAGCGTGTCATCATAATAACTCCTCCTGTTGTTGGCGGCTTCTTTAACAGACGGTCTACGTACACAGACGGCCTCACGTCCTTCTGTTAAGCCATCGGCACTTTCAAATTTGGATGAGGGCGGGGACTAGCTGGGCTGCAATGAGGTGAGCGATGGCCATGCATGGTGTCGCCTCGTATGTCCCCAGATGAAACTTATCAAAGCCAATTTTTTGTTTGTTCCAGCTAACGCAATAGGAGTGTTGATCATTTGTTTTCTAGGTGTCTTATATATAATACCTAGGGTGCTTTCAGTGACGTAGCCAGGATTGGGCCAAGTTCTAGGCCAAACACTAGCTACTACGCTAAACAGTGTTAAAACACACTACAGTAAACGAAGCAATCCAGCCTCACGACCCAGGCCTTGGGCGGTGCCAATTGGAACAGTGAATCTTTCTGGTTGTTTTTCTCAATGCTTTCGTTTGATCTCATGATCCAACAAAAGCATTGAGAAAATCCTCTTGTGGCTACCATGCGTTCGACAATATGAAATATTATAAACAGTCTATATATGTTTTGAGACCAAGTGGATTCGGTTACCATGTGAATTGATATGTCAGGCTTGCCCTTTTCCGAAATAGTGGGTGAGAATGCATAAATCTGACATGGATGAATTGTTGCATGTTGGGGCTGAAATCCTGCATAAGGGGCGCTTCCCGAAGATTGTGGACGGCGCGGAAGGCTATGAATCCGGGATGGTGAAGTTGGTGATCGTGGCATGCTTGTGTCATGCTTGGCTCTCAATCCTGTTAGAAGTTTATCAGTTGGTGCATACTCGCCTTAATTAGGCGTTGTAACATTCTCTTCTTATTCTATCACTATGTCTTTTATGTCAGGTGTTGGACTTGAGCTTCCGTCGTTCTGTTATTGATGGTTAGTAGTGGAACCAACCAACATCATGCCGCGTAGAAAAAACAATATAGAGCATGGTGTTGCTTTTAACTAAGTTTTCACTATGTGGAATGATCAATATCCAGTTATCTA
>NC_041386.1:48251887-48255604 GCF_002162155.2 Triticum dicoccoides
TCGTCCCTTCTATCATAAAACTTGATAAAACTCTATCACGCCTAGATTTTGTATCCACGTGTAAAGATAATGTAAGGGTGATATTCTTCTTATTAACGTGTGCCGGGATGGGCAACATGCCACTTACCCGTGTTCAATATGCAAGTTCGATGGAAGATTTGTTATGGTGGAATTCTTTGAAAATGTGTTACAACCATAGGCCACAAAATTAATCCATGTGTTTCCAAGCCAATAATTATGGCCTTCCCATCTATCTGCTCCAGATAAACACTTGTTCTTTCCTGAGCTTGAAGCACATGTTAAACATTCAACATTTCAGTACACAAATACATAACTCGTTAGACACAACTAAATCTTGCAAATGCAAATGGAGCTAACTTATTTACTATGCTTATACCAAGTGGTTTACCTAGTTGATTTGCCCTTGGTATGTATATGTAACTATAAGATACAATATGATGTATATGCCTTTTTTGCAAGTACCATCATGTATACACTCTTGATTAAGTTAAAGAGCGGAATACTTCAGCCATGAAAAATGCTAAAAATGACGCCTAATGATAATGCAGGCACACGTGAGACATGTATGCTACCAAAACGACAACACACCAACTGTCTCCAACCCTCGCAACCACAAGAATGACAATACATCATTTATGGCCAGCCTAGACCTCGACGAAAACGACAATACAAAAGTATACCACTTATGGACACACACTACATGGTGCCTCACACTCCAGCTACGAGCGCATACCTCGTATGACACGTGGTGGATCATGGGAAAAATGCATCTGAAAACATTAACAACATATACACCATGGCCATACAACCTCTCCACTTAAAGTAAAACATATCGAACTACCGTCTCGCAACTCACCCCCGCCCTCAACATAATACCCGTCTCCGCCGCCCCCATCCCCATCAATATAAATTGAGGACTAGGGCGCAAGATAGGTCTTGCCTTGTGTTGTACCCCTTTACCCTAGTTCTGCGACGGCGTGGCTAGGCGGCGAGGAAGATAGGGCTAGGCGGCTCATCTGGGACAAAAGGGGAGGGCTCGCCCTTACTAATCCTAGAGCGATTGTGCAAGGAAGAGAAGAGGGTGCGGGCTGGGAGTTCTGGCAGCAAGTCTATTCCCTTCTTGAACGGATTTCTCACGATTACAAGGTATAAAATCCAGATCTATGTTTTGGGGGTGGAGATCCAGATCTATTTTCTGGGGGTGGAGATCTAGTTTTGTTTGATCTTAACAGGATAGACCTCACTAGATGGTAATCTTAAAGTGTCTGATTTACCTTATTTTGTAATGAATTTCATGCCGATTTTTGTTCCCACGACTTGTTGTTAGGATAAAATATGTGTTGATGGCTGTGTGCAGATATTTGTACATATAGCCCGCTAAATCGTGGATTGCGCTGGTAAAAAAACCCGTGGATTACTACTTCTATGGCGTGCCTTGGCTGTAGTATCATGAATCGAGGGATCTCCTCCTTGTGTTTGGCAGTTGATTTCAATTCACATGTGTCTTTTTTTTTGCGAATCACGCGTGTCTTTCTTGTGTAGTTAACTTCTTGGGTTTATGATTGATTACCATGACTGAATAATAACAGTTGGGCGAACAACTAACCCCTTTTTTTTATTAAAAGCTAGGTAAAACCAAATTTGTTATACACCGTGTTTGTTGTGGCAATCGTTGTGCTCATTCTGTTGCACTTTGTATGACATTAGTGAATTTACTAGTTAAAAAAGCTTGTTGAACTAAAAATAAACCTTTTATTTATTCATGACATGGGCGTTTGATTTAAGCAGTGACGTAGTCATAGTTTTCATATACTCTCCATTCATGTAATACTTCATATTTTGTAGATCATTGTATTATAACTTTTATTCCAGTCTTGCTTCATAGGCAATGAGAGGAGAAACATGTTAGTGTGGTGGGACACAACATAGAAGATACTTTTGTCATCAACTTCTACCGTTGCGTGTAGGAACAAAAGGTGAAAGAGATGTTTTTTCCTATGCGCCAATACATAAAGGGACATGGTGAGCACATAAATAATGAAATATATAAGAATGATACAATTTGTTTGCCATACTTAAGGTTGGAAGGGCACCTTGCTTCCCATTCTTGCAAACTTTTTAGGGGTCATGACACTTGCTTCATGAGAGTGTGACACTAACATCTTCTGTAGATTTATGTGTGTGGTGGTACATATTATGAGATGTCATGTTATTATTGACATCCTATTGAAGTCATGTGGTTATAGGATTAGTAATGGAGTTAGGATTTTTGTCTACAATATATGCAATATGTGTAGAAAACGATAAGTGGGATCCTATCCCTGTTTGGGTCAGCGGGATCAACCCCAAGCCGCCCACTTTGTGTAGTGCCTTCGGCCACATCTGCCCGATTCTAATCCTGATTCAATCCCTCGGACCACCCATTTGCTTGGGCTTTAAATCTTCTTCTTCCATCCCATAAAAGAAATCCCCAGACATTAACTGGGGGGCGAGAGTGAAGATCATTCAACCCATGCAAGGATGGGATCCCCTGGAAGATTGAATCCCAACTGAACCGAATGAGTGAGGCCTAAAAGAGGTCATCACAAGCTACATGGTCTCAATGACACAAAAATCGCTCTATCCAACTCAACCAAATTCTTTTTAACTCCTCTTCCTAAAACCAATCTGACCAGTTCACTCTCTTACAACATACCCATATATATTCTACCTCTGTATTTAAATATAAGACGTTTATGCAAAAACGTCTTACATTCTGGCACGGAGGGAGTATCTTTTATCCTAGGGATTATAGTACTCCTATTATGTTACCTTGGGGCAAAATAGGCAACCACACTTACTTTGAGCGGTAAAAAATGAGCTTGATTAGCCCACTGTCCTGCAAACCCACACTTTGAGCGGTGAAAATTCTTCCAACCCATAAAAAAATCCCAGACATTAGCCGGGGTGCGAGAGCGAAGATCATTCAACTTGTGCAGGGATGAGACCCCGTGAAAGATTGAATCCCAACTGAACCAAATGAGTGAGGCCTAAAAAAGATAATCACAAGCTATATAGTCTCAATGACACAAAGATTGCTCCACCCAACTCAACCAATATTCTTTTAACTCCTCTGCCTAAAACCAATGTGATCAGGTCAGTTCACTCTCTTACCACATACCAGGTATATACTACATCTGTATCAAAATATACGACGTTAATGCAAAAACGTGTCTTATATTCTGGTACGAAGGGAATGTATTTTATCCTAGGGATTATAGTACTCCTATTATGTTACCTTGGGCAAAATAGGCAACCACACCTACTTTGAGCGGTAAAAAACCAGCTTGATTAGCCCGCTGTCCTGTCCTGTAAACCCACACTTGCTTTCTTGAGCGGTAAAAAAAGGGGTTACCCATGGCACTCACCGCTTTCCTTTCTCCGCGGGGGGGCTCGCATCCCCGTAGCGGCCTTTCCTCCTTTTCTTTCCCACCCGCACCACGCGGTTGTCCTTTTCCTCCCCTAACGCCGTTACCCGCCCCCGTCCCGGATCCGACGGCCCCGAGCCCCGCCCGCCCCCATCCGACGGCCCCGATCGCCCGGCCGGGGCCACCGCCGGGCGCCTTCGTTGAAAACTTCGCAGGGCCAGTATACCACGCTTTATCTTCGCCCGTCCGTCGCGAGCGAGCTAGAGAGAGAGAGAGAGCTGCTGGCTGC
>NC_041386.1:48256161-48275690 GCF_002162155.2 Triticum dicoccoides
CTCCAAACCCTCGCCATTTGGCCGCGCCGAACCCTAACCCTAGCCCGCCGGCCGCCCCCCCGCGGAGCACTCCCGCGCCGCGGCCCGGGGCCGACGGCCGCGCCGATCCGATCCGCACGCACGCCCGGCCGCCGCGCCGATCGAGGTAGGTCTCGCACGAATCGGCCCGGAATTCGCGGGGGCCTCTCCGTTCCTGGCTGCTGCTCGCTCGTCTGCCGCGCGTGAATCGGGCGGTCCCTGTCGCCGCTGCAGCTGGGGGAATTATTTTCGGGTGGGGGAGTTTTAGGGTTTTTTCCCTCTCTCTCGGGGGATCTGCGCCGGTGGGCGAATTGGGAGCTCCCCGGCGGTCGATCTCGGGGGCGCGTGGCCTCCCGCGCTCGATAGGCTGCTGGTTTCTGGGGCGCGTGGTGGGTAATTTGCGCGCGACGGGCCCGAGGTTTGGGTCGATTCGAGCTTGAGCTCAGCTCACCTCGGCTCGTGCTCGTAGTCGAGCGTTGGTTGGAGCTTAGCTTGAGCTGCCCTCTGCTCAGTGCTCCGGGATTCGGGCGTCTGCTAGTGGGCAGGGAGACGTGGGGGGATTTGGGGATGCTCCAGCAGATGCGCGACGCTTGGTTTCTGCTGTTCCCTTCATTTTTTTTTGTCGCGGACCTACTTTCCCCTGTCTCCCTCCCTCTGAGCTCCGAGCTCTGAGCGGCTGCGGCAGCGTCCGGGCGGATTCTCTCTTTCTCTCTTGCATCTTTCAAGATTTGTTCAGCTGTACCCCTCTTCGGAAGTTGTATGTAGGAGAAAGATGTGATTTTTAGGCTTTAGCGAGGAGATGGGAGTGATTCTTGTGCTAGCATCGAAACATTGTAACTTCATTTTGTCTTAGTTTGCTTGATTTGCTCCCCGTATGAGGGGCATGAGGTGTCTGCCGTGAGATTTGACTGTCCGTTGATTGTAACAAGATGATGTTGTCTTTGTCCTAGTGTTTCTCATTAGAGATTGTGGTGCTGTGTTAGTGTTTCGGTTTTGGATAATGGTTGTGTTTCGTGCGAGGTGAAAGATGTGGTTTTGCCTGTGCTAGTTAAGAGTATTTCTTGCCAGACACTCATGATATAACCCTGCTTTTAGTGGCCGACCATCTAGATAACGAGCTCAAGTAGGATAATTGCCACGTACTTGTTCCTGAGTTGTTTTGAACCTTTATCCCTTGCATTGTGCTAATTGGCTTCACTTGCCACCCACAAGCTAACAAAAGTGCAACAAGTTCACAGTTCAAGCTTAAATTGCACCTCCGTCTATTTCAAAACTGTTCTTTTCTGGCATGGGCGCACACTTGAGGTTGTGGATGCCCATATTTAAGCCACCCTCACTAATTAATCAACCATGCTTCTTAGGGCGCTCCCAATTCGTTGGCTCTTAACGCGTTATCATAGGTAGTGAATTTTTTTTAGAGATAATCACCACATTGCATCGCATATTACATTTTATTGGTTTAGGACCATGTTTGCATCTCAACCTTGTGGCCTAATTGTGGAGAGAAGGGAATGATTTTGTCCGATATCATGCTCCACTGGCCTTTTGGCCTCCGGAGTAAAAACTAGGGAGATAAGCCACACTGGATCAGAGCATTGAGTACACCGCATAGGGAAACGAGCTAAGAGCCGTATCTCCACTAACATACAACTTCCCTCTCTCTCTCTTCTTTAAATAAAGTGCCACCTCAGCATTTTGTCTGATATTGTGCTAAGAGACAAGCATTGGGAGTACCCTTAATTCTAATGCATCTACGCCGGTTGTTTTCAGTTGCAGCTCTAGGGACTTGAAAGGATAACCTTGATTAATTTTCTTATCGCTGTTAAAACATGTTTATGGCTTTAATTTGAATAAGTTCCAAACCCCACAATAGATATGGTTGGCCAAGGTAGTTGGCATATGCACCATTACTTTGCATGCTTTTGATGCTGAAGAATTTTCCTCAGTAGGCTTAAAGTGTTGTCCTCGTGAATCATGAATGCGTGGTCCTTGTGGAATATACTGAACTGGTACTGATTCATTTACTGTAGAATCTTTGAATAATGTTCTTATGTAAACGTTCTTCAAAATGGGCAGGCTGCAGATAAATAGAAGGGACATCTACAGATTCGTTTAGCCTGAGTAAATTCTTGTCAGTCCAGGGTGAGCCTTCTTTGGATGCTGTAAGTTCAGTGGAATCATATTCAT
Source organism: Triticum dicoccoides (assembly GCF_002162155.2). Taxonomy (NCBI): domain Eukaryota; kingdom Viridiplantae; phylum Streptophyta; class Magnoliopsida; order Poales; family Poaceae; genus Triticum; species Triticum dicoccoides. The sequence continues at coordinate 48,258,367 of NC_041386.1, forward strand.
CATACTAGGAGGCAGTCGTATCTGGTCGTATTGTCATTTGATATGAAACTTTGGGATTTGCCAATTGCAGACAGTTCACGCTTTCACGGGCATTAGACCCGTAGGGACTTCGGAAATGTCACAGTTTCACCACACACAGCATGGGGGTGATGGTGATTTTCAGATGTGGCAACAACAGATGATGTACAAGCAATTGCAGGAGTTCCAGAGACAGCAAAACGCCCAGCAGATTGATCATGGAGCCAGAATGCAGCCCTCTTTTGGACAGTTTCAAGCTCCAGCAAGAGCAGCACCTGCTGATCAATTGCCGGTGATAACAAATGAAATGCCAAACAATGAGGCCACGGCTTATGCGTGGCCACAAAATTTTGCTAGTGGTGACCCAAGGTTGCCAGGCAACTCACAAATGGTGAATACAGGTAGCAACACAAACTGGGAGCAGTATGGTGGTGCTCCTGCCATGGGCAATTTCATGAATGGTTCGGTATTTCCAAATACTCAAAGTCAACCGATGCGACCAATGGGGTTAGCTACACAGCAAATGAACCAGTCCTTCTATCAAATACCTGCTACCAGCAGAGGCGGGTCTGTTAACCAGTACCCCCAGTTCTTAGGGATCCCTGCTGATCTCCAGAATGCAATGACAAGGGCAAGTACTCATCAGCCTGAAAAGGTATCAAGGCCATTTAGCTCGTTAATGGATGAACCTAGTCCGCAGGAGAAAGGTGCCTCCAGTTCTATGCAGAATTTTCGAGGAAAGGGAGGCTTCTTAAGCAATAGTCTGTTACAAAGTCAAGGTGATAATAACAAGGCAGGCAGCCCTGTTCCAGTGAATCATCTACGACATGGTTTTCAACTCCAAGATTTTCATGGTAGGTCAAACCAACTCCAAGCGGGCCTGCAAGAGAAATCAACAATGCAGGTAGCGCCAGCAAGTGGTGGCGCTAGCCTTGACCCTACCGAGGAGAAGTTCTTGTTTGGGGATGATGAGGATAGCAACTGGGGAGCTTTGTTGAAGGGAGACAACGATCATGGTAATTCTTTGGATAATGATAACTTTGGTGGTACTTTGCCATCTCTACAGAGTGGGAGCTGGAGTGCCCTTATGCAGGAAACATTACAGTCTTCAACCAGTAAAGATAATCCCAAGGAAGAATGGAGTGGCCTCAGTTTGCAGAAAACACAGACAGTTGCCAATAACTCAACTTTACCAGCTCGTGACCAAAGTAAGCTTGCTGCATTAAGCGGTGGACTACAGAATGCACGACCCTCGTCAGCATCTAGCTATGGTGATGGAACAATGAATAATCCAGATTTTACCAGTTTTCAGCATGCTACAAGAAGTCCGTACGAGCAAAGAGACAAAACACCACATGAATCTCCTCGTGCAACTGTTACCAATCATCAGTCAACTGCAGAAGCCAATAATGGGTATATTCAGCAGAGCTTGAAGCAAAAGCAGTCTGATGAATATGGGAGACAAGAACAGGTGCATTTGTCAAATGGCAATTGGGCTCAGCAGAAATCTGAAACGCCAAGAAATAGCTCACACTCAACTGGTGCACCATCAAGTACACATGGATTTTGGATGTCACAACAAAACACTGTTGATAACAATATCAACCAAGAGTCGAGCAATAGCCAGAATGACTGGAAAAGCAACAGCCCCCTTGGACAAGACATCAGCAGTACCCAAAATGTCTTTAATAGTGATGGAAACTTTTGGAAGTCAAGTGGAGGTAATGCAAATTCAGTCCACAGGCTTCAGCAGATGAAGCCTGATATAAGCACTTCGCAAATGCAGAAGGACAGTTCTGATGGTAAAGGTGTTAGTATGATGGGATCAAGCATGTCAACAATAAACCCGAACCAGCATCAGATGGTTATGGGTCGAACGGGTGAGCATGGTGGGGTAAACCATAACATTGGACGTAGGGGTTCAGAAACCTCAGAATCTTTAAGAAGAAGTGCTGAGCCAAGACCAAATGACTGCAACCAGGAGTACCAAAATGCAATACATATGGAAAGGCCAGGAAACATTTTAAATCCTGGGCAGCATGTGAACAGTGACCATGCTGCCAGGAGGCATCCTTTCTTTGCTGCAAAAGAATCCCAAAATTTGGGATCAGGTCAGCAAGCAGGGGGATCTTACATGTTGCAGAATCATGCTATGGACAACACCGGGGGAAACATTAGGCATTCTCCGGGTAATCCAGTTTCGAACAATCAGTTTCCGCCTCAGTCACTTCAGGGACAAAATAACCTGAAACCACGATTTATCACGAACTCCCAAGTTGCTGCCAATATGGCTTCAGTTAATGAGGTATGGATATCTTGCTTAAACAAGCTTTATTATTTACTCATTTTGTTCTCTTGTAATATTACTTATGAAGCTACTTTCTTAATTTTTAGAAAAAAATGCTGGTGGGGGATGAACACTTTAAATCTCGACATGGTGTCACTAACAGTTCCAGTGCATCACCCTTTGGAGTATCTGATGCCGCTCAGTCTCAGAATAGAGCAGTTCAGAACAGGTACTTACTCCTTTTCATTTGTAACTACTCTAACCAGGTTATTCCTGAGTAAATCCTAAATATCCCATCGTTGAAGTGTTAAAGCTTTACCTATGCAATTTATTTTGTGCTCTTGTTTCTCTCGACTTGTAGAATAATATCTGGTTAGTTTCGACAAGGTATGACTACCACTAACGAAGAAGGCCCACATCCTTGTACGCTACCAATGACAGTATAGTTTTTCCAAATAGTATCAGAAGTGTAGGATCATATCAGTATTGCAGAATCATATATGTATGGAAATGGTCTGGAGAGTCGTTATAGTATTGAAATAGTCTGGAGAGTTGTTATAAGTATTGAAATGGTCTGGAGAATCATGATTGTACTGAAATGGTCTGGTAGGATAAGGGTATCGTAAGATTCTAAGATACATATCGGGACACTGACAACAATGCTTTGATCTATTCCAGTAATAGTCAACATTTTTTGTACCACATGATATTATCTTTTGTCATGATTAGTCCTTCCAACAGTTTTCACTAGCAATTTATGCTTGTTGTTCTTTATGATAACTGACAAATACATATGTATGTTTAATGTAGTCAACATATGCTGCAACTTCTTCATAAGGTGGACAACTCAACAGATAGCAATGCACTTACTGACATGGCCAACAGTCCTCTTGATAATGTTGCTAATACTCAGCAGCAACTTAATCAATCTTCTTTGCAAGGATTTGGATTAAGACTAGCACCACCGTCCCAGCGACATCCAGCTTCAGATCAATTATGGTCTAGTCACACTAATGCTGATGGCAAGCAGCCTGAACACTCAGCAAGGGGAGAACACCAGGCCCAGCTACCTTCCACTGCCACCAATTATTCGTCACCTGCTCATCCAAGCTCACAGCCGACACCATTTCATTCTTCGGAAATGGGTGGTACTGGACAGCCAGCTGCACATTTCCCCCAGTTAAGTTCCGGGCTGCAATATCCCGTGCCAGACGCAAGATCAGGTTCTGTACCCATGCCTCAGCAAGACAGCACAGCAACAGTATTCAAGAACGTATGGACAAACATATCGGCGCAACGTCTAGCTGGCGGTACCCAATCTAACAAGATAACACCCAATATTCTCCAGTCTATGATGTTTTCCAACAACCCCAACTTATGGGGTTCACAAAAGGCAGACGACCAAGGACAGAAGGCTTCAACACCACCTGATGTAGCCACCAGTTCTGCCAATTCACATAATCAAGAGACAAAACAAGCTCTGGACAGTGATGCAGGGTTAGCCTCTTCTGAGATGGCAAATTTTGATTCGACTGGAGCTGCTGTACCCAGGGGGAATCAAACCCTGCAGAAGCATTCTTCAGACGGGAACTTTGCCATTCCTGCTTCATCCTTGGCACAATTGCGTCAGCAAGGTATCATGAACCCTAGGCAGGGAGAGAGCCCTGCAGCTAACTTTCAGGTTATGAATACTTCTCACAACACTGGTACTAATATGAGTGGCATTGGGTTACATGGAAATCCAACACCTTCAAACCTCCAACAGACAAATTTTGCTCTTCTGCATCAAATGCAAGCAATGGGTCATGTGGATGCTGATCCAGGCAATAAAACTGGAAAGATGCTTAAACCAAATGAGATTAGTTCTGACGCGTCGCAAGTTGACTGGAAGTCTGCTCAGAGGTTTGCACATGGAGCCACTAACTCACTCAGGTCGTCCATAGATAACATTGGCAGTACTAGTGTCCAAGGGTCATTCCCTTCAGACATGAAAATGCTAAGCTTTGCTCCAAGGAACAATGAGGAGAGAAGTACAAGCATACCTTCTCAGATCCCTTCTAGGGAAGTTCTCTCTCATGGTATGGTCATGCGTAATGATCATCAAAGTCAAGTTCAGTCTCTTGGGACAAATGCATCATCCAATTTGATTGAAAGAAGTGAGAGACCTGGGATAAACCCTCAAATGGCACCCTCTTGGTTTGAACATTATGGAAACCAAAGAAATGGTCAGAATCATTCTGTGTTTAATGCTCAGAAGACCCCAACTCCACCATATAATGTTCCAAAAGCTTCTTGGTGCATGGAAAATAACTCTCTCGAGGATAGAGCTGATGCCGGCCAAGCTGCCAGGCCTTTGGTGCCTAATATGAAGACAGCTTTGGTGACAAGGCCAAAGAAGCGCAAATTTACAGAACGTGCTCTTGTTTCTTGGCATAAAATCACTGCAGGCACTCAAAAGTTGAGAAAGACAAGGTGAATTTTCTCCCCTTGCAGGGCAGTAGTTTGCAGTAGTGTTGAAGCATATTTTCTGTCCTCTTACTGTTACTGTCAGCACCAGTAGTTTATGTGACTTGCAGTTATTTATTTGTTGAGTTGTTTATCTTATGTTGCCTTGATGTTGCTAACAATTGTAACCATCTTCAATTGCTGGACAGCACGAATGAGATGGATTGGGCTTGGGCAGCAAATAGATTAATTAAGAAGGTTTGCACTGCTATACTATTTCAGCTACTTTACGTCTTGCATATTGGTTCAAAGGGTTTTCATTTGACACCAATTAAATTTCTTAACAGTCCGAGGATGATCCAGAAAGTCTGGAAGATGCCCCGGTAAATTATTTACCGCGCAAAAGGCTAATTATGACCACAAAGTTGATTCAGGAAGTTTTCCCTGCTATACCAGCAAGAGTTCTCAGAGCACAAGCTGTATCAGCTTATGAAAGTGCTACATACAATATCGCAATGTTCACTCTAGGAGATACATGCATCATCTCATCAGATAACTCTCGCGCTCTTGCAGATAATGAAAATAAGTAAGTCTTTGTAAACTGTTTTTTTTGCTTATTCTCTTGTGGTCATGAAAGTAAGATTTACTTTTATAACCTCATTGCTGAAAGGCTAATTATTACACTGTCATTAATCAGCCCATCTGAACAAAGAACAAGTGCCAAGCAAATGGAAGAGAAGTTATCAAAGGTTGTGGAAGTCTTTGTTGGAAGAATCAAGAAAATGGAAAACGACTATCTGAGGTACGAGCACCCTCCATCCCCACCCCGCCCACACACATTGCTTATTGGCTAGCTAGTTTAAAAACAACATTGCTGTTTTCCATTTATTTATGGGCTCCTGTGTGGTGTGTGCGCGTGCATACAAAAATATCCAACATAATTTGGTAGAACATCTGAGGGCCTCTTTGATTCGTAGGATTTTGAAAACATAGGAATAGGAAAAGTGTAGGGTTGGAGTGGCATGCCCATTTGAATCCTATAGAATTAGCAATGATTGTTTGATGCCACGGGAAAAACAAAGGAATTGTAAAAAGAGGTTCGAGTGGATGTTAAATTTCCTATGAAATGTAGTACAGAAGATTCCATAGGAAAAATTCCTATGGGATCCAATCCTATGAATCAAAGGACCAACATAGGAAAAAATCCTAAGGATTTCAATCCTCCAGAAATCCTATAAAATTCCTTTGAATCAAAGAAGCCCTGAGCATGTTAGAATATTTGTACATGTAAATAGTTGTGTAGTAAAAATAATTGTATGCACTGTGCTAGAAAGATAAAAGATTGCCAGAAGGGAAACATTTGGGGCCTTCTGGACAGCTAGATACACCAGTCAATTTTGAGGGGCTTATGAGATGTTAGCTGGCTTGGTTCTTCCTTTCTTTTACTTACTTTTGCTAAGATCTTAACTTCCATTTATATTGCGTTTTCATGTGAAGAATAATAATGTTCGTCTACTTCATCATAACATTTTAAACCTGGGCTTGGTTGTTGATGATATATTTAAATATCTCTAGGGCCCTAATTCTTTTTGACTTTGTTCATATGGTAGGAATGGTCGTTGATATGTTGAATCTATACCAATATAAAAAGACCCAAAGGGGCAGATCCAACTGATCTCGACCATCGAACTAAGTCAATCCAACGACCTAGACTGCTCCAATGGCGAGCGTTAAACGTGTTTAACGTGCAATTAATTCATACCAAATATTGCATTAATCACAGGATTAACACAGAAATAATATCATACCTGATATACGCATGCAATTAATATATTGCCTAAATATTAACGTGTGTTGCACGTGCGCATTTACTAGTCATAACAAAATGAACAGTGAATATCACTTAGATATTTTATTTATTCAAATAAAGTTACACTGTTTCCCTATTTTTCTCAAGAATTTGTTCTTCAACTTGCATGTTTCATATGCCTGGCAATAGTCTAATAACCAACAGTTTACTATGTGCAGAGACTTCAGTTGCGGCACATTTCTGAAAACCTTAACTGCATTTGTTGATCTTTAATTCCTTGTGCACTCTCACTCATGACACCAATTCCATTTTACTACTTTGTTGTTGACTTATCTCTGTTTAATTGATGATAGTTCTCTCAACATCGTTTTCCCTCTCGTTGCAGCTTGAGCAAGAGGGCTTCGATGCTAGATGTGCATCTGGAGTGCCAGGATTTGGAAAGGATTTCAATCGTAAATCGTCTGGGAAGATTCCATGGCCGGAACCATGCAGCTGGTGTCGAGGCCTCGTCTGGCTCACAAATGGTTTCTCGCAGAATTTTCCCTGATAGACATGTCATGTCTTTCTCCGTGCCAGGAAATCTTCCCGAAGAGGTGCACTGTTTGGCACTCTAGTGCATCGATTTCTTGCATTGTTCCTCAACCTCTCCTCAGATCACCTCTCTGGCTACAAGTGTGGTTTTCCAATGCTCCTTTTTCTCCTGCAAAGCATGGCGTTTATACAGAACGGTCAGATCCAGGGGTGGTTTGGAAATCCCAACCGTCGCACATGCCACAGAGACGCCAAGGGATGTGTCCAGCCGATCAAACTTAGTGCGGGCTGTTGTTATTTCTCCCTTGTATGAAGTATAGGTCCCTGTATATTGTTGAAAGTATGAAGGAAAAAGAAGCCGTGGGCCTCGCATCATTTTGCTGATGAAGGAAGGGCGTTAGCTTCACAATTCGTTAGGGAAGTCGATGCTTACTAGCTTTAGTACATCTAGTGGAAATTTCCGCTACTTGTCATCTTTTTATCCATGATGATGAAGAAAGAGTGTTGGCAGTTTAGAGGGGTGAATAATAACGAGAGCCTTGTCCTCTGGGTTCTTTTGTTCCTTTAGGAATGGGATGCAAATTGGCTAGCGGTGTCCAAGTCGAACTGACCTCTCCCCCTTTGTTGTTACTTGTTAGTCAGCAGTTGATTACTTGTGTTATGTAGTGCTGAGAGCAATTCATGGAATGAACAAAAACGCCGGGTGAAGCGCTTGTAAAATGTTGTAATCTTATATAAATCCCTGCGATGTTGAAAGCCCTAATGGGTTCTTGTAAATTTTAATGTGCGATTATCACCGAGGCCGGTTTATCATTTTCTGAAGCAGAAGTTGGCGTGGCAAGGATGTCTGCAGCTACTATTAGATGTCTGAAGAGTGCTGCTGATCCTATTCGGCTTAGTTGCTGTACATGTTTTGTAGTTTGGTTTTGGGATGGGTTTTTGCTGAACCAGGAGTAGGTCGTTCGAAGAGTACCTCACCTATCCTTTTCTTCTGTCCCTCAGGGGCCGGCGATCAATCTCCTTTTGAAATGAAATCATATTCAGGTGGGGATTTCTATCTCATTTTTTAAAAAAGGGCAACGGGAATACAAGACCTTTTTTTTTGGAAAACGCTAATGCTCTGCCGGTTGATGGCGCGGAGAGTTCCGCCACCCGCGCGAACGTTGGATCGACCTTGATCCACACGTCCTTAAGCACACTCACACCGAAAGTGATCTTCTGAGCGCGAGCACACCTGCTCGCGGTATCCCTCCCGCCCGTTGTCCTCGTGATCCACAAGCTGATGCGAACAGGCCCAAGTATTTCTCTCGTATATCTATTGACGAACAGTTCCACTGGCCCACTTCTGTCAAACGGCCACTGCTACGACGTCAACCAAATGGGCTTCGGCTCAGCCGGTCTGTAACGGGGTGGGCCGTCAGCTTGCAGATTCTGGACTAACGCTTGTGCAGTTTGAATTTCGAATAGGATCCAGAGTGTACTGGGTGCGCGACCTCACAGATGCATGCACTTGTCACAGATGCACACTGCTACGTGCCTAGCTTTCAATCCCGTGCCCCATTCCAGCAGGCAAACATAGCTGGATTACCTCAGTTTTAAAATTCAGGTACCACCGTAACAGGAACCATGCTTGCAATACAGTTGTTTGAATATATAAGTCAGCTCAAACAAGATTATGCTCGCCACTCTGTTTGCACAAGCATTCAGTCAAAAATTCAGTATGCACGCCCGTACTGACAAAAAAAATAAGAATGCGTGATCATACTGTCAAAAAATTCAGAATACATCAGCATAGTGTCAAAAAATTCAGAATGCATGCCCATGCTGACAAAAAATTCAGAAACAGACATCATCCATTCTAAGCTGGTATCAGCTTGAACATACACGCAGAGGAGTTTCATTTTGTTCAGAAACGAGTCATTAACACGTCCATCAGCATTGCATTACATTCAGCAAGCATGCAAACAAGACAGATTTTATAGGAAATCCAACACATTCTCGCCGCACACACTTAGCTACACAACACAATGGTCTACAGTAAAGAAACGATCAAACAGATAGCTTGGTCAGGGACATTGTGGTCGGTCCTCACATGTTGTTTATCCGCAAATCGCCTATACTCTTTTGCAGTTGTTTCGCCTGTGACATTCGGTGCCACAGTTTGCGCACCTGACCGGTTTATGAACAGGCTTCGGGATATGGCCCCGGTCCGGGCAGGTTGTCCTCTTATGTCCCTGCTGGCGACATATCGTGCAGAACCTTGTCCATTTGTTGAGCCCCTCATTGGCGCCTTCTCTCAGCTAGTTGTTGGCTGCCCCATATCCTTCCGCTTTTTTGGTGCCAACAAACCAGTAAGCCTGTTGATGCACATAGCTTGTGCAGAGAGATTAACAATTGAGAAAATGTACAATAAATTTGAGCAAATGTTTCTGTATATTATTTCAAAAATTAACTAGACAAAAAAGAGAAGTAAATATCATATATTCTTAGAATACACAAGAACACAACTAAACGGAAGCTATCAGTAGCAGGCACGTATTGACATCGTGAAGTGAATGAAGTATAGTATATAAGAAAAAAAATCTTAGATATTATTACCAGTTAGCAACCAGATAAACAGATCTCCAGTAACAAAATACAGAGCTCCATGACTTAGTTATGCTACTACTACTGATAAAGATCCAATTACATGGTACAACCAACTACTACAGGTAAGGATTCAATCACGTAGTTCAACCAGGAAAAATTATTCATGCTAGTGAAACCTCGTTCCTATAGTTAGTCATACCAAAATAATAGAGTGCATTCTCTTAGAAATGCTAATTCAGCACATCATTTGTGGCCAAACCAAAGTTGCTTAATTAATGTTGTGACACCTGAACGAAAAAGAAAAAGTTATAGTCAAACAGTAGCATGAAAGATTTTAAGGGAATTGGAGAAAGATGCAGAAACAAAGACAATGAAAAGACCATAATTTCTCATTACGCAGTGAGATGTATGCATCGAAATCATTTTTCATTGAGCTCTTCTGTTAGATGTTTAGAATAAATTCAATCCGAAGAATGTCAGAATTCTTATGTACTGATGCAAAAGGTATGCAGCCCAACACTAAATGACAGATTATATGAAGCCCAAGTCAGATGGAAATGTGAAGGTAAATTAGTTATTTAAATTTTGATACTAACTGATATGAGTCACACCCATGGCAGTCAAGTGTTCTTATATTTTCAGAGGCACATGATAGTTAGATTAGATGCAAGGTTTTGTGCAATGCGTGAGATATATTTCAAGTCACAAACTAAAGTGAGTAACCGTCTGTTATTCAGCCATCCATATTCAGTTATCACGAGCCTATATATCTTCTAATGTAATAAATTCAGCATCACTATCATCATGCTTAGTTATGCATTCTAATTCATAGTCGATTCAAAGACAATGGTGAGCAAACAAGGTCACAACAAGAGCTATCCACATATATTGTTCCAATATTAAGAGAGCTCTAGATGTACAAAATGGCGAACTGTGACAACTAATTGGAGTGAACTCTTTGCCTCCACCTCCAGCTACCTAATTGTTGCTTCAGAGCACTCATACAATTGGAAACACCATACTTGTATCACACTTCATGCAGATTAGAATCAGAGAAGGCATGTCAATATCACAAGAAATAAATAATTACTAAATTAGCATTTAAATTTCTATACATCTCACTGATATAAGTTTAAGTTATGATAATATCTCAGCTTCATTCAGTCCAGGAACAATAGCTTTTTCCATCAAGCATCAATCAAACAATTTGTGAACAAGTAGCAAAGAATAAGAGTACCACATAGTGGACATATTCATTTACGTTGCTCGATTTAACATCATTGCAGGGCACCAATACAATAACAACTCAGGTTATGAGTGGGAGCCTCACTGAATAAACATATTAGAAGATCATCTTGCAAGCATCATATAAAATAATATGGTCAGGTAGAAAAGTAACATAGAAAAGTACCTGTACTTGGAGAGTTGAATTAATTTCTACGTCCATAGGATGACAAGGTCAAGGCTAATGATTTAACTACTGAAAGTAGGGGAAAATGCATCAGAGCTAAAAGGATCTCAAATTCACCTAGACCTTTTGTGTTAGCATTTCCAATAGAGATGAAGTTGCAAAAGGGGACAGTTTTGGTGCGTGCACCTCCATGGCTGAATGCCATACTGTTCTCTATATAGCTGATAGAAAAGAATGTTGTTAGTTCTACAGGTTGGTTTTCTGAAAACAGAAAAAAAAACTCATGGAGTGCCTAGTCATTTCAGGGGTGATCACTATTCACTGAATTGCTTGACATTTCATAAAATAGGAGAACAGTAGTCAGTGAGCTTCCTCCAACTTGTAGATTGGTGAAACCAAGTTCCCCTTTGAAAACATGAGAAAACAGAGAGGACAGAATGACTGCTGCCCCCAGGGTAGGAGAATCATATGTGAAGTAAGGGGTGGAGATCACTGGTCTAGCAAGCAAACATAGATCCAACTAAGGTGCAAGCGAACGCGGCCCCGGCAATCCAAAGCTGTCGATTTGATGCCTGGGAGGCAAATCTTGGAGAAGGAACCACGAAGATGCCGAAAATGTGAGATGGAACACTTCTTGCCAGTTCTGATAGCCTATCAACAACCGGCTGCCGATCTACAGCCTTGTGTCGTTGCGGTTGGTAGTGGGTCGTCGTCCATATCAACGGAGATGTGCTGGCAATGCCATGAGGGCTTAGGGAGATTGAGGGAAGGGCATGGTGGAGGAGCAATGTGCTTGTGGGAAAGCCAGTGTGTTGTCTGCCCATATGTCGGAGACAGCGAGTGGGTGTGTTGCTCACGATGCTCAGCTATGTACCAACCATTGCCTTTGAGCGGAGATACCTTATTAATGCAGGGCAGTCACGGCACGATCTACTGTTCTCCACCCCAGCTTTACCCTGCAAAACCATATCCAGACAAGCACAAACGGGTCAGGTTCCATAAACCCCAAGAGCAAACCAAAATTAATACAATTAATCCATGATGGGTACAAATGCGTACCGCACAGCCGCAAACAATTTCCTGCATGCATTTTGTCCTCTCCACATTCAGTATACTCTTCCTGTATCTTATTCCAAATCCCTTCTCCCACGAGTAGAGATTGGAAAAATCATAGGCCTCCCCGAGTGTGTCAAAGCTTGTACCCAGTGCAAGCACGATTACAATGTCACCCGGTTTGTCAGTGAACCCCCGTATTGCCTTCTCAAGAGCGTTGGGTCGCCCAGGGCAAGGTGCCCTTCCTGGAGCAGCAGCTCCAATCCTAACCCTACAATATGATAAATCAACCTGTTATCTACTTTCATTTTTTCACCAGTCATGACCCCAACGATTCTATCCAGATTAAGCTTGATTATTTCAAAGCTTTTCCAACTGAATTCTGGTATTTATTCGTTCATATCACAATCAAGCATCACAAAAAAAACACAGTTATGCCCTCTTTTTATTCATCTAGTCCCTACTAGCAGCTCTAGCACTGGTTTCGACTTAATTTATATATAACAATTTTAATTTCTCTACGAGTTTCATTTTTCTGAATTTTGTAAGTGAAATCTCTTGCACAACTAACCAACCTATCTGCAACTCAGTTAATTCAATTTATAATTCACCTGAAAACAGTGTACAATCAAAAACAGACTGCCACTGTTGTGCCTTTTGTTTTAGCATTTAAGTATGTAAATACAAGTTTCAGCTCAGTTTTGCAGTCAAGCATCCACACTGCTATGTTTTCTGTTAATCATGAGTGGGTCATAGTATCTTCAGAACAGGCTAGGACCAAAGCACACATAGCTTTCGGGGGAAATCTGTATATAACTATTCTAATTTCTCCAGGATCTACCTATTCCTATTTTTTGTAAGATCTGCAAGTCAGTTCATGCGACTCCAAGTACACCTAAAATCATATAAAAAGTCTTCAATCCAAACACCAGTAGCCAATAGATTACCTGCGAGTCCAGCCTGCTCAGATGCTTGTGGCTCACCATCCCCATCCGCTGCTACGAGCCCCCCTTCCGCCACACACATCTGCCTATCGGCGCTGGCTGTCTCCATGGGGGGTAGCTCTGCAATCCCTATCGCCACCGCGGGGTAGTGCAGCGGCTTCATTGGAAGTTCATTCTCATTGACATCTACCATCACGGCGGTCCCGCATCGGCCAAAACTTGGATCAAGAAACAGAACCCTTGCAAATCCACAAGCAGAAAAATACGCAATCAGGATTCGGGGAAGGGGGGTTACCTCCTAATGGGCTGCATCAGGAACTCCATACGGATAGCGCCGCCCTGTATTCCTACCCCCACTGATCTCCGGTGCTCAGGGTTTCACCCGTCGTCAATGGAGATCCAAACAAGTGTGGCAAGCGGTGGGAGACAGCTCCGCCTTAGTCTCACTTGTCATTTACTAGCCTGCGCACCGCCGCCTGCCGGAAATCCAACTACTTCCTGAGCTACGGGTCAGGAGAAGAACACGGTCCTGAGCCACGGCTCTGATGACCTCCCGTCACGGCAGGATCTACGCGCTCCGTCACCGGCGCGGCGTACGCCATATCCCTCTACCGTATTTTCCGTTCCCCCGATTAAAAAACGATCGACTGGTTCCCTCGGTAATTTAATGCTACACATCTCGATGACATGCCCGCCGCCCAGATACCACGAGCACGTGTGCTCGCGACCAGAACAACCGCGTCCCACTCACACACGTTTACCTTATCTCGCAACAACAACAGTGTTGCCAACAAACTTAGACAAGTTTTTGCAACATCAGCTTTGTTGCAGAAAAAAAAAACCACAACAAAACCTTTGTTGCAAGAAATGTCTACGACCAGAACTTTGTTGTGAAAAAAAATCTGCATCGCAACCTATATAGCAGAAAAAGTCCCGCAACACAATTTATGTTGCAAAAAAAACGCAACACAATTTCTGTTGTAAATGTTTCTGCAACAAGACATCTGTTACGAAGTGGAGGAATACGTTCAACCGCCAGATTGTGCTGCATCTAACGACCCGCGAAGCGGCGGATCTTTTAAAATGATCCGTCGGCCGACGCGTAGCGATCCTTTTTTTTTTTTTGGATACAAGATCTTGATATAATGCACCGAGAAAGTAACTAAAGCAATTGCAAGTCTGGAACTAACTATAGAAGGAACAAAAGATCTAACCTGTCTACTTGACACCTCTGAACCAACTTCATTCCTGGCTAAAACGTTGAGCCGTATTCCTGAAATAATCATCTAGTGACAATCCACCACCACAAAGCCACAAACACAAGTCCGAATTTGTGAACCTAGTACATCTCAGCGGTTCATTTTATTTATTTATTTTATTTTCTTTTTCGAAAATGTCCCCCCTCCACTCACCCAAGTCACGCGAATTGCAACTCGAACAAACAAAAAATGGATGAAGGAGATGAAGAACAAGGGTCTTCGGAGTTGCGTTTTGAACTGAATGCGTGACAGACTCAGACGGATTGCTCGTTCCCGCTGCGTTGCGAACTCGGAGGCGTGAGCGACCGCCGCGTTGCGTCGACGCCAAGCTCGGCATTTCGAATCCGACTCCGGACGAACTCGAGGCGTGGCCGCCACGCGATCACGGCGATATTAATTATGCCCCCACCCCGGCTGATTCGATCGCAGTCTTCCTCCACCTCCACCTTCCTCCAACTCGAGAGAATCAATCAATCAATCAGAAAATGAATGAAGGAGATGAAGAATAAGGGCCTCCGTCGGAGTTGCGTTTTGAACTGAATGCGTGACAGGCTCGGCCGGACTGCGCGTTCCCGCCGCGTCGCGTTGGGTCATGGGCTCCGGGGTGAACTCGGAGTCGTGCGTCACCGCCGCGTTGCGTTGACGCCATGGTAGAGCTCGGGATTTCGAATCCGACTCTGGAGTCTGGACGAGCTCGGGGGCGTGGCCGCCACGCGATCACGGCGATATTAGGGCCCCGCCCCGACTGATTCGATCGCGCTCTTCCCCTCCTCCGCCTCCCTCCACATCGTAGGTACGCGGACGCGCGCTAGTTGTAGATCCCACCGGCCACCCCACCTCCAGACGGCGACCATGGCGCTCGCATCCGGGTTCTGCCCGCCGCCGTCGTACACCCCGGGTGCGTCCCAGCGCGGCTCCTTCTTCCTGGGCTTCGACTTTGGCGGCGAGTGCTGCGCCCCGTCCTTTGCCGGCTACTACGACTACGAGGAGTACGCCCCATCGAGCCCTGACTACACTCCGGCGAGCCCGGACTACGCTCCCGCGAGCCCTGACTACACTCCGGCGAGCCCCGACTACACTCCGGCGAGCCCCGACTACACTCCGGCGAGCCCCGACTACACTCCGGCGAGCCCTTCGCCGTCGCTGGAGTACACATAGTCGAGCCCTGTTCGGCTCGCTTTCATGATGCCGTCTCCTCCGCGCGGCGCGTCCCCAGACTACACGCCCCTGACGCCGTCAGAGCACGCTGCCTCATCACCTTACTATACTCCGTTGAGTCCTCCCGGTCCCGGGCACGCTTCTTCGCCGGATTACACGCCCAGTACACCGCCTCCGTCCCCCCTGGTGGTGTCTGACGCCGAGTCGTGCGCGTCGCCATATTACACAACGTCAGCTCCTTCCAGGCGCGCCGAGTCGCCGGACTACATGCCCAGCACGCCGCCTCCATCGCCCCTGGCGTCAGAAGCAGAGTCCTTCACGTCTACAGCGCGCTGCCGCCACCATCCGTACCAGAGGAGCGGCACTGGCCGGATCAGCCGCGGTGGACGTCGGCGATCATTGGGATATTGACATCTCGTAAATTGTAATAGGAGCAAAACAGATTGGATTCTCTTTGTGTAAATCTCGAATTGCTATGACTTTGTTTGTTCCTTGGGCAAATCTTGTATTACTCACGAATCGATGAATATATCTGTATGGAGCTTTTGTTGAATATATATGCGAGATTGTTCTCTGTTATTGCTTCTCGTTTTTTTAATGCCGAAGCATATTGTTGCTGTTGCTCTGTAAAACTGAAGATTGCCGTCTGAATGTTGAGCTTGATGAAACAGAGCCTGTCACCTGGAAGCAGTCTACTGCTCACTCAGATAGCTGTTTTTCTATGGCCCCGACAAGGTCCAAGTCGAACTGACCTCCCCCTTTGTTGTTACTTGTTAGTGATCAGCAGTTGATTACTTGTGTTATGTAGTGCTGAACCTGAAAGTAATTCATGGAATGAACCTGAAAGTAATCATATCTCTGTGCATAGGAATGCCACATGTAATTAAGCTGCTTTTGGTTTTTGCCTTGTCAGATCAGCAACTTTTGTGGGGAGCGCAGGGTGTTCATCTAATCTGCAGGCGATGGGCTAGCTAGATATACATGCCCGGCCGTCATGGTTCTTTTCTGCTGCTGACACTAGTGGCAGTAGCAGTTACTAATTTCTTTGGAGAAGATCAAAATGGGAGATACTAGGAGTATATTGGTGAGTACCTCTCTCCTTGCTAACCTCATGGCACGGGCTACGTATGTCTTTGTTCAGACCTTTTAATTAACCTTAGTGCAAATGACATCCTACCTTGTACTACATTGCTAATCAGCTACAGTACATGATACCAAGCAAGGATATATGGATCAGTTATTTTGTGCATATTATTTGAAAGAAAAGTTATTTTGTGCACCTATAGGTTACTTCCGTTTTATATTTAAACTTCCAGACTGGATGCATCTCTTGCCGACCTTATAAGTAACATCACATCATTCATCGTACCCCGCCGCTGCGTTTCGGCTGGCCGGCGACGGATCCGGCGGTGCCGGGTGCGGATCCGACTCTCCCTCGGCTCGCAGCACCCAATGCTCCCCTCGCCACCCCCATCCTCTCTGACGAACGATGCACCCCGCTCCACCTCGCCTCGCTCCCCACAGATCCTCCTCGACCCCGTCCTCCTGTGCGACCGGAGCCGGGCGGCCGCAGATCCGGCACCGGCGTCCCCTCCCCTCCACATCGGTGACCCGTCCTGCGCCTCCACCCCGCTCGCCCTCCCTGCCCCCGCCCCCCTGCGCGCCCGTCACGGACGGGCTGCGGCTGGTCCGGTGGATCCAGCGACGGACCCCTCCCGGCCTCCTCGCCTCCGCCACCGCAGGTCCCTGCCGGGATGAACCTCCACTCGGGTGCCCCCACCCTCTGTCCACCTCCGACGCCGCCGGTTCCTGCCGGGAA
>NC_041386.1:48276186-48412300 GCF_002162155.2 Triticum dicoccoides
GTCGTGGTACAACGGCCCCCCACTACTCCACTACCCCACCTCGTCTCCACCCTCCTCACCGGCGGCCTGCTCCACTCGTCCTTCCTCGGTCCACCATCCGCCTCACATGTCTGTCTCGGTCCTGTCCTCTGTCGCCTCTCGTCTCCACTTGGATGCCGGCCCACCATTGACGGATGTGCTACGGGAGAAATCCCCGCTGACCTTGTCAGCTAACCACGGCGGCGCTACTCCAGCGTCACTTACCCTCTTGGGGGCGTGGCTCATGTGCCACTCCTGTCTCTCAGTCCGGATTCGCAGCTCTCGGCTCTGCCCTCTGGGAATTTAACCGGTTATGCTCCAGGCGAAAGCTCTGTGACGGCGTCATCCTCGGATGTCGTCCACCTTCTTGAAGGCGTCACTAGGGAGCTCCTTGCCGCCATTATCCTCCGTTGCCCTTGGGGGTTGGTCATCCTCTTCTCTGCTAGCTCAAGACCCTCTCATGTCTGTCGTCTGTTTTGGTGAGCTTCGTGCTCTTCGTGCTATCTCGGTTCATCTTTGCTCAACTACGACGCAACGATGCCTCCCCACCTTGCTAATCGTGTCAGCTTGCTGTGGCGGAGCTTCCAGTTAAGGTTTGTGATGGGTCACTCGTTGATTGGTGCTGCTCCTCTGTTGTGCCAAGGGTTGGTATGCACGCCGGTGTGGTGCGTTAGGATAGTTTTTTAGTGTTGGTATTGTGATTCCTCGACGACACACCACTTCCACTCGACTTTTATGGTGGTGGTCTCTTGGCTTGCTGGCTAGGTAGTGCCTTCTTCGGGGCGTCTCCATATGTTCTCACCCTATGTAATCCTTCCCTCCTGTGCGGTTTTTTGGCCCGGTTTCCCTTATAAACGGGGTCAACCTGTTAAGGTTTCGATCCGGTCTTCCTTATAAACTGGATCAAACACTTGGCATTTTGGCCACTTTGAGCAATATATTCAGGTGGGGACTCTCTCCCCCCAGGTGACTGTTCAAAAAAAAAACACTCCCGATTTTATTCATGTCAAATGATGTAGCCATTGAAACTATGGTAGTCATATATGTCCCGCGGAAGAAGCGACTAACATCCGTTCATTACTACAGGAGGTAGATGATTGTGTTTACCCCACCAGTGAGCTGCTAGAGTTTCTGCAATTTTCAGACTCGTCATATTATAAAGGCAAATTATTCTTCTTGGAAAGCTGGTACAACTGGGGTGTAGGAGCCTCTGCTCTTCTTAGAGCCACAACCGAATTCCTGAAATCCAGAAGATGTGATCCTAGCATAAGATAGCATTTTGGAAAAATTATCCATGTAGACTGCTCTATGTGGAAAAATAGAAGATCTGTGCAAAGGGCAATTGCGTAGGAGTTAAACCTTGACCATTTAATGCCCATGTTTGATAAGCAAGACGAGGATGATGATTTTAGTGGGATAGACTTCAGCTTCAGGGTAGAGATACCAAGCATCGGGAGTGAGATCAATGCATATCTAAGAAATGAAAGATTTCTGATGATTTTTCATTGTGGGGGAGAAGAAGTAATTGATCTGGCAGAGTTTGGCATTCCTGAATTTGGAGCCTATGCTTTAGGAAAAATTTTATGGAGCAGTTATGTAAGATTTCAGCTCTCACCGAGAGGAAACGAGTTGAAGTTCAATTCTGGTTATGTTCTAGTAATTCGTTTATATCTTAAGGGTCCTTCAACTATGAGCCCACTATTGTGTCATTCATTGCGCGAAGAAGTTGTTGAACTGATTGGTTACACCGGCATGGATGGCATCAACCCAACAACAGTTTTGAATTGCTTCTTGTACTCACTCTTCCTAACAGAGAAACAACATGGAAAACCTATTAGTGTTGACTATGCTTGGGATACTCATGCTTGTAACTACTGGATATGTGATGGCATCCTTCAAGGGGACAAAGCCTATGAGGTTGGCAGCGCATTGCATGCAGTGATGCAAATGTTGTGCTACCCATCCGACAGAATAAAAGGATTGGTAGACTATTTTGGTCGGCATGGAGAACAATATGAACGTTGGATTTCAATCTCATCCAACCAATCAAGAGATCAAGACATCTCAATTGTTCCTGTCAATGCATCATCCTATTTCCTAACAGTTGCGGGCGACAATTAGGTACAACTACCAAATGATATGTTTCAACTAGCCATGAACCTCCACGTGCTAAAACTCCACAAGTGCAGCTTTGATTTTGCATCCCCTCCTTTCCGATTCTGCCACAACCTAAGATTCCTTTGGCTCGACCATTGCACAAACTCAAGGGGGGGGATCAAGGTGGATGGCAATGTTTTCCAAACCTGTTGGTGCTTGACATGCGCTTCATAGATTTTGTCTTGCCGCTTGCCGATAGAGATGACCGAGCTGATGACCAATCTTAGGGAGGTAAATACAAAGGGCATCTCATGGAGGAATTTAAGTCATGCATGGAAAAGGCTACACAACCTTCACAAGCTCCGAGTGGCCGAATCCTTAGATGTTATCACGGTGGAGACATGCTCTTTCGTTGATATGATAAATCTTGAGCTCTTGGACTTATCGGGTAACATTCATATGAAATCATTTCCTGCAGTGTCATCATCAGGAAACTTGAAGATGCTTGTTCTTGATGGTTGTTCCAGATTGAAGCATGTTGCACTCGAGGGATCCACTCCACAACTCGAGAGTTTTAGCTTTGATGGTTATGGCCCATCAGTGAAATGGACACATGATGTACAACTGCCAAAGACAGAACTGCGTCCCAAGTCCCACAATGCTTCACTTCCAAAAGCAGAGGTGAGACGGATCTCCCTAAAGGGTTGCAATCATTTGCACAACATATTCTTGCATGCATTACCCAGTCTTAAGGAGTTGGACCTCTCTGGCACATCTGCTAAAACACTTGACCTCTGTACAATGGGTGTCTCACGACTCAAGAAGCTACTCTTGCTGGGTTGTGAGCAACTTCGTAGCCTACTCTGGAATCAAAGCAACACTTCATTAGAAGTTCTACATGTAGACACTTGAGGGAAGAGCAAACCATTGTTTTACTTTGGAGACCATACGTCCCATGCCTTTGGGTTACTTATGGCTTTTACACATGGAAGGTTCTTTTGGTCTGCAATGAGGGGATTCCATTGGCAGAGTTCTATGTACAGCTACAAGGTGCGCCTCCATATCTCTTCTACAATCCAAAGCCAAGTCAACATCACCAAATGTGTTGACACACTTGGTCGTAGCCTAGAGGGTTTGGTTCCAACAAGGCCCTTCTTACCTTACAACGATATTGTACTTAAGAAGGATATTGTCACGTGCCGGTCCTTGGTGTGGGACCACCGACAACTTTATCCTTTAGGTGTGCATATCGAGATTGGTGAAGGAAGCCACCATTTAGAGAGCATGAATCCGATGAAGATTGCAAATTTTCCATAGACTACAAAGTTCAATCATTGCATGTGCATGACAATATCTTGATCACAATGGTCCTTCCGGGGGAATCGAGATCTTGGATGCGTCTAGAATGGTGTCATATTGAGGGGTGCCCCAAGCTACACACTTTGTTCCCTGCTCATGAACATGAGTTCTTTGAATCAATAAGGATATTTTTTGCATCTGATCTCCCAATGGCCTATTGCATCTGGGTTAGAAGCATTTGTCATCACTCTTCCAGCTTTGAAGGCTTACAATACATATACTTGCACAATTGTCCACAGTTGGTGTTTATCCTCCCTATTTCTTCCTTCACCTTGCCACACTTGGAGTCCATTCAAATTGCACACCGTAGTAATCTCCAACATATATTCCCACTGAACGATGAGTGCCCTCAAGAGATAGCATCTAAAGTAACATTCAAGAAGCTGAAGCACATCAAGCTGTACCATCTCCACAAGCTAGAGCAGATATGCGATACTAGACTGATCACCGCATCGGCCTTAGAGACGATCAGCCTCAGGGATTGTTGGGGCCTGAGACGGCTACCAGCCGTGTCACTTGAAGGTCCCAAGCCGGTGGTGGACTGTGAGAAGGACTGGTGGGATAGGCTGGATTGGGACGGATCCGAGGCCAGCCATGAACCATCACTCTTCAAGACATGCCACTCGGTTTACTACAGGAAGACCCTCCCGAGGGTCTCCGTTCTAAGGTGCGTTCGATGTGGATTTTGTTCTACTTATAGATAATATATTGGGCAAGTGTCATTGATTCACTATAAGATTAGTTGATGTTTTTTATTTCCATTCTTCATGACCTTAGGTAATCTGAATCACGCAAAGGGAGGTTGATCGACTTATGTTGACCATACATCAGTCTATTGGTGTCACAATCAAATTGTGATCTCTCACAACTCTCAAGTGTTTCCCGTTTCCGTGTGATTTGCAACTAGGTGTGTTTGTCACAAGATCCATCTGCACCGCTGTGCGGGTGCAAGTAAGTCTTGCTGCTACGTGCTTGCACAATGAAGAATAAATGGTGTGCTTTCTACAGCAAGCTATACCTGATGTGGATATGCTTCATTGGATTGGATTGGATTGATTTGGTGTATCACGCAACACTGGGTTGCTCCAGCTTGGTGTGGTGTTCACGATCAAGCTGGCTGGCTTGTGTTGGTTTACTTTACTTGTTTGTAATAGCATGGTTGTTTGTGTCCACCCGTGGGCATGCAACCTAGCGCGCGCACGCATGTGTGATTGATGAACTATAAACTGAGCTTAATTTGTGTCTGGTTGAAAAAACAAGAAATGTTATACTGCGATATGGTAATTTTCGGTTGTGCAAAAGAGTTTGAGTGGGTTATCTTGTGATGTTGCCATCTTAATATAGTACTCTCCCTTCATTTCTAAGTATAAGTATTTTCTAAAGATTTTAATATAGACTATATATAAAGCAAAATGAGTGAATCTACATTTTAAAAATATGTTTATATACATCTGTATGTAACTTTTTTTTGCGAATACGCAAAGGAATTCACTTTGCTTCTACCGGCTGATAATACGCACTTGTAAGCCGCCTCCTTCTTGTGATGCGTGTCCCGCGTGGGTCTCACCACTCGCCCTGTCATGTGCCTTTTGCTTCCCACCGCAGAAAGCCCCTCTTCCTCTCTTCCTGTAGTCTCAATCCCATCTCACCAAGGCAGTAAGCAAGCCGCAATTGTGTACACGGAGACGTCGGAGGCGATGCCAGCCGCTCCTGCTGCAAGATCCCGTCACACGATTGCTCCGATGCTGCAGGAGGAGGCTCCGCCGGCGAGCGGTGCTGGCCCCGGGCACTGCTAGGCAGTGGCTCAGCTGCCGCTAGCACGCACGAGCTGCTCCACGGGGCAGGCGAAGACCACTAGTGATGCCCTTGTGTTCCAAGTTCCAACAGCCCGAGGCAACGACGAGCGTGCGGACTCAAGCTGACGCAAACCCAGCGTCACGGCCGCTGCATTGCAGCTCCGGTGATGTCGTGGCCGCTGTAGTGAAGCTCCGACCGCGTCGATGACTGCTACATCGCAGCTCCGGCGACGGCATGGCAGCTACATTAAAGCTTCGACGGTGTCGACGACGGCTGCATCACAGCTCTGGTGATGTTGTGGCCGCTGTATTGAAGATCCGACGACGTCTAGGACCTCTGCATGGCAGCTCCGGTGGCGTTGACTCCGACGACGGCCGCTGCATGCGACGTCATGGCTCCTGCATTGAAGCTCCGACGGCGTCGACGACCGCTGCATCGCACCTCAGGCTGTGTCGACAGCCGCTGCATCGCAGCTCCGGCGATGTCGTGGCTGCAGCAGTGAAGCTTCAACGATGTCGATGACCGCTGCATCGCAGCTCCGGTGATGTCATGGCTGCAGCACTAAACCTCCGACGGCGTCGATCACCGCTGCATTGCAGCTCCGGCGATGTCATGGCTGCAGCAGTGAAGCTCCCACAGCGTCGATGACCACTGCGTCGCAGCTCCGGCGGCTCCGACTCTGACGGCCGCTGCATCGTAGCTCCGGCGACGTCGTTGTTGCTGCATTGAAGCTCTGATGGCCTCGACGACCGCTGCATGGCAGCTCCAGCGGCCTTGATGTTGTGGCCGCTGTATTGAAGCTCCGACGGCTTCGACAACCACTGCATGGCAGGTCTGGCGACCTCGACTCTGACGGCTGCTGCATCGCAGCTTCAGGGACGTCATGGCCCCTACATTGAAGCTCCGACAACATTGACGGCCGCTGCATGGCACCTTCGACAGCGTCGACTCCCATGGCCGCTGCATTGTAGCTCCGGCAGCGTCGACGCCGGCTGCATCACAATTTTGACGGCCGTTACATCGCAGCCGCTGCCGCCGAGCTGCTAGGTGTGCTTGGAGCACGAGAGGGAAGATGTGCGTCGACGGAAAGTGCGATCCAAGGGACGCCAAGTGTCAGGACCCGATTCCAAGTCACATCGATCTAGCCGGTAACACCTTATATCATATTGTGGCCTCACGCACGGTATCCTCACGGGTGTCGCCTTACCATGACCCGGGACCGTTTCGCCTTTTGGCTCACGTATATGATAGTGTCGCTAGCATTTATATGACAGAGAACCCGGGCCGACATGGCTAGTCGTGAACCCAAAGCAGCACAGACCTATGGAGACAGGCATACGTGAATCACATCGAGCATGTCGGTTATCAACGTGTGAATCCGGGCTGTAACACTTGGCTAACAGGACTTCGGGGAACCCAGGCTGTAGCAGGCTAGGCAGGACTCCGGAAGTCACCGCGTGACATTTCCCCGAAGCGACAAACATAGAAACGAAGTGAAACACATGCCGGCCAGTCAAGTGTCCCGAGCAGTAGTGCTGGGCTAGCAAGACTCCGGTGAACCGGGCTGTAGCGGACTACTATGGCTCGAGAAACACTAGACTACATTTCCCCATAAGAAAGGTTGCCAAGAATAAACAACTAGATTGTCGGATCTCACTCATACCAAGCATTTCAATCATACACATAATATGCCTGATATGAGTACATACAACATGGCATCACAACAGAACTCTACAACTCAAGTACTTTATTTAAAAAGGCTCTGAGAAGCCATACATAACATTTTCATACAGGTAGGGGTCACACGACCCGACACTCAAGTCATACAATCATACAAGCACATGCGGAAGCAACTAGTCTGAGTACAGACACTAGAAAGAAAGAAGGCTTCTCGAAGCCTGTCTATCTACATAGGGCCCTCCATGGCCAGGATCACCACCTGGGTGACTAGTCACTCATTGACATCAAGGTCTACATAGAACCCATCGGAGGGGGCGGTGTTGTCGTCTGAAAATAGTAATTAAGCAAACATGAGTACAAAGGTACTCAGCAAGTCTTACATCAGAACCTACTATACATGCTCATTCTCAAGAAGGTGGTGGAGTTATTGCAGCAAGGCAGCTTTGACTCTTGGCTAAGCTATCCTACGAGACTCCACTAATAAAATAGTTTTCGCACACGAGTCCACTACTCACCAACACAATACCCCACCGGGGATCCTCCCTCGTCATCCTACGAGAGGGCCATCATCGGTACTCACACTTATCTTGAGTCTTTTAGTAGTATCCATTAAATTGTCTATGAACTGTATAGGCAACCAAGTAGTCCTTTACCGCGGACGCGGCTATTCGAATAGATGATGTTAACCCTGCAGGGGTGTACTTCTTCATACACGCTTTCACCACTTACCGTCGTTTACATGACATGTACTCGGCAACCTTTAAGCGGAAGCCCAACGAGGATGTCGGCCACGGCCTACCTAAACACTCAAGTCTCTAGTCCAGGTTTATCGCCTATCCAGGTTCCATCCGCAGGGAGTCCGGCCGAGGTTTCCACATACGGCCCCGAACGATGTGAACAGGGTCCCGAGACGCCAAACGGGCGCCCGGCATACCCGACCATGGTGTATCTACCGCAACATAGCCCACCCTTAGGGTCAGCGCTACGCACGGCCGCCAACACATAACCTACAAACACCAAGAAACTAATTGCAACTCCTGGACAGAGTACTAGGGTGATTAAGAGGCCGAGAGGGTCCATTGGTTTCGTGCCCAATGTATGGTAGTAACTGAATCTTAAATCACACATACAGATCTCAGTTCTTAGGGACGGCCTCAATGAAACAACCCACCATGTACTCCTACATGGCCTCTCATTGATACCTTTACCAAAACATGTTCAACACATCCCTCACATTACCGACATAATCATTTCACTCTAGCCCATCACCCAGATGAACCAGACCTGACACAACTCTAAGCATAGCAGGCATAGCAAGGTAGGAAACACAAACATGGCTCAATCAACTCCTACACATGCTAGTGGGTTTCATTTAGTTACTGTGGCAATGACATGTCATGCAGAGGATAAGGGTTCAACTACCGTAGCACACAGTAGTTTGAAACAATGCTGTCTTAATGCAGTGAATGAGAGCAGAGGCGAGAACATGGGATTGTATCGATATGATCAATGAGGCTGCTTGCCTGATGGAGTGGTAGTAGGGTACTGCCCTTCAGTTGGATACTCGGAGATATCCTCGGAGGCAGAACCTACCACGAAGGACACACCGAAAATAATCAACACATGACAATATGCAACAATATGATGCATGCTGTGACATGGCAAAATGATGTGTCCTGCCTAATGCAATGTGAATCAAGTTGAAATGGGTCCATTTGAACCAAAGATTCAAATGGAAGTTAAAATTCTTATGCATAAAAAGTGTATTAGCTTGTTTCACCTAAACAACAAGGTTAAAGTGGTTTGTCATGCATGAAACCATTACGGATGGATATATTGAATTTTTCTGATCATTTTTCATATATAATTTGTTTGATTTGGAGCTATGGTTGATTTTCTATGATTTTTAGAAGTTTTGGCTATTTTCTGAAATTTCCTATTAAAGAATAAATCCAAAAATGGATTTACTGCGTCAACCTGGCGTTAGTGTGACGTCAGCGGTCAACTGAGATGGTCCAGGTCAACCCTGACCTGTGGGTCCCGTCTGTCAGTGTCAACTAACTAACTAAGTTTAGTTAGTGTTAAACTAATACTAATCTAGTTTAATTAGTGGCCTGGGGCCCACACGTCAGTGAGTTAGGGGAAAGTCAAACTGGGGTCAACCCGGGTCAAACTCATCGGAGTTGACCCGGGGCTCGTCGCCGGCAAGGCCAGGGACGGCGGAGGGGTGCGGTTTTCTTCCTCCGGCGACCAAATGGCCGGCGGAGGGCATCTACATGACGCGGGCACTCGTCCGCGTCGAGTGGTGTAGGTGGTTGGGCCTGGGGTGGCCGGAGTCGTCGCCGGTGTTGACCTTGGCGGTCGCCGGGGCTCGGGTGAGGTAGGGATCGTCGTTGTGACGGTCGTGGTGGCTCATGCGGGGCACGTATGTGCTCTACGCGGCGCAGGGAGGAATCTGGGCACGACGGCCGGACCATTAGATGGCCGGAGACTCATCGGCGGCGAGCACAGGCGGCGGTGCGTGCGGGCGAACTCGAGGCGGCGTGTACGGTGCACGAGAGCTAGAACGGAGAGGGGGAGAAGGGTCAGTGGCTCACTGCGGTTGCAGGGGAGTTAACGACGAGCTCGGGGAAGAGCTGGAGCGAGCGGGGCGACGAGGGGGATCTCCAGCGACCGAGGTTTAAGACGAGGTCGGTGAAGACGCTCGGGGCCCTCCGGCGGGGCATGGCTCGGTGGGACGGTCGAGGAGGGAGTGGCGGAGCTTCAGGACATGATGGAGCTGCGCGTTGACGACGGTGGGCACGGTTACGGCGGCGGAACGGCGGCGGCTGCGTCGGCCATGGCAGAGGGGAGCGAGGGAGAGAGGCAGGGGGAATGGGCGTGCCCAGGGGGTTCGGTGCGCGACGTGGAGGCGTGTTGAGGCATCACGCTGGCGCGGGCGACGGCAGGCAGGCAGAGAGGTGGCGTGGTGAGCTCCTGTGCTCGCCGTCGAGCACCTGCTCGCCTCGCTGGCTAGGCGAAGCAGCTGCGTGGAGCGGCTGCTGGGCCGGGCCAGCTAGGTGGGCCGGCTGGGGGGGCTTCCAGGTAAGCTCTAACTCTCTCTCTCTCCTTTCTGTTTTGCTTTTATTTATTTCCTGCTATGTTTATTGAAATAGAATAAATACTATTTCATTTCCAAAAACTCTGGAAATATTCAGAGGCACATTTGGGAGTATTCTCAACTGCCTAAAAATGCTTCCAAGATTATTTGAGCACTTTAAAATATTTATAGCATTTAAAATGCCCAAATTCAAATACATATGGCTTGTTGAAAAATCCAGAATGGTTCCATAAATTGCAATACCATTTTTGGCAGAGGTTTTAGTCAAGACCAAAAATGGTGGGCTTTTATGAAGGGCATTTTGGGTTCATTGAAATTCCAATTGTTGGAAATTAGCATTTTCAGGGGGGTGTTGGGGTTGATTAGGCCCCATTTCAAGTTTAAGAGAAATTTAAACATGATGCATATGTTCATCCAATCCTAATGCATGACTAAAAGCAGGGATGTGACAACTCACCCCGACTCAAAAGAATCTCGTCCCGAGATTTAGGATCCTCCGGGAAGAAGGTGGGGTACTCGAGTCAAAGACGATCCTCCCTTTCCCAAGTGGCTTCTTTCTCGGAATGGTGTGACCATTGAACCTTGAGAAACTTGATATTATGACGTCGAGTGGTACGCTCAGCTTGATCAAGGATACGAATGGGATATTCCCGATATGAGAGGTTATCTTGTAGATCAAGCGTTTCGTGGTCCACTCCACGGATAGGGTCCGCGAAGCAACGCCTGAGTTGAGAAACGTGGAAGACATCGTGAACTCTGGAAAGATGCGAAGGTAGTTCCAATTGGTAGGCAACTTCTCCTTGTTTGGCAAGAATGCGAAAGGGTCCAATAAAACGAGGAGCCAATTTGCCTTTGATACCGAAATGATGAGTTCCCTTAAATGGAGTAACCCGAAGGTAAGCCTTCTCGCCGACTTCATAAGTCATGAGCTTATGTTTACGATCATATTGGCTCTTTTGATGAGATTGGGCTGTTTTCAATTTCTCACGAATAACGCGAACCTGCTCCTCTGCTTCCTGAATCATATCCGGGCCAAAGAGTTGTCTTTCCCCGGTTTCTGACCAGTTAAGAGGCGTTCGACATTTTCGTCCATAGAGAACTTCGAAAGGAGATTTGCCCAAGCTAGCTTGATAACTATTGTTATAAGCAAACTCCGCAAATGGAAGGCATTTCTCCCAACCCATTCCGAATGAGATGACAGAAGCTCGGAGCATATCTTCCAAAATTTGATTGACTCACTCTACTTGACCACTTGATTGAGGATGGAAGGCGGTGCTAAAAGAGAGACGAGTTCCCATAGCATTTTGGAAACTTTCCCAAAATCGAGAGGTGAAGAGACTCCCACGGTCTGAGTTAATTTCTAATGGGACACCATGAAGAGAC
Source organism: Triticum dicoccoides (assembly GCF_002162155.2). NCBI lineage: Eukaryota > Viridiplantae > Streptophyta > Magnoliopsida > Poales > Poaceae > Triticum > Triticum dicoccoides. Next base: position 48,287,621 of record NC_041386.1, read on the forward strand.
ACTATTCGGGAGATGTATAAATCAGCTAGCTGGCTAGGGGTGATACTCTCACAAACAGGTAGGAAATGGGCTACTTTGGAAAGACGGTCGATCACGACGAAGATGGCATTATTCCCTCTCTTGGTCCTGGGAAACCCAGTAATGAAATCCATACTGATTTTATCCCATTTCCACTCAGGAATAGCCAAAGGTTGAAGGGTGCCAGCAGGACGTTGATGCTCTGCTTTAACACGACGACAAACATCACAATTAGCAATGTATTGAGCGATTTCTCTCTTCATCCTAGTCCACCAAAATCTTTGGCGTAGGTCTTGATACATTTTAGTACTACCGGGATGAATGGTGAGAGGGGATTCATGAGCTTCCTTAAGGATCAGCCGCCTCAGGTTTCGTGCCTTGGGAACCACTAAGCGATTTCCAAAGTATACGACACCTTGATCATCAACGGAGAAACAATTCACGACTCCTTTCTTAATGTTTCTCTTAATACGGGAGATTCCCGGATCTACCTTCTGTGCCTTGATGATCTAATCCGTAAGGGTAGGTTTCGCCACCAGGGTGGATAGGAATCCTCGAGGAACAATGTGAAGATTAAGCTTACGAAATTCCTCATGGAGAAGTGGTTGACTTTGTTGTAACATCAGGTTGTTACAATAAGATTTACGACTTAGCGCATCAGCCATGACATTGGCTTTGCCCGGGGTGCAAGTTATTCCTAAGTCGTAATCCGAGATCAACTCGACCCAACGTCGTTGCCTGAGATTCAAATCCGGTTGGGTGAAGATATATTTCAAACTTTGGTGATCGGTGAAGATCTCGCAACGATTACCGAGGAGGTAATGTCGCCAAGTTTTGAGTGCATGGACTACAGCTGGAAGCTCTAGATCATGTGTGGGATAGTTTTCCTCATGTGGGTGTAATTGCCGTGAAGCATAGGCAATTACGTGACGATCTTGCATGAGTATGCAACCTAGTCCTTGTCGCGAGGCGTCGCAATAGATAATAAAGTCCTTGGAGAAATTTGGTGGTACCAGTACGGGAGCAGATGTCAGGCGTCTTTTCAGTTCCTGAAAGCTGAACTCGCACTGTGGGGTCCACTCGAACTTTTTATCTTTCTTGAGGAGTTCAGTTAGAGGTTTAGCAACCTTGGAGAAATTCTCGACAAAGCGGCGGCAGTAGCTCGCTAAACCAAGGAAGCTCCGAACTTGCTTGACCGTCTCAGGTGGAGTCCAATCAAGGACGGCTTGAACTCGCTCGGGATTGATAGCAATACCCTTACCAGAGATTACATGGCCTAGATAGGTCACTTTTGGCAACCAAAATTCACACTTGGAGAATTTGGCATAAAGGCGATGCTCTCGAAGTTTTGTCAATACCAGCCTTAGATGTTCGGCATGTTCCTCTTCATTCTTGGAGTAGATGAGTATGTCATCGAGGAATACTACGACGAATTTATCCAAATACTCCATGAAGACCGAGTTCATTAACCGAGAGAAGGTGGCTGGGGCATTGGTTAAACCGAAGGACATAACGGTGTACTCGTATTGGCCATAACGAGTAACAAAGGCCGTTTTGGGAATGTCCCCATTTCTGATTTTGATTTGATGGTAGCCCAACCTCAAATCCATCTTGGAAAAGACTGAGGATCCAGCGAGCTGGTCATACATATCATTGATCCTGGGAAGCGGATACTTGTTCTTGATAGTGACCAAGTTGACAGGTCAGTAATCTACAACCATCCGATCCGTTCCATCCTTCTTCTTGACGAAAAGGACGGGGCAAGCCCAAGGAGAGGAACTAGGACGGATGAAACCCCTTTTCAAGGACTCATCGAGTTGGTTCTTAAGCTTGGCTAGTTCTAAGGGTGCCATCTTATAGGGTCTTCTAGAAATTGGAACGGTTCCTGGAACAAGGTCTATCACAAACTCGACATCCCTGTCAGGTGGAACACCTGGCAGTTCTTCTGGAAAGACATCCAGAAAGTCTCGGACTACCAGAATATCCTCAAGGTCTGGAAGGGGGTTGGCATTTAGGGAGTAAAGCTGGCGCTTGGCCATTCGAGTTAAGACATTAACTGTCTTGCCCGATGGGTGAGTAAGTTGAACGGTTCTAGTGGCACAATCAATCTTAGCGTAATGAGCTGACATCCAGTCCATACCCAAGATGATGTTTATGTCTGAGGACTTAAGAGCTATTAAGGATGCAAGGAAGACAAGTCTATCGACAAGAATTTCATTCCCATGGCTTACTCTAGAAGTTTGCCATCTAGAGCCAGGGGTTTGAATTTCCATGGTAGTGGGCATGTCACAGAATGTCGTGTTATGCAATCGAGCATAGTTCTCGGATATGAATGAATGAGATGCTCCAGTATTGAAAAGAACAGATGCTGGATGGCAATTAACAAGGAGTGTACCAAGGACGCCGTTAGGATCCTCATGAGCCTCCTCGGTTGAAACATAGTTGACATGGCCACGTGCAGTGGTGACCGGCTTGGTGTAGATGTCTTTCCTGCTGGCTTACCACGGCCAACGGACTTTCCAGACTGATTGGGGTTGTTGTTCTGGGGACACTCTCGACTATAGTGAACCGGCTCTCCACACTTGAAACATGTCAAACATTGGGGCGTGGAGCAGCATTAGCAGCGGGGCCACCATAGGGCTTGGGCGGTGCAAACTGCTGGTTGGGACGAGGCGCCTCAAAGGATGGCCTCGGAATGAACCTGGGTGGCAGTGCCGTGCTTGGAATCCACACCCGGCGCTTCTGAGATCCAGAGCCGGATGAAGAGCCAAAATCACAAGAGTGCTTGCGTGAAGCGTCATAGTCAGACTGGCCTGTCTCAGCACTGATGGCTTTATTGACCAACTTCTGAAAGGAGGTGCACTCGTGCAGACGAAGATCGCGGTGAAGCTCAGGGCTAAGTCCCTTGCGGAACCTTGCCTGCTTCTTAGCGTCGGTGGATACCTCTTCAGGAGCATATCGTTCCAGATTCCCAAATTCACGACTATATGCATCCACAGTCAGTCTTCCTTGGATGAAATTGCAGAACTCTTCCCTCTTGCGATCTATGAGACCTTCCGGAATGTGATGCTCACGGAAAGCCTCACTAAATTCAGCCCAAGTAGTGATTTGGCCGACCGGGCGCATAGCTTCAAAGTTTTCCCACCAAAGACTAGCAGGGCCTTCGAGGTGATAGGCAGCATAAGTAACCTTATCAACTTCGGCTACGTTGGCAGAATGTAGCTTGTGGGTGATGCTGCGAAGCCAGTCATCCGCGTCGAGGGGCTCGACGGAATGGTTAAACTTTGGTGGGTACAACTTGATGAAGTCATTGATTGACACCAAGTCATTTCGCTGATGGCGTGCAGTGTTCTGCTCAATCCGCTCCAGCAAGCGGTTAGTCTCACGCTTGTTTGTTTCCGCCTCCAGCATCACTTCGGCCAGAGAAGGCGGGTGAGGCAGATTTTCACCCCTAACCGCACTGGCTTCCCCCTGCTCCGGGGCAGCAGGGTTGCTGCGGGTGTTGACCATCCTAGGAGAAAACAAGACAACGGTTTAGATAAGGATGGCACAACTTAGCAAGGAAGTGCAGAATGTAATGGATAACACGGAATGCAGAGATGTTCATCCGTATGTCATGGTAATATAGAACTGCCATATATATACCAACAGTCATACACACCATACATAGTTTAGTACAAGCCCAGGCTACAGTACAACTATGATGAAAGACGTTACATCTCATCGGAGGCATTCCAAGCTCCTATACATTATTTGTCTACACCTCCGGAATTGATTACGCACTAAGTCATATTCCACAAGTCACGCAGGACAGTGGAGATACAACTATTACAATACTAGTGATACTACTACTAACTTAGACAGCTCTGTAGTAGTCCTCATAGAAGTCACCTCCATAGCCTGGAAGTTCAACATGATCATCCGGGAACAGACGGTCCTGAGGAGCCTGTGGACCAAAGGGGCTAGGGTGAGGTCTTGGACCAACAAACGGTGGCCTGCGGGGACCACGGGGTGGGGTGATGCCTCCCACATCACGCCAATCCACCATGTCTGGCAGAGCAGATCTCACAGGATACAGATCCCTCGTATCCATACATCCAGCTTGCACAGCCGGTGCAAACCGAGTCAAAGTGGCCCAATGATCAGCACGGGTGTTGAAAAGGTCCAGTCTCAAGGCCCGATTCTCTCGGTCCTTATCCTCGAGCATCTCGGCAGTGGTACGAGTTAGTGAGTCCTCCTGAGTGGAGTCAGCATAGATAGCCTGGAGATACCCTTGCGCTCCCGGGAGTGAAGCTGGCCTATAACGGAAGTCGGTGTTCTGAAGCAGGCCAGTCCGGACTCGCATGATGGTCATCATGGAATAGGCAGCATCCTGCACAGCCATCTCAACAGTAACCCCTAGTCCATAGAAACAGTGGAGGGGCTCGGTAGATCCAGGATAAGAAGGAAATATCTTGACGGTGCAGAAATATTGGCTTTGATTAAAGTCTCGGAATTGCTCTTCGACAATGTATTCGGGATACCAACGGTAACCCATCTCGATCATTACCCGGACTAACATAGCAGTATGGCCGTGCACATCGAGGCACCGGGTCAGGCGAACCACTTGGTTTTGAGCACGAGTGGCCATCTGAAAGCACAACCACAATGCAAAGACATTAGAATTTCTAGGGAAAATTGGAAAACATAACAGCTGTAAATGCTCAGAAAAAGATTTGAGACATCCACAACAGTTTGCAATACCACTCAACAACATCATATCAAGGTTCTGATTCAACTGGCAACATACTAAAAGTAGTAGAAACTGTACTGAGGCTTGTAACAACAACCCTATAAGCTACTACAGATTAGTAACACGTGAACCTGATAGAAGAAGCGAGCCTAGTCCTTAACCCATGTTGAATGAGAAGAGAATGACTCAGATCAGAGGGCATAAGGTAAAGGAGTAAAAAGAGCCTTACGTTCCCTCCCACAATCAATTCCCCTACATATAACTAAAGCATTTCTAGACTCGACATTGACCAGTTTGGCTCAACGAACCTACATGCAGTCCGGCTCTAATGCCAACGCTGTCAGGACCCCGATTCCAAGTCACATCGATCTAGCCAGTAACACCTCATATCACATTGCGCCCTCACGCACGGTATCCCCACGGGTGTCGCCTTACCATGGTTCGGGACCGTTTGCGCCTTTTGGCTCACGTATATGATAGTGTTGCTAGCATCCATATGACAGAGAACCCGGGCCGACATGGCTAGTCATGAACCCAAAGCGGCACAGACCTATGGAGATAGGCATACGTGAATCACATCGAGCATGTCGGTCATCAGCGTGTGAATCCGGGCTGTAGCACTGGGCTAACAGGACTCCGGGGAACCCGGGCTGTAGCAGGCCAGGCAAGACTCCAGAAGTCACCGTGTGACATTTCCCCGAAGGGACAGACATAGGAACGAAGTGAAACACATGCCGGCCAGTCAAGTGTCCCGAGCAGTAGTGTTGGGCTAGCAGGACTCCGGTGAACCGGGCTGTAGCAGACTACTATGGCTCGAGGAACACTAGACTACATTTCCCCATAAGAAAGGCTGCCAAGGATAAACAACTAGATTGTCGGATCCCACTCATACCAAGCATTTCAATCATACACACAATATGCCCGATATGAGTACATACAACATGGCATCACAACAAAACTCTACAACTCAAGTACTTTATTTAAAAAGGCTCCGAGGAGCCATACATAACATATTCATACAGGTAGGGGTCACACGACCCGACACTCAAGTCATACAATCATACAAGCACATGCGGAAGCAACTAGTCTGAGTACAGACACTAGAAAGAAAGAAGGCTTCTCGAAGCCTGTCTATCTACATAGGGCCCTCCATGGCCAGGATCACCACCTGGGTGGCTAGTCACTCATCGACATCAAGGTCTACATAGAACCCATCGGAGGGGGCGGTGTTGTCGTCTGAAAACAATAATTAAGCAAACATGAGTACAAAGGTACTCAGCAAGTCTTACATCAGAACCTACTATACATGCTCATTCTCAATAAGGTGGTGGAGTTATTGCAGCAAGCCAGCTTTGACTCTTGGCTAAGCTATCCTACGAGACTCCACTAGTAAAATAGTTTTCGCACACGAGTCCACTACTCACCAACACAATACCCCACCGGGGATCCTCCCTCGTCATCCTATGAGAGGGCCATCCTCGGTACTCACACTTATCTTGAGTCTTTTAGTAGTATCCATTAACTTGTCTATGAACTATATAGGCAACCAAGTAGTCCTTTACCGCGGACGCGGCTATTCGAATAGATGATGTTAACCCTACAGGGGTGTACTTCTTCATACACGCTTTCACCACTTACCGTCGTTTACACGACATGTACTCAACAACCTTCAAGTGGAAGGCCAACGAGGGTGTCGGCCACGACCTACCTAAACACTCAAGTCTCTAGTCCAGGTTTATCGCCTATCCAGGTTCCATCTACAGCGAGTCCGGCCGAGGTTTCCACATGCGGCCCCGAACGATGTGAACACGGTCCCGAGACGCCAAATGGGCGCCCTACATACCCGGCCACGGTGTATCTACCGCAACATAGCCCACCCCTAGGGTCAGCGCTACGCACGGCCGCCAACACATAACCTACAAACACCAGAAACTAATTGCAACTCCTGGACAGAGTACTAGGGTGATTAAGAAGCCGAGAGGGTCCATTGGTTTCGGGCCCAATGTATGGTAGTAACTGAATCTTAAATCACACATACAGATCTCAGTTCTTAGGGACGGCCTCAATGAAACAACCCACCATGTACTCCTACATGGCCTCTCATCGATACCTTTACCAAAACATGTTCAACACATCCCTCACATTACCGACATAATCATTTCACTCTAGCCCATCACCTAGATGAACCAGACCTGACACAACTCTAAGCATAGCAGGCATAGCAAGGTAGGAAACACAAACATGGCTCAATCAACTCCTACACATGCTAGTGGGTTTCATTTAGTTACTGTGGCAATGACAGGTCATGCAGAGGATAAGGGTTCAACTACCGTAGCACACAGCAGTTTGAAACGATGTTGTCTTAATGCAGTAAATGAGAGCAGAGGCGAGAACATGGGATTGTATCGATATGATCAATGGGGCTGCTTGCCTGATGGAGTGGTAGTAGGGTACTGCCCTTCAGTTGGATACTCGGAGATATCCTCGGAGGCAGAACCTACCACGAAGGACACACAGAAAATAATCAACACATGACAATATGCAACAATATGATGCATGCTATGACATGGCAAAATGATGTGTCCTGCCTAATGCAATGTGAAACAAGTTGAAATGGGTCCATTTGAACCAAAGATTCAAATGGAAGTTAAAGTTCTTATGCATAAAAAGTGTATTAGCTTGTTTCACCTAAACAGCAAGGCTAAAGTAGTTTGTCACGCATGAAACCATTACATATGGATAGATTGAATTTTTCTGATCATTTTTCATATATAATTTGTTTGATTTGGAGCTATGGTTGATTTTCTATGATTTTTAGAAGTTTTGGCTATTTTCTAGAATTTCCTATTAAAGAATAAATCCAGAAAAGGATTTACTGCGTCAGCTGGCGTCAGTGTGACGTCAGCGGTCAACTGAGACGGTCCAGGTCAACCCTGACCTGTGGGTCCCGTCTGTCAGTGTCAACTAACTAACTAAGTTTAGTTAGTGTTAAACTAATGCTAACCTAGTTTAATTAGTGGCCTAGGGCCCACACGTCAGTGAGTCAGGGGAAAGTCAAACTAGGGTCAACACGGGTCAAACTCGCCGGAGTTGACCCGGGGCTCGTCGCCGGCAAGGCCAGGGACGATGGAGGGGTGCAGTTTTCTTCCTCCGGTGACCAAATGGCCGGCGGAGGGCATCTACGTGACGCGGGCACTCGTCCGCGTCGAGTGGTGTAGGTGGTTGGGCCTGGGGTGGCTGGAGTCATCGTCGGCGTCGACCTTGGCAGTCGCCGGGGCTCAGGTGAGGTCAGGGTCGTCGTTGTGACGGTCGTGGTGGCTCATGCGGGGCACGTATGTGCTCTACGCGGCGCGGGGAGGAATCTGGGCACGATGGCCGGATCATTAGATGGCCGGAGACTCGTCGGCGGCGAGCACAGGCGGCGGTGCATGCGGGCGAACTCGAGGCGGCGCGTACGGTGCACGAGAGCTAGAACGGAGAGGGGGAGAAGGGTCAGTGGCTCACTGCGGTTGCAGGGGAGCGAACGGCGAGCTCGGGGAAGAACTGGAGTGAGTGGGGCGGCGAGGGGGATCTCCGGCGGCCGAGGTTGAAGACGAGCTCAGTGAAGACGCTCGGGGGCCTCCGGCGGGGCGTGGCTCGGTGGGACGGTCGAGGAGGGAGTGGTGGAGCTTCAGGACACGATGGAGCGGCACGTTGACGACGGTGGGCACGGTTACGGCGGCGGAACAGCGGCGGCTGCGTCGGCCATGGCGGAGGGGAGCGAGGGAGAGAGGCAGGGGGAATGGGCGTGTCCAGGGGGTTCGGTGCGCGACGTGGAGGCGTGTCGAGGCATCACGCTGGCGCGGGCAACGGCAAGCAGGCAGAGAGGTGGCGTGGCGAGCTCCTGTGCTCGCCGTCGAGCACCTGCTCGCCTCGTTGGCTAGGCGAAGCAGCTGCGTGGAGCGGCTACTGGGCCGGGCCAGCTAGGTGGGCCGGCTGGGGGGGCTTCCAGGTAAGCTCTAACTCTCTCTCTCTTTTCTGTTTTGCTTTTATTTATTTCCTGCTATGTGTATTGAAATAGAATAAATACTATTTCATTTCCAAAAACTCTGGAAATATTCAGAGGCACATTTGGGAGTATTCTCAACTGCCTAAAAATGCTTCCAAGATTATTTGAGCACTTTAAAATATTTATAGCATTTAAAATGCCCAAATTCAAATACATATGGCTTGTTGAAAAATCCAGAATGGCTCCATAAATTGAAAGACCATTTTTGGCAGAGGTTTTAGTCAAGACCAAAAATGGTGGGCTTTTATGAAGGGCATTTTGGGTTCATTGAAATTCCAATTGTTGGAAATTAGCATTTTCAGGGGGGTGTTGGGGTTGATTAGGCCCCATTTCAAGTTTAAGAGAAATTTAAACATGATGCACATGTTCATCCAATCCTAATGCATGACTAAAATCAGGGATGTGACACCAAGCGAACGGCTACGATGTACACGATCAGATGGTTATCAAGGCGGCTGATAACTATGAACCATTAGCCGGCTTACGCCTAGGATCCGTCATACGCAAAAGCTTTGCGTATCATTGCATTGATAGATAGAGTAAAATTACATTGGGTGAATACAGAGGGGGGTGCCCAGCCAACTAGCGAGTACACAGAGATGGCGCGGAGAGGGTGGGCCATGACACATGGGGAAAGCGGGCGTGTCAACCACGTGTGGCGTAGGCTACGTCTCGGGTAGGAGCAGGGACATCCCTGCAGCGCCAGCGTGAGCCCACGACCGTTCCTCATCGCGTATCATGCCCACAACGCAGCCAACATCCGGAGAGGTGCCATCGAATAGGCAGCCATTGCGGTGCTGCCAAATGTGCCATGTGGTAAGAATGGCGAGAGAAGCGAGCCCATGCCGCAGACAACTAGTAGTACTGGATAGAGCTGAAGATAGGCACCATGAGAGCACCTCATGCCATATTTAGCGGGAGAGGGAGCATCCAACCAGAAGATGTTGCATGGTTTCTGGTTCCTGATCACAAAGTTGGCAAAGCGGCTTGTGTGGGAGGTCATGTCGCGCCAGGCGATCGGCGGTCCAGCAGCGGCCAAGCAGCGCTAGCCAGATGAAGGATTTGATGCGAAGCGGTGACCAGGAGCGCCAGATGATACGCCAGTTTGGGTCAGTCGTGGAACAATGGAAGAGAGCTTTGTAGCAGGATCGGGCTGTGTAGGAACCTGAGGTAGTCCATTGCCAAGTGAGCTTGTACGGCACGTCAGAGAAGTCGACAAGGCAAAGCCGACGCCATAGAGCGACATATTGCACTACCATGGCTGCGCCCATGGCTCCCTGGATATCTGTATGTAATTCATATTGAAATATCTGAAAATACTTATATTTAAGAAGAAAGGGAGTACGATAATGCATGCTAGCATCCTGTCATTTTTAATCAATCGCTCATTTAATTATCTCCATCCAGTAGGTTTCGTTCAAATGGGCCACTTATAAACAGTCCTTGTTGCTGCACGAGTAGATCGAAAGAGGTGATAGTCATGGCTGCCACGCTAAGGACATTTCCAACGCCGACTCGCAAACCGCTCGCAACCATTCGAACAGTACGGTATGGACGTATTGTGCCATTCAACGTGGCCTTGTACCGATCAGCAGGGCGGTCTGAACATATTTTCTCCTACAAACCAGAGACAAATGTTGGGAGGGGTGAGGGAGTCCGGGATTAAGGGGTCCTCGGGTGTCCGGGCTGTGTGATATGGGCCGGACTGATGGGCCGTGAAGATATAATGTAGAAGGCCTTCCCCTGTGTCCGGATAGGACTCTCCTATGCATGGATAGCAAGATTGGTGTCCGGATATGTAATTTCCTTCTTCTGCAAGCCGACTTTGTACAACCCTAGGCCCCTCCGGTGTCTACATAAACCGGAGGGTTTAGTCCGTAGAGGCTATCCGAATTCACATAGGCTAGACATCTAGGGTTTAGCCATTACGATCTCGAGGTAGATCAACTCTTGTAACCCCTATACTCATCAAAGTCAATCAAGTAGGAAGTAGGGTTTTACCTCTATTAAGAGAGCCCGAACCTGGGTAAACATTGTGCCCCCTTTGTCTCATGTTACCTTCGATCCTCAGACGCACATTTGGGGACCCCCTACCCGAGATCGGCCGGTTTTGACACCGACATTGGTGCTTTCATTGAGAGTTCCACTGTGTCATCGCCAGAAGGTCCGATGGCTCGTTTGATCATCGACAACGATGCTATTTTTGAGGAAACCTTCCTCCCTGGTCAAATTTTCGTGTTTGGCGGCTTCGCTCTGCGTGCCAATTCAACCCGCCACCTTGAACAGATCAATAGCTACACCCATGGTCATCAGATCAAATTCGGGAGCCTGAATTACGTCGCTGATGTCCGAGGAGACTTGATCTTCAAAGGGTTCGTGGCCTCGACCATTGTTCCTCATCTCCAAGAAGGAAACCCGTCGGGTCCATCATCAGGCACCGCTCAAAGACCAACTATCATCCCTGCCCCGGCCCTAGATCCAGAGCAGACCACCTCATCCGAAGATGGGGGTTTGAAACCCACCGGACTCTCTCCTACTACGGAGCTCTTTGCCGGAGACCCAGAGGCAATTATATCTTCGGCAAGCCTGGAATCAAGCAGGGCTATCCCTGTCATCACAGAGCCGAACACGCCTCTTGGTGCTAACTCCAAACTCTCAAGGTCTGCGTCCAGTGAGCACGACCTGGAAGAATCTACCATGCCTAGCCCCGCAGGTCCACAGTTCCCCGTCCGGCCTTCATTCCTTAGCGAGGCCTTGGACTTAATGTGATCCCTCGCCATTACGGAAGTATCGCTTAGGAACTACACTCAGCCCGAACTAGGGGACGAGTGCAAGGAATTTTGCATCCCACCCACCACCCACTTGGTAGCCACTGTCGAAGACTTAACCGACATGCTCGACTACGCCTCCGAAGACATCGACGGAATGGACGACGACGCCGGAGACAAACCAGGCCAAGACCCTCCCTTCACCAGGCGTTGGACGACCACCTCCACATATGATGTGTATATGGTGGATACACCTAAAAAGGATGACGACGATGGCAGGAAGGATCCGAGCGAGGACAAGCCCGTCGAGGCACCACCGAAACGTCGACGCCAGCGGCGCCGCTCAAAATCGCGCCGCGAGAAGGAAAGTAATACCGGCACCGGAAACAATAACACCCCGGACGATGCCGAAGATCCCGAAGACCCCGTCGAGCCTGCATCCGAGCAGGATGATTGGGAGGAGGGACAAGTTAACCCCGACGAGCCGGTCGGGAATGAGGATTCGGAGGATAGTAACTATCTACCGATCTCCGAGGAGGATGCCAGCCTCGACAACGAAGACTTCATCATGCCAGAGGAACCCCTCGAGCAAGAACGCTTTAAGCGGCAGCTAATCGCAACCGCGAGAAGCCTAAAAAAGAAACAACAACAGCTTCAAGCCGAACAGGATACACTCAACGATAGATGGATCTAGGTCCTAGCTGTCGAGGAATATGGCCTCGAGCGCCCAACAAAGAGTTCCGAAGCATCGGCTACTACCAAAATTCGATGACGAGGCCCTTGAGCCAATATCGTCAAGATATAATCATGCTGATGAACCAGACCGACCACCACGTGGATGAGACAAAGCGGCTACTTATGCCGAACATCAGCCCGCACCACCTCGCTGTCGAGGCAAAGAGGCAGCAGCTCCGGGCTACACCTATGACTTATGCCTGGACCTAAACAATAGAGCGGTCAGGCTAGATCAATCTATGGATCAAGGGGGCGTGCTCCAACGCGAGACGACGGCCATCAAGCCTGGCACGATAAGCACAACCTCACCCGGGCTGAAAACCGAACAGGATGTCATCCGAACTCCGTCGCAACATTTCCTGATACAGAGGCGCCGTAAACCCCTTATGCTTTACCGATGAGGTAATGCAACACCAGTTCCCAGAGGGGTTTAAACCCGTTAACATTGAATCATATGATGGAACGACAGATCCCACAGTATGGATTGAAGACTTTCTTCTCCATATTCACATGGCTCGCGGTGATGATCTCCACGCCATTAAATACCTCCCCTTAAAGCTAAAAGGACCAGCACACCACTGGTTAAACAACCTCCCAGAGAACTCTATTGGTAGCTAGGAAGATTTGGAGGATGCCTTTTGAGACAACTTCCAAGGTACCTATGTCTAGCCCCCAGATGCCAATGACCTTAGCCACATAGTCCAACAACCCAGAGAGTCAGCCCACAAACTCCAGACTAGGTTCTTAATTAAAAAAGGACCAAATCGCTGATTGTCCAGACACCGAAGCCCTCACGGCTTTTAAACATAGCGTCCACGATGAGTGGCTCGCCCGACACCTCAGTCAGAAAAAGCCGAAGTCTATGGCAGCTCTTACCGCACTCATGACCCGCTTCTGTGTGGGAGAAGACAGTTGGTTGGCTAGTAGAAGCAATAGTACCAGCAACCCTGGCACTTGCGAAGCCAGAGATGGCAATGGCAGGCCACGACGCAACAAACATAAGCGTCGAAACAACAATGAAGAAACTGAAGACACAATGGTTAACGCCGGATTCAGCGGCTCTAAATCCGGTCAGCGGGAGAAGCCATTCAAAGGAAATAAAGATGGTCCATCTAATTTGGACAAAATACTCGATCGGCCTTGCCAGATTCATGGCACCCGTGACAAGCCTGCCAATCATTCCAACAGAAACTGTTGGGTCTTCAAACATGCCAGTAAGTTAAATACCGAACATAAGGGGAAAGGGCCGCCAAGCGAGGACAATGATGAGCCCCGTCCACCGTACACAGGGGGACGAAAGAAATTTCCCCCTATGGTGAAAATAGTGAATATGATATATGTCACGCATATCCCCAAGAGGGAGCGCAAGCGCGCACTAAGGGACGTCTACGCCGTAGAGCCTGTCGCCCCTAAATTCAACCCGTGGTTGGCTTGTACGATCACCTTCAATCGCAGGGACCACCCAACCAGTATCCATCATGGAGGTTCGGCAGCTCTGGTCCTCGATCCAATCATCGATGGATTCCATCTCACTCGAGTCCTTATGGATGGCGGCAACAATCTTAACTTGATTTATCAAGACACTGTTCGTAAAATGGGTATTGACCCATCAAGAATCAAGCCTAGTAACACCACCTTTAAAGGAGTGATACCCGGCGTCGAAGCCCACTGCACGGGTTCATTAACATTGGAAGTAGTCGTTGGTTCATCGGACAACTTCCGAAGCGAAGACTTGATCTTCGACATCGTCCCCTTCCGTAGTGGTTATCATGCACTGCTCGGACGAACCGCCTTCACCCGCTTCAATGCAGTCCCGCATTATGCTTACTTAAAGCTCAAAATGCCTGGACCCCGCGGCATTATCATAGTAAATGGAAACATGGAGCGCTCCCTCCGTACCGAGGAGCACATCGCGACCCTTGCGACCGAGGTACAGAGCGACCTCATTAAGCCGAATAAATCATCGACCATCAAGGCCCCGGACACTGTTAAGCGAGTCCGGCCTACTCTGCAGAATGACAGCTCTGTCGATTCAGAGTTCGACTAGCAGTTTCGCCTCCGCCGATCGCCCCACACAACCGCGGCATATGTACCACGCGTGCATAATTATGCACTCAAAATACCCTGGGAAACGACGGAGGCACAATGCGGACAAGGTCTATAGTGCGACTCGACCCTATTTGACCTTAACCTTTCTTCTTTGATCTTTTTTTTCCATACCACAGGTGCATTAAAACCTAGCTATTATACGGTCGTGCGAGGGTTCTTTTCCGGGCCTGTTTCGTATAAACGACTGTGGACCGCTCTTCTCAAAGGATTTTTCCGCCAAGGCGAAATCGACGCAGACGTGCGACAGGATGTCCATGTGATCTTCAAGACTACCTTTTCTTTAGACCCTATACACAGCTTCCCCTTGTTTATAAATTCTTGGGATGTAAAATAGCCTTGATGTTTATGGCATTATCTGTAATAGCACGTTTTGACGTATCAATCAGATTGTAATGGAAACAGTCTTTTTACCAACCCCTGTTCGATATTGGTTTATTTCATAAAACTGCATTCCATCTTTACGTTAGATGGACACATATACTTTGGTACGGCTTAAATACCAGGGGCTCTATTTGGCCACATATACTTTCAAAAGGTCCGAATACTCCTAGAGTATACTTTGGCGTCCCGAACACTGCATTATATGCATCAGCTCCAAATCATGTCTTTGGTTAATGGTTGGGTTGCCCGGCTCCTGTGGTTACTACCTTACGTTCCGCTTGTTCGGCTAGGTGTGGTAAAGGGAGAACTACTGCGATTGTGTTTTTGGTTCTTCCGGTCAAGCACCTCAGTAGAGAAAGCCGAAAACTGACTGTCATGATACGGAGAGAGCTGGTCGGTGATTCGGCGACTTGCTATAAATCCCTTGCGATTTCTTCTGTACTATATGAAGGACTGGCCTTCATCTAGTCACGCACTTAAGGCATCCTAGTTTAGATAGTCGCATATGCATCAGGGGATAGTACTTAGTACCACCGTCAAACTCCTATGGCTAAGTGAAAGTGATAAAGCCGCATAGTCTGATTGCCTAGTTCGCTGCATAGACACCTCCTTCACGGACCAAGACGTTGGGTCAAGTGTGATCATGTGCTATTCCGGACACCCCCGTAGCATCTACGTGGGGGGCTGAAGCCGACGACCGACAAACTCTCAAGATTAAAAAACGGCCGCACAGGAGGAAAGCAATTTCTGATAAAAGCATACATATATTACAGGCCTTGGTTCATAACACATAGTCTAGATAAATATATTACACTCACTCAAACATGATATCCTTTGAGCATTGGCCCTCTACTAATCGGGCACCCTCCAGGATGTCGTCAAAGTACCGCCCCGGCTTGTGGTGGTCCTTGCCTTTGGGTGGGTCCTCGGTCGCCACGACGGTGGCCTTCATCTTCGCCCAGTGCATCTTGACATGGGCAAAGGCCATCCGCGCACCCTCTATGCACGCCGAGTGCTTTACGGCCTCAACCCGGGGCAGCACGTCGATGAGTCGCTTCACCAGGCCGAAGTAGCTGCTAGGAATGGGTTTGGCAGGCCACAGCCGGACTATAACGTCCTTCATGGCCAAGCCGGACATCCTATGTTGCTCCGCCGGTTGCTTCATTTGGTTGTTCAAAAGCACCGGGTGTTCCAATGCCAAGAACTGTGACCAGAAGATCTTCTCCGTTGAGCTCCTCTCCTATGCTCGGAAGAACTGTGCGGCATCGGCGGCACTCCTCGGAAGATCGGCAAAGGTGTCTTGAGAACTCCACAGCCGAGTGCGCAAAGCATATCTTTGACCCCCAAATAGACTCCACAAGAGAAAGGGCTTACCAGCCACTATCTGTTCGGCCTGCCGGATCTCCTCCCGAGCACTCCGGGATTTGGTGCGCGCCTCTTTGGCCTCTTGGAGGGCCTTGGCGAGATCGGCCGCCTGGGCCGTACTCTTCTTCTCCAAGGCATCGCACCTGTCGTAGGTGTCCTTCAACTCTTGCTCTACCTCGGTCACCCTCTCCTCATGCTGGCGGCGGGTGACCTGTTCGGCCTTTAAATCCGCAGCCGCTTTGTCAGCGGCCGCCTTGTCGCCTTCGCCTCCTCCTTGGCTTGGGCAAGGGCGCTCTTGAGGGTCTCAACCTCGGCTGCGCTACCTATAGTCATATTGATAGCAGTCCATGAGCTTTACTCTGAATTTGCATATCACTTCAGGCATATAAGAGCTCTTTTAAACTTACCTTGCGCCTCATCGAACCGTTAGTTAATGCGGTCGATATCATCATCCACCAGCTTCAGCTTCCGCTTGAGTTCGGAAACTTCAGCGGCCTGGGCGGTCACCACCAACAGGGAAGCCTGTTATAAAACAGAAAAGTATGTCACCTCTTCCGAATACTATGTGATCCTCTGTTCGGCTGTTTTCAAAATCGAACAAAGTCTCAGGGGCTACTATCTATATACACGCATATTTCCTCCATATGAAAAGCGTCTAAGAGTATTATGTCGCATACTTCAAAACCTGTTAGCAGGATGGTGCAGGCTTCGTTCAGCCTGCTCTTGGCGGACTGAACCATCTCAACCACCACACCCATCAGGGTGCGGTGCTCCTCCACGAAGGAAGCACGCCGTAGTGCCTCCATTAGAGTATTCGGCGCCTCCTGAAGGAAATATGCCCTAGAGGCAATAATAAAGTTGTTATTTATATGTCTTTATATCATGATAAAATGTTTATTATTCATGCTAGAATTTTATTAACCGGATACTTAGTACATGTGTGAATACATAGAAAAAACAAAGTGTCCCTAGTATGCCTCTACTTGACTAGCTCGTTACTTAAAGATGGTTAAGTTTCCAGACCATAAACATGTGTTGTCATTTGATGAACGGGATCACATCATTAGGAGAATGATGTGATGGACAAGACCCATCCGTTAGCTTAGCATAATGATCATTTAGTTTTATTGCCATTGCTTTCTTCATGACTTATACATGTTCCTCTGACTATGAGATTATGCAACTCCCGAATACTGGAGGAACACCTTGTGTGCTATCAAACGTCACAACATAACTGGGTGATTATAAAGATGCTCTACAGGTGTCTCCAAAGGTGTTTGTTGAGTTGGCATAGGTCGAGATTAGGATTTGTCACTCCGTGTATCGGAGAGGTATCTCTGGGCCCTCTCGGTACTATAAGCCTTGCAAGCAATGTGACTAATGAGTTTGTTATGGGATGATGCATTACGGAATGAGTAAAGGGAATTTCCGGTAACGAGATTGAACTAGGTGTGATGATACCGACGATCGAATCTCGGGCAAGTAACATACCGATGACAAAGGGAATGATGTATGCTGTTATGCGGTTTGACCGATAAAGATCTTCGTAAAATATGTAGGAGCCAATATGAGCATCCAGGTTCCGCTATTGGTTATTGACTGGAGATGTGTCTCGGTCATGTCTACATATTTCTCGAACCCGTAGGGTCTGCACACTTAACGTTCGATGACGATTTATATTATGAGTTATGTGATTTTATGACTGAAGTTTGTTCGGAGTCCTGGATGAGAACACGGACATGACGAGGAGTCTCGAAATGGTCGAGAGGTAAAGATCGATATTGGAAGGCTATATTCAGACATCGGAAAGGTTCCAAGTGATTCGGGTATTTTTCGTAGTACCGGAGAGTTACGGGAATTCGCCGATGGAAGTTAATGGGCCTTATTGGGCTTTAGTGGAGAGAGGGAAGAAGGGCCATGAGGTGGTGCGTGCCTCCCCCTTCCCAAAACGAATTGGACAAGGGGTGGGGGCGCGGCCCCCCTTTCCTTCTCCCTCTCCCTCCTTTCCTTCTTTCCTACTCCGAAAAGGAAAGGGAATCCTACTAGGACTTGCTACACTTGGCGCGCCCCTAGGAGGGCCGGCCTCTCTCCGTCCCTCCTTTATATACGTGGGCAGGGGCACCCCAAAGGCACACCAACTCTTCTCTTAGCCATGTGTGGTGCCCCCCCTCCATAGTTACACACCTCGGTCATATCGTCGTAGTGCTTAGGCGAAGCCATGCGTCGGTAACTTCATCATCACCTTAGCACGCCGTCGTGCTGACGAAACTCTCCCTTGTTCTAAACTGGATCAAGATCTCGAGGGACATCATCGAGTTGAACGTGTGCTGAACACGGAGGTGCCGTATGTTTGGTGCTTGGATTGGTTGAATCACGAAGAAGTTCGACTACATCAACTGCATTACTATACTCTTCTGCTTTCGGTCTACGAGGGTACGTGGACACACTCTCCCCTCTCGTTGCTATGCATCACCTAGATAGATCTTGCGTGATGTAGGAATTTTTTTGAAATACCGCGTTCCCCAAAAGTGGCATCAGAGCCAGGTCTATGCATAGATGTTATATGCACGAGTAGAACACAAAGAGTTGTGGGCGATAATAGTCATACTGCTTACCACCAACGTCTTACTTCGATTCGGCGGTATTGCTGGATGAAGCGCCCCGGACCAACATTTCATCACCGCGTTCATGAGACTGGTTCTACCGACGTGCTTCACACACAGGTGGCTGGCGGGTGTTTGTTTCTCCAACTTTAGTTGAATCGAGTTTGACTACGGCCGGTCCTTGTTGAAGGTTAAAACAACACACTTGACGAAAAATCGTTATGGTTTTGATGCGTAGGTAAGAACGGTTCTTGCTAGAAGCCCGTAGGAGCCACGTAAAACTTGCAACAACAAAGTAGAGGACGTCTAACTTGTTTTTGCCGGGCATGTTGTGATGTGATATGGCCATGACGTGATGAGATATAAATTGTTGTATGAGATGATCATGTTTTGTAAAAGTTATCGGCAACTGGCAGGAGCCTTATGGTTGTCGCTTTATTGTATAAGATGCAAGTGCCATATAATTGCTTTACTTTATCGCTATGCGATAGCAATAGTTGGCGAGCCGACCATGTGATGACACGTTGATAGAGATCAAGATGATGGAGATCATGGTGTCATGCCGATGACGATGGAGATCATGACGGTACTTTGGAGATGGAAATCAAAGGCACAAGATGATGATGGCCATATCATGTCACATATTTTGATTGCATATGATGTTTATCTTTTATGCATCTTATTTTGCTTAGTACGGCGGTAGCATTATAAGATGACCCCTCACTAAATTTCAAGGTATAAGTGTTCTCCCTGAGTATTTACCATTGCTACAGTTTGTCGTGCCGAGATACCACGTGATGATCGGGTGTGATAAGCTCTACATTCACATACAATGGGTGCAAGCCAGTTTTGCACATGCAGAATACTTGGGTTAAACTTGACGAGCCTAGCATATGCAGATATGGCCTCGGAACATTGAGGCCGAAAGGTCGAACGTGAATCATATAGTAGATATGATCAACATAGTGATGTTCACCATTGAAAACTACTCCATCTCACGTGATGATCGGACATGGTTTAGTTGATATGGATCACGTGATCATTTAGATGACTAGAGGGATGTCTATCTAAGTGGGAGTTCTTAAGTAATATGATTAATTGAACTTTAATTTATCATGAACTTAGTCCTGATAGTATTTGCATATCTATGTTGTAGATCAATAGCTCATGTATAGCTTCCCCGTTTTATTTATGATATGTTCCTAGAGAAAACTAAGTTGAAAGATGATAGTAGCAATGATGTGGACTGGGTCCATGATCTGAGGATTATCCTCATTGTTGCACAGAAAAATTATTTCCTGCTAGGTGATAGACCAATTACAAGAGCTGATGCAGACGTTATGAACGTTTGGCAAGCTTGGTATGATGACTACTTGATAGTTTAGTGCGCCATACTTTACGGCTTAGCACCAGGACTTCAAAAACGTTTTGAACACCACAGAGCATATGAGATGTTCCAAGAACTGAAATTGGTATTTTAGACTCATGCCCATGTTAAGAGGTATGAGACCTCTGACAAGTACTTTGCCTACAAGATGGAGGAGAATAGCTCAACTAGTGAGCATGTTCTCAGAATGTCTGAGTACTACAATCACTTGGATCAAGTGGGAGTTAATCTTCTAGATAAGATAGTGATTGACAGAGTTCTCTAGTCACTATCACCAAGTTACTAGAACTTCGTGATGAACTATAAACATGCAAGGGATAACGGAAACGATTCCCAAGCTCTTCGCGATGCTAAAATCGGCGAAGGTAGAAATCAAGAAAAAACATCAAGTGTTGATGGTTGACAAGACCACTAGTTTCAAGTAAAAGGCTAAGGGAAAGAAAGGGAACTTCTAGAAGAATGGAAAGCAAGTTGCCACTCCCATGAAGAAGCCCAAAGCTAGACGTAAGCCTGAAACCGAGTGCTTCTACTGCAAAAGGAATGGTCACTGGAAGCGGAACTATCCCAAATACTTGGCGGACAAGAAGGATGGAAAAGTGAACAAAAGTATATTTGATATACATGTTATTGATGTGTACTTTACTAGTGTTCATAGTAACCCCAGGGTATTTGATACCGGTTCAGTTGCTAAGAGTAGTAACTTGAAACAGGAGTTGCAAGATAAACAAAGACTAGTTAAGGACGAGGTGACGACGTGTGTTGGAAGTAATTCCAAGGTTGATATGATCACCATTGCACACTCCCTCTACCTTCGGGGTTAGAATTGAACCTAAATAAATATTATTTGGTGTTTGCGTTGAGCATTAATATGATTAGATCATGTTTATTGCAATACAATTATTCATTTAAGTCAGAGAACAATTGTTGTTCTGTTTATATGAATAAAACCTTCTATGGTCTTACACCCAATGTGAATGGCTTATTGAATCTCGATCGTAGAGATACACATATTCATAATATTGATGCCAAACAATGCAAAGTTGATAATGATAGTGCAACATATTTGTGGCACTGACGCTTAGGTCATATTGGTGTAAAGCGCATGAAGAAACTCCATGCTGATGGGCTTTTGGAATCACTTGATTATGAATCACTTGATGCTTGCGAACCATGCCTCATGGGCAAGATGACTAAGACTCCGTTCTATGGAACAATGGAGCGAGCCACCGACTTACTAGAAATAATACATACTGACGTATGCGGTCCGATGAGTGTTGAGTCTCGTGGCGGGTATCGTTATTTTCTAACCTTCACAGATGATTTGAGCAGATATGGGAATATATACTTAATGAAACATAAGTCTGAAACATTTGAAAAGTTCAAAGAATTTCAGAGTGAAGTGGAAAATCATCGTAACAAGAAAATAAAGTTTCTATGATCTGATCGTGGAGGTGAATATTTGAGTTATGAGTTTGGTCTTCATTTGTAACAATGTGGAATAGTTTCACAACTCACGCCACCTGGAACACCACAGCGTAATGGTGTGTCCGAATGTCGTAACCGTACTTTATTAGATATGGTGCGATCTATGATGTCTCTTACCGATTTACCACTATCATTTTGGGGTTATGCATTAGAGACAACTGCATTCACGTTAAATAGGGCACCATCTAAATCCGTTGAGATGCCACCATATGAACCGTGGTTTAGCAAGAAACCTAAGTTGTCATTTCTTAAAGTTTGGGGCTGCGATGCTTATGTGAAAAAGCTTCAACCTGATAAGCTCGAACCCAAGTCGGAGAAATGTGTCTTCATAGGATACCCAAAAGAAACTGTTGGGTACACCTTCTATCACAGATCCAAAGGCAAGATATTTGTTGCTAAGAATGGATCCTTTCTAGAGAAGGAGTTTCTCTCGAAAGAAGTGCGTGGGAGGAAAGTAGAACTTGATAAGGTAATTGTACCTTCTCCCGAATTGGAAAGTAGTTCATCACAGGAATCAGTTCCAGTGATACCTACACCAATTAGTGAGGAAGTTAATGATGATGATCATGAAACTTCAGATCAAGTTACTACCGAACCTTGTAGGTCAACCATAGTACGTTCCGCACGAGAGTGGTACGGTAATCCTGTTCTAGAAGTCATGTTACTAGACTATGACAAACCTACGAACTATGAGGAAGCGATGATGAGCCAGATTCCACGAAATGGCTTGAGGCGATGAAATCTGAGATGGGATCCATGTATGAGAACAAAGTATGGACTTTGATTGACTTGCCTGAGGATCAGCGAGCCATAGAGAATAACTGGATCTTCAAGATAAAGATGGACGCTAATGGTAGTGTTACTATCTACAAAGCTCGACTTGTCGCAAAATGTTTTCAACAAGTTCAAGGTGTTTACTACGATGAGATTTTCTCACTCGTAGCGGTGCTTAAGTCTGTCCAAATCATGTAAGCAATTACCGCATTTTATGATTATGAAATTTGGCAAATGGATGTCAAAACTGCATTCCTTAATGGATTTCTTAAAGAAGAGTTGTATATGATGCTACCGGAAGGTTTTGTCGATCCTAAAGATGCTAACAAAGTGTGCAAGCTCCAGCGATCCATTTATGGACTGGTGCAAGCCTCTCGGAGTTGGAATATACACTTTGATAGTGTGATCCAAGCATATGGTTGCTAGTTGCGACCTCTCATGCTGCTGAGGTCTCCGGACTAAAGTAGAGTCTGGAGCGGCCCGAGGAAGAGCTCGGCTGTGTAAAAAAGCAGCTACTCCCTCCGTCCGGAAAAGCTTGTCCCAAGCTTGTTATTCAAATGGATGTATCTAGAACTAACTTGGTGCTAGATACATGCATTCGAGGGACAAGCTTTTTCAGATGGAGGGAGTAGAAGACAAGCAAGGTATGCAATGACCTTTTGTATATCCAGAAAGGATGAATGATTTGTGCTGACCATAGTGCCATGATATTTTGTTAGGAGCGGCGACCGAGGTGGAGGTCCTCAAAAAGGCGCTGGCCGAGGCCGTGGAGAGAGCGGCAAAGGAACAAGCCGCCCGCAAAAAGCATGAGGCCAGGGTCGGTGAGGTCCAGCAGGAGCTCCAGGACACCGTGAAGAAATACGAGTCCCTGGAGCACCACGTTGTGGATCAAGAGTCCAAACTCACCAAGGCCCGCCAAAGCGCACAAGATGCCCGGTTTAAAGCCCAGGGCCCTCTAGGAAATCCAGGAGGCCAGAAAAATCGCGGCGGGTAAGGCCTTTATTATGCCGAGCAAGTATGTGAAGAAAAGGTTCCTCTTACTGACCCGGATTTGGAGTTCTCTAGGGGCGTTTGCGGATCTGCCGTGCAGTGTTGCCGACGCTGCGGAGTTCTTCTGAGCCGAAGAGGGGAGTTCGATGGAGAAGTTGTTCTGGTCACAATACCTTGCGCCAGAACATCCGGTGCCCTTTTGCGATCAGCTGAAACAACTAGTCGAACTGCATAGGGTGGCCAAACTAGCCATGAAGGACTTAATAATACGGCTATGGCCTGCCGAAGTCATACCCAGCAGCTACTTCGGGCTCATGAAGCAGCTGGTTAATGCCTGCCCCGGCTTGACGTTATCAAGCGGTCAGTCTGCACAGAGGGTGTGCGGATGGCCTTCTCCTGTGTTAAGGTGCAGTGGGCGAAGATAGACGCCGTCAAGCTCGCGACCGAGGGACCGCCCGCTGGCAAGGAGCACCGCACGCCGGAGTGGTATTTTGATGATGTTCTCAAGGGACCCCGTATTGTAGAGGGCCAGTGTTCAAAAGACATTATCTTTGAATGAATACATTCATGTTATCTCGCCCTGTATGATGAAACAAAGCCGTTATGTAATATAATGCTTGTTTATTATTTAAACTTTTTCCTCCTGTGTGGCCGTTTTTATTAAATCTGAGAGTTGGCCAGTCGTCGGCTTGATCCAAGAATTTGGTCCTTGAAGGAGGTGTTTAGCGCAACGAACCAGGCAATCGGACTATGTGGCTTTATCACCCTCACTTAGCCATAGGAGTTTGACAATAAAAATGTAGGCGCAACCCCTAGTATTCGTTAGTCCGGACTAGGGTGCTGTAGACACCTGATCGGGTGAAGGCCGATCCGTCGCATAATGCGGAAAAAATCGCAAGAGATTTTAACCTCCGAAGAGGTGACCGGCTCACGCCGCATCATGACAGTCAGTTTTTGGCTTTCTCTACTGAGGTGCTCATCTGGATAAACCAGGACACAATCGCAGTAGTTGTCCCTTTACTACCCTAGCCGATAGAGCGGAACGTAAGGTAGTAAGCACAAGAGTCGGGCAACCCAACTATTGACCAAAGACATGATTCGGAGCCGATGCATATAATGCTAAATTCGGGGGTCGAACTATACTGTAAAAGTGTTCGGACTTGTTGCCGTAGAATGGAGCGCAATAAAGCCCCTGGCGAATTACGGTGTACCAAAGTGAACAGATGCAATTGATAAGAATAGCAAAATAAAATGAAGTAAAAAGCCAGTGCCACATGAGTTGGGCCGCAAACTATGTTCATTATAATTTTGATTAATATGTCAAAGCGTATTTGTACAAATAGTGCGATAAGCGACAATGGCTATTTAACTTCCCAAGATCAAGGAGGAGCTGCGTACGGGTCCTGAAAACAGGTAGAATGATCATTGAAAAGAACATCTAGAGATTCCCCCACGCGTCTGTGCTACTTGCCACCTTGGTATATCCGTCCTTCGAAAGGACCGATTATCAGGCCGTCGAGAGGGGCCCGCGGAAAAGAAACCTGAAAAGGATAAAAAGAAAAGTGAAAGTATGTGTGTCCAGGGAGGGTCGAGTCGTATTGTGGACCACAGTCTGGTTATGCCTCCGTCTCTGCCCATGGTATTTTTAGTGCGTAGTTATGTACACACGGTACGTATGCCGCCATTTGGTCAGGACTGAGACGGAGGCCGAATTGCTAGTCGAGCTCCTGACGAGCTGGACTGTCCTGCTGCAGAGTAGTCCAGACTCGTATGACAATGTCCGGGAGTGTGGCCGCCGAATTAAGGTTCTGCTTGTTAAGGCTGCTCTGTACTTTTGCTGCTAGGGCCGCAGTGTGCTCTTCAGTACAGAGGGAGCGCTCCGTGTTTCCATTGACTGTGATGACACCACGTGGTTCGGGCATCTTAAGCTTGAGATAAGCATAGTGCGGCACCACATTGAATCGAGCAAACGCGGTTCACCCGAGCAGTGCGTGATAGCCGCTGCAGAACGAGACGATATCGAAGATTAACTCTTCGCGTTGGAAGTTGTCCGGAGATCTGAAGACGACCTCCAATGTGATTGAGCCCGTGCAGCGGGCCTCTACACCTGGTATAACTCCTTTAAAGGTAGTTTTGGTGGGCTTGATCCTCGATGGGTCGATGCCCATTTTGCGCATTGTATCCTGATAGAGCAGGTTGAGGCCGCTGCCACTGTCCATAAGGACTCGTGTGAGGTGGAATCCATCAATTATTGGGTCAAGGACTAGTGCGGCTGAACCACCATGACGGATACTGGTCGGATGGTCTCTGCGATCAAAGGTGATCGGGTAAGACGACCATGGGTTGAATTTTGGGGCGACTGGCTCTATCGCATAGACGTCCCTGAGCGCACGTTTGCGCTCCCTCTTGGGGATATGGGTAACGTATATCATGTTCACCATTTTATTCTGGGGGGAAACTTCTTCTGTCCCCCTGTGTTCGGCGGACGGGGCTCCTCGTCGTCATTCTCGCTTTGCGACCCCTTCTCCTTGTCTTCGACATTTAACTTGCCGGCTTGTTTAAAGACCCAACAACTCCGGTGGGTATGATTGGCTAGTTTATCAGGGGTGCCGTGGATCTGACATGGACGATCAAGTATGCGGTCCAGGCTGGAAGAGCCTTGATAATTCCTTTTATATGGCTTCTTCTGCTGACATGACTTGGAGCCACTGAATCCGGCATTGACCGCCGTGTCATCAGTATTGTCACCATTGTTTCGATGCTTATGCTTGTTGCGTCGGGTCTTGCCGTTGCTATTCTTGGTTTCGGAGGTGCCAGGTTCGCTTGCATTATTATTGCTATGGGCTAGCCAACTATCTTCGCCCGCATAGAAGCGGGTCATAAGTGCCGCGAGGGCAGCCATGGACTTCGGCTTTTATTGGCCGAGGTGTCGGGCGAGCCATTCGTCACGGATGCTATGCTTAAAGGCCGCTAGGGCTTCGGCATCCGGGCAGTCAACGATCTGGTTCTTTTTACTTAAGAACCTGGTCCAGAATTTCCTGGCTGACTCTCCGGGCTATTGAACTATGTGACTTAAGTCATCGGCATCCGGAGGTCTGACGTATGTGCCTTGGAAATTGTCGCGGAAGGCGTCTTCTAGGTCTTCCTAGCTGCCAATAGAGTTTTCAGGCATGCTGTTCAACCAGTTCCGGGCCGGTCCCTTGAGTTTTAGGGGGAGGTATTTGATGGCATGAAGATCATCACCGCGGGCCATGTGAATATGGAGAATAAAGTCTTCAATCCATTCCGCGGGATCTGTTGTTCCGTCATATGATTCAATATTCACGGGTTTGAACCCTTCTGGGAATTCATGTTCCACTACTTCATCAGTGAAGCAGAGGGGGTGTGCGGTGCCTCCATATCGGGCCAGATCGTGACGTAGTTTGCATGGAGTCCGTCTGCGGTTTTCGGCCCGGACGTGATTGTGCTTGTCATGTTCGGCTTGATAGCCATCGTCGTGCATCAGGGCATGCCCCCGTGATCCGTAGATCGACCTGGCCGGACCTGCTTTATTCTTCAAGTCCTGCCGCATGTCGTATGTTGAAAGTGCAACTATCCCTGGGTGGTTTTGGTAATTCCTAACAACATATAGCTCATTGGGCTAATGCTATTTCAAGATAAATATTTCAGGAAAGCTCAATGATTGGAATGGCATGGATTATAAAGTGGACCCCTCAAAATGCTAAGGACAAAAGATTGGCTCAAGCTCAAAGCACAAGACTCTACATTTTACTTTTAGTGATCCAAGATCACATTGAGTCCATAGGAAAAGCCAATACTATTAAAAGGGGGTGAGGTGTTGCTTAATGAGTTACTTGCTCAAAGTGCTTAGTGATATGCTCCAAAAACCCTCAACTACTTTCTCATATCCACATATGTCCCAAACCAAAAGTCAAACTTAGCCCCACTGAAATCTTCTATCCGGCGCCACCGAGTTCACTTGACATAGCCACTGCCAGAAACCCTAGTCACTTCGGTCTAACCGATAGGGATCTTGGTCTCACCAAGATGGGATTGCAAACTCTCTATTTCCCTTTGCAACGTTTCGGTCTAACCGAGATGAGCGATTGGTCCCATCGAGATTGCAATGCAAACTCTCTCTTTCCCCTTCGTAACATTTCGGTCTAACCGAAATGAGCAAATCGGCCCCACCTAGTTTGCCTGACCAACTCTCTGTTTGTCTATTACCAAAATTGGTCCCACCGAGTTTGTGTAATCGGTCTCACCGAGATTAACTTATGCCCTAACCCTAATCAAATCGGTCCCACCGAGTTGACATGTCGGTCCCACCGAAAATCCTAACATTCACATTTTGAACTAAATCGGTCTGATCGAGTTTTATACTTCGGTCCCACCGAGTTTGGTGATTTGTGTGTAACAGTTAGATGTTGTGTGGAGGCTATATATACCCCTCCACCCACTCTTCATTAATGGAGAGAGCCATCAGAATATGCCTACACTTCCAACATACATTTTCTAAGAGAGAACCACCTACACTTGTGTTGAGGTCAAGATATTCCATTCCAACCACATAAATCTTGATCTCTAGCCTTTCCCAAGTTGCTTTCCACTCAAATCATCTTTCTACCAAATCCAATCCTATGAGAGAGAGTTGAGTGTTGGGGAGACTATCATTTGAAGCACAAGAGCAAGGAGTTCATCATCAACACACCATCTATTACCTTTTGGAGAGTGTTGTCTCCTAAATTGGTTAGGTGTCACTTGGGAGCCTCCATCAAGATTGTGGAGTTGAACCAAGGAGTTTGTATGGGCAAGGAGATCGCCTACTTTGTGAAGATCTACCCTAGTGAGGCAAGTCCTTCGTGGGCGATGGCCATGGTGGGATAGACAAGGTTGCTTCTTTGTGGAACCTTCGTGGGTGGAGCCCTCCGTGGACTCGCGCAACCGTTACCCTTCGTGGGTTGAAGTCTTCATCAATGTGGATGTACGATAGCACCACCTATCGGAACCACGCCAAAAATCTCCATGTCTACATTGCATTTGCTCCCTCCAAACTCCTCCCTTTACCTTCATATGCAATTGTTTTACATTCCGCTGCTATACTCTTAGATTTGAATGTGTAGGTTGTTTACTTGATTTGTGCTAAGTTGCTAAAATCTGCCGGAAAAGGCTAGATTTTTATTTGGTCAAGTAGTCTAATCACCCCCCTCTAGACATATTTTCGATCCTACATATGTATATTCCCGAGCTATTTTATCTCTGCCTTTACGGCGAGGTGGGATGGGCTAGTGTTCGGCTTGAGTTGCCGCTTTGTCCCAGCCACGTGGTGGTCGATCAACCACATTACGCGCTGATGGTACGGGCTCAAGTGCCTCGTCATCGAATTGAGGTAGCAATTTGCGCTTCGGGTAACTCTGGGTTGGGCTCTCGATACCGTATTCCTCGGCTGCCAGGACATTAGTCTATCTATCGTTTAGCATATCTTGATCAGCTTGAAGCTGCTGCTGCTTCTTTTTCAGGCTCCTCGCAATGGCTATTAGCCGGCGCTTAAAGCGCTCCTGCTCGAGAGGTTCCTCAGGCATGATAAAATCCTCGTTGCCGAGGCTCACCTCATCCTCGAAGAGCGAAAGATAGTTACTGTCCTCCGAGTCTTCATTTGCAACCTGTTCGTTAGGGCTAACTTGCCCATCCTCCCGATCGTCTTTTTCAGAGTTTTGCTCGATGGGGTTTTCTTGGTCTTCGGCATCATCCGGAGTGTTGTTGTCTCTTGTGCCGGTATTGCTGTCTTTGCTACGACGTGATTTAGAGCGGCGCCGTCGGCGCTTTGGTTGTATCTCGGGAGGTTTATCCTCTACTGGATTTTCTTTGTCATCGCCATTAGCTTCTTTTGGTGTATCCATCATGTACACGTCATACGAAGAGGTGGCCGTCCAGCGTCCGGTAAACGACGGGTTTTGGGCCTCCTCTTCTCCGGCATCGTCGTCCATACCGTCGATGTTTTCGGAGTCGTAATCGAGCATGTCTGTTAGGTCCTCGACAGTGGCTATAAAGTGGGTGGTGGGTGGGACGTAAAATTCCCTGCTCTCAGCCCCTAGTCCGGGCTGGGCATAGTTCGGACGTTGCTCCTCTGTAATGACAAGGGATCGCATTAAGTCTAGGGCCTCGCTTAAGGGCGAGGTTTGGCCCAAGAGAAGAGAGCCCGTGGAGTACGGTGAGAGGGGGACTCCTTGGGCGAACTCACACGCTGCTGACTCCAAGGATTCAGAGCCCGTGTCCGGAGAAGGGTCCGGCTCCATGATGGCTGCCAGCGACACTACTTCCCCCGGCTCTCCCACAATGGGCTCAGTGGCCGCAGATAGTCTGGCGAGCTCAGGGAGCCCGTCTTCGGACCTGGCGATACGCTCCGGATCTAAGTGAAGGAAATATGCCCTAGAGGCAATAATAAAGTTGTTATTTATATTCCTTATATCCTGATAAATGTTTATTATTCAGGCTAGAATTGTATTAACCGGAAACTTAGTACATGTGTGAATACATAGAAAAATAGAGTGTCACTAGTTTGCCTCTACTTGACTAGCTCATTGAATCAATGATTTTTATGTTTCCTAACCATAGACATGAGTTGTCATTTGATTAACAGGATCACATCATTAGAGAATGATGTGATTGACTTGACCCATCTGTTAGCTTAGCACGATGATCATTTAGTTTGTTGCTACTGCTTTCTTCATGACTTATACATGTTCCTATGACTATGAGATTATGCAACTCCTGAGTACCAGAGGAACACTTTGTGTGCTACCAAACGTCACAACATAACTGGGTGATTATAAAGGTGCTCTATAGGTGTCTTCGATGGTACTTGTTGAGTTGGCATAGATCGAGATTAGGATTTGTCACTCCGATTGTCGGAGAGGTATCTCTGGGCCCTATCGGTAATGCACATCACTATAAGCCTTGCAAGCATTGTGACTAATGAGTTAGTTGTGGGACGATGCATTATGGAACGAGTAAAGAGACTTGCCGGTAATGAGATTGAGCTAGGTATTGAGATGCTGACGATCGAATCTTGGGCAAGTAACATACCGATGACAAAGGAAACAACGTATGTTGTTATGCGGTTTGACCGATAAAGATCTTCGTAGAATATGTAGGAACCAATATGAGCATCCAGGTTCCGCTATTGGTTATTGACCGGAGATGAGTCTCGGTCATGTCTACACAGTTCTCGAACCCGTAAGGTCCGCACGCTTAAAGTTCGGTGACGATCCGTAATATGAGTTTATGTCTTTTGATGTACCGAAGGTAGTTCGGAGTCCCGGATGAGATCGTGGACATGAGACGAGTCTCAAAATGGTCGAGATGTAAAGATCGATATATTGGACGACTATATTCGGACATCGGAAAGGTTCCGAGTGATTCGGGTATTTTTGGGAATATTGGAGAGTTACGGGAATTCGCCGGGAGGGTCAATGGGCCTTCGTGGGCTTTAGTGGAAATATAGGGCAGCAAGGAAGTGTGGGGTGCGCCCCCTAGGCCCAAACCTAATTGGTTTAGGGCTTTGGGGGCCGGCCCCCTCTTTCCTTCTCCTCTCCTCCTCTTTCCTTCCCCTCCTAGTTGGACTAGGAAAGGGGGAACCTACTTCTAGTAGGAGTAGGATTCCCCCCTTGGGCGCACCCTATGAGGCCACCGGCCCCCTCCCCTTGCTCCTTTATATACGTGGCCAGGGGGCACCCCATAGACACACAAGTTGATCAGTTGATCTTTTAGCCGTGTGCGGTGCCCCCCTCCACCATAATCCATCTCGGTCATATCGTAGCGGTGCTTAGGCAAAGCCCTGCATCGGTAGCATCATCATCACCGTCATCACGCCGCCGTGCTGACGGAACTCTCCCTCGAAGCTCTGCTTGATCGGAGTTCGTGGGACGTCACCGAGATAAATGTGTGCTGAACTCGGAGGTGTCGTACATTCGGTACTTGGATCGGTCGGATCGTGAAGACGTACAACTACATCAACCGCGTTCTCATAATGCTTCCGCTTACGGTCTACGAGGGTACGTGGACAATACTCTTCCCTCTCGCTGCTATGCATCACCATGATCTTGCGTGTGCATAGGAATTTTTTTGAAATTACTACGTTCCCCATCACTAAGGCCAGGGCGGAGATTGAGGGCGCGAATCCTTGGAAGATCAAGTCTTCTCGGATATCAACGACATAGTCTAGATTTTCAAAACTAATCTGGTGACCTGGGGCGTAGCTGTCGATCTGCTCTAGATAGCCAAGCGAGTTGGCCCGCAGTGCGAAGCCGCCGAATACGAAGATCTGGCCGGGCAGAAAAACCTCCCCTAGGGTAGCATCATTGCATATGATGGACGGAGCCATCGAACCTTCTGACGGCGACACAATGGAACTCTCAATGAAAGCACCAATGTCGGTGTCAAAACCGGCGGATCTCGGGTAGGGGGTCCCAAACTGTGCGTCTAAGGTTGATGGTAACAGGAGGCAGGGAAGGCGATGTTTTACCCAGGTTTGGGCCCTCTTGATGGAGGTAATACCCTACGTCCTGATTGATTGATATTGATGAGTATGAGGATTACAAGAGTTGATCTACCACGAGATCGTAATGGCTAAAACCCTAAAAGTTTAGCTTGTAAGATTATGATTGCCTCTACGGACTAAACCCTCCGGTTTATATGGGACTAGGGTTGTACAAAGTCAGTTATAGAGAAAGGAATCTTCGTATCTGAACGCCAGGCTTGCCATCCACGCCAAGGAGAGTCCCATCCGGACACGGGAGAGAGTCTTCTATCTTGTATCTTCACGGCCCATCAGTTCGGCCCATGTCCAACAGGTCGGACACCCGAGGACCCCTTAATCCAGGACTCCCTCACCGCCCATCAGGGGCCGCGTGGTTCAGTGATGTAGAACCACTCCTACTGCCACACCTTGACAGTCTCCACGAAGGCCCCTTTAGGCCAAGTGGTGTTGGGGAGCTTGCTCACCATGGCGCCGCCATAGTCCGCATGCTGCCCGTCGACCACCTTCGGCTTCACATTGAAGACTTTTAGCCATAGGCCGAAGTGTGGGGGATGCGGAGTAGCGCCTTGCACACGACGATAAACGCTGAGATGTGGAGGAAAGAGTTTGGGGCTAGATCATGGAAATCTAGACCATAGTAGAACATGAGGCCGCAGACTAAGGGGTGGAGTGGAAACCCTAGTCCGCGGAGAAAGTGGGGGAAGAATACAACCCTTTCGCCGGGCTCGGGGGTGGGGATGACTTGCTCCTTGGCA
The DNA here is from genome assembly GCF_002162155.2 of Triticum dicoccoides. Lineage (NCBI taxonomy): Eukaryota > Viridiplantae > Streptophyta > Magnoliopsida > Poales > Poaceae > Triticum > Triticum dicoccoides. The sequence continues at coordinate 48,320,310 of NC_041386.1, forward strand.
GGGAGCCTGTGTGCGATGTCCACAGACAAGTACCCCGCCTCTCGGAGGTCCTTTATATCCTTCTCTGTGACGGAGGAGGCCTCCCACTTGCCCTTCGAGCCAGATCCGGACATGGCTGGAGAGGTTGGTGGTGGTGGGAAAGATCGAAGCTTGGGCGCTGGAGCTTGAGGATGGGAAAGCAGGAGAAGGAAGAAGGCGTGGGGAGAAAAGAGGGATCTTTGTCCACTTATATAGGTAGTGAATATCAAGTGCCACCCCCCTCAAGCCTTAAAGCTCGCCTGTTCCCAAGGGGTTGTGTGAACGGCACAGTTGGATTACCCAAACCCGTATTGATGAGGATCCCAAGATAAGTGGACATGATATCTGTTTTAACAGGACGTGTCAATGGAGGCCGTGCCTCGAAACACGAAGCGGGAGGCAGGAAACGGTTCGAAATGTTAAACGAGCCAAACGTGGTGTTTCGCCAAAAAAGTTGTCAGTTGAGAGACATTACTTTGATTAAATATTTTGCCTTCGTGGTTGAGGGTTGTGATTGTAATGCAGAGCCGGATACAATTGTTTTATTCAGAAGAATGCCTTGAAGTATTTGGGAGGATGAACTCGCTTTGCAATGCCGAAGGCAATCCGTATGCCGAACATATCGTCATTGAAGATTGGTTCAGGGGCTACTGAGGGAGTCCTGGATTAAGGGGTCCTCGGGTGTCCGGGCTGTGTGATATGGGCCGGACTGAAGGGCCGTGAAGATATAAAGTAGAAGGCCTTCCCCCGTGTCCGCATAGGACTCTCCTATGCGTGGATAGCAAGATTGGTGTCCGGATATGTAATTTCCTTCTTCTGCAAGCCGACACTATACAACCCTAGGCCCCTCTGGTGTCTATATAAACCAGAGGATTTAGTCCGTAGAGGCTATCAGAATTCACATAGGCTAGACATCTAGGGTTTAGCCATTACGATCTCGAGGTAGATCAACTCTTGTAACTCCTATACTCATCAAAGTCAATCAAGCAGGAAGTAGGGTTTTACCTCCATTAAGAGGGCCCGAACCTGGGTAAACATCGTGCCCCCTTTGTCTCCTGTTACCTTCGATCCTCAGACACACATTTCGGGACCCCCTACCCGAGATCGGCCGGTTTTGACACCGACAGGGGGTTTTGCGGGCATTCGGACAGCAACCAAGCCCGCCTTTGATCACACTGGCCGACCCAAACCCCTTCCTCCCTCGCCCATGCGCGTTCCTGTTGGGGAACGTAGCAATAATTCAAAATTTCCCTACGTGTCACCAAGATCAATCTATGGAGTCATCTAGCAACGAGGGAGGAGTGGATCTACATACCCTTGTAGATCGCACGCAGAAGCGTTCAAGAGAACGGGGTTGATGGAGTTGTACTCGTCGTGATCCAAATCACCGATGATCCTAGCGCCGAACGGACGGCACCTCTGCGTTCAACACACGTACGGAGCAGCGACGTCTCCTCCTTCTTGATCCAGCAAGGGGGAAGGAGAGGTTGATGGAGATCCAGCAGCACGACGGCATGGTGGTGGAAGTAGCGGGATTCCAACAGGGCTTCGCCAAGCGCTGCGGGAGGAGGGAGATGTGTCATGGGAGGGAGAGGGAGGCGCCATGGCTTAGGTGCGGCTGCCCTCCCTTCCCCCCACTATATATAGGGCCAAGGGAGAGGGGGGGCGCAACCTTGGCCCTTCCTCCAAGGAAGGGTGCGGCCAGGGAGGAGTCCATCCTCCCCAAGGCACCTAGGAGGTGCCTTCCCCTTTTAGGACTCTTCCTTTCCCTTATCTCTTGGCGCATGGGCCTCTTGGGGCTGGTGCCCTTGGCCCATATAGGCCAAGGCGCACACCCCTACAGCCCATGTGGCCCCCGGGGGTAGGTGGACCCCCTTGGTGGACCCCCGGACCCCTTTCGGCACTCCCGGTACAATACCGATAATGCGCGAAACTTTTCCGGCGACCAAAACAAGACTTCCCATATATAAATCTTTACCTCCGGACCATTCCGGAACTCCTCGTGACGTCCGGGATCTCATCCGGGACTCCGAACAACTTTCGGGTTACCGCATACTAATATCTCTATAACCCTAGCGTCACCGAACCTTAAGTGTGTAGACCCTATGGGTTCGGGAGACACGTAGACATGACCGAGACGACTCTCCGGCCAATAACCAACAGCGGGATCTGGATACCCATGTTGGCTCCCACATGTTCCACGATGATCTCATCGGATGAACCACGATGTCAAGGACTTAATCAATCCCATATACAATTCCCTTTGTCTATCGGTACGATACTTGCCCGAGATTCGATCGTCGGTATCCCGATACCTTGTTCAATCTCGTTACCGGCAAGTCTCTTTACTCGTTCCGTGACACATCATCCCGTGATCAACTCCTTGATCACATTGTGCACATTATGATGATGTCCTACCGAGTGGGCCCAGAGATACCTCTCCGTTTACACGGAGTGACAAATCCCAGTCTCGATTCGCGCCAACCCAACAGACACTTTCGGAGATACCTGTAGTGTACCTTTATAGCCACCCAGTTACGTTGTGACGTTTGGCACACCCAAAGCACTCCTACGGTATCCGGGAGTTGCACAATCTCATGGTCTAAGGAAATGATACTTGACATTAGAAAAGCTTTAGCATACGAACTACATGATCTTGTGCTAGGCTTAGGATTGGGTCTTGTCCATCACATCATTCTCCTAATGATGTGATCCCGTTATCAATGACATCCAATGTCCATGGTCAGGAAACCGTAACCATCTATTGATCAACGAGCTAGTCAACTAGAGGCTTACTAGGGACATGGTGTTGTCTATGTATCCACACATGTATCTGAGTTTCCTATCAATACAATTCTAGCATGGATAATAAACAATTATCATGAACAAGGAAATATAATAATAACTAATTTATTATTGCCTCTAGGGCATATTTCCAACAGTCTCCCACTTGCACTAGAGTCAATAATCCAGTTCACATCGATATGTGATTAACACTCAAGGTCACATCCCCATGTGACTAACACCCAAAGAGTTTACTAGCGTCAATAATCTAGTTCACATTACCATGTGATTAACACTCGATGAGTTCTGGGTTTGATCATGTTATGCTTGTGAGAGATGTTATAGTCAACGGGTCTGAATCTTTTAGATCCGTATGTACTTCGCAAATTTCTATGTCATCTTGTAGATGCAACTACTACGCTACATTTGGAGCTATTCCAAATGACTGTTCTACTATACGAATCCAGTTTACTACTCAGAATAATTTGGATTAGTGTCAAAGTTTGCATCGGCGTAACCCTTTACGACGAACTCTTTTACCACCTCCATAATCGAGAAAATTCCTTAGTCCACTAGTTACTAAGGATAACTTTGACCGATGTCTTGTGATCCATTCTTGGATCACTCTTATACCCCTTGACTGACTCATGGCAAGGCACATTTCAGGTGCGGTACACAACATAGCATACTATAGGGCCTATGTCTTAAGCATAGGGGACGACCTTCGTCCTTTCTCTCTATTCTGCCGTGGTCGAGCTTTAAGTCTTAACTTCATACCTTACAACTCAGGCAAGAACTCCTTCTTTGACTGATCCATCTTGAACACCTTCAAGATCATGTCAAGGTATGTGCTCATTTGAAAGTACCATTAAGCGTTTTGATCTATCCTTATAGATCTTGATGCTCAATGTTCAAGTAGCTTAATCCAGGCTTTCCATTGAAAAACACTTTCCAAATAACCCTATATGCTTTCCAGAAATTCTACATCATTTCTGATCAACAATATGTCAACAACATATACTCATCAGAAATTCTATAGTGCTCCCACTCACTTCTTTGGAAATACAAGTTTCTCATAAACTTTGTATAAACCCAAAATCTTTGATCATCTCATCAAAGCGTACATTCCAACTCCGAGATGCTTACTCCAGTCCTTAGAAGGATTGCTGGAGCTTTGCATACTTATTAGCATCTTTCAGGATTGACAAAACCTTCCGGTTGTATCACATACAACCTTTCCTCAAGAAAATCATCGAGGAAACAATGTTTTGACATCCTATCTGCAAGATTTCATAAATAATGCAGTAATCGCTAATATAATTCCAACAGACTCTTAGCATCGCTACGAGTGAGAAAGTCTCATCGTAGTCAACTCCTTGAACTTGTCGGAAAACATCTTAACGACAAGTCAAGCTTTCTTAATGGTGACACTTACCATCATTGTCCGTCTTCCTTTTAAAATCCATATGTACCTAACAGCCTTACGACCATCAAGTAGCCCTTCCAAAGTCTACACTTTGTTTTCATACATGGATCCTCTCTCGGATTATATGGCCTCGAGCCATTTTGGAATCCAGGCCCACCATCGCTTCTCCATGGCTCGTAGGTTCATTGTTGTCTAGCAACATGACTTCCAAGACAGGATCACGTACCACTCTGAAGTAGTACGCATCCTTGTCATCCCACGAGGTTTGGTAGTGACTTGATCTGAAGTTTCATGATCGCTATCATAAGCTTCCACTTCAATTGTTGTAGGTGCCACAGGAACAACTTCCTGTGCCCTGCCACACACTAGTTGAAGAGACGGTTCAATAACCTCATCAAGTCTCCACCATCCTCCCACTCAATTCTTTCGAGAGAAACTTTTCCTCGAGAAAGGACCCGATTCTAGAAACAATCCCTTATTGCTTTCGAATCTGAGACAGGAGGTATACCCAACTGTTTTGGGTGTCCTATGAAGATGCATTTATCCGCTTTGGGTTCGAGCTTATCAGCCTGAAACTTTTTCACATAAGCGTCGCAGCCCCAAACTTTTAAGAAATGATAGCTTAGGTTTCTCTAAACCATAGTTCATACGGTGTCATCTCATCGGAATTACGTGGTGCCCTATTTAAAGTGAATGTGGTTGTCTCTAATGCCTAACCCATAAACTATCATGGTAATTCGATAAGAGACATCATGGTATGCATCATATCCAATAGGGTGCAGTTATGATGTTCGGACACACCATCACACTATGGTGTTCCAGGATGTATTTGTTGTGAAACAATTTCCACAATGTCTTAATTCTGTGCCAAACTCATAATCCAGATATTCATCTCTATGATCATATCATAGACATTTTATCCTCTTGTCACGACGATCTTTCAACTTCACCCTGAAATTACTTGAACCTTTCAATAATCCAGACTCGTGATTCATCAAGTAAATATACTCAATATCTACTCAAATCATCTGTGAAGTAAGAACATAACGATATCCACTACACGCCTCAGCACTCATTGGACTGCACACATCAAAATGTATTACTTCCAACAAGTTGCTTTCTAGTTCCATTTTACTGAAAACGAGGCTTTCAGTCATCTTGCCCATGTGGTATGATTTGCATGTCTCAAGTGATTCAAAATCAAGTGAGTCCAAACGGTCCCTTTGCATGGAGTTTCTTCATGCATATACACCAATAGACATGGTTCGCATGTCTCAAACTTTTCAAAAACGAGTGAGTCCAAAGATCCATCAACATGGAGCTTCTTCATGCGTTTTATACCGATATGACTTAAGTGGCAGTGCCACAAGTAGGTGGTACTATCATTACTATCTTATATCTTTTGGCATGAACATGTGTATCACTACGATCGAGATTCAATAAACCATTCATTTTAGGTGCAAGACCATTGAAGGTATTATTCAAATAAACAGAGTAACCATTATTCTCCTTAAATGAATAACCGTATTGTGATAGACATAATCCAATCATGTCTATGCTCAACGCAAACACCAATCTTGATGGTAGGGGGAGCATACGATATTTGATCAACCTTGGAAATACTTCCAACACATATCGTCATCTCACCTTTTAGCTAGTCTCCGTTTATTCCGTAGCTTTTGTTTAGAGTTTACTAACATTTAGCAACCGAACCGGTATCTAATACCCTGGTGCTACTAGGAGTACTAGTAAAGTACACATTAACATAATGTATATCCAATATACTTCTATCGACAGCCTTCTCATCTACCAAGTATCTAGGGTAATTCTGCTCTAGTGGTTGTTCCCCTTATTATAGAAGCACTTAGTCTCGGGTTTGGGTTCAACCTTGGGTTCCTTCACTAGAGCAGCAGCTGATTTGCTGTTTCATGAAGTATCCCTTCGTGCCCTTGCCCTTCTTGAAACTAGCGGTTTCACCAACCATCAACAATTGATGCTCCTTGATTTCTATTTTTGTGGTGTCAAACATCGCGAATATCTCAAGGATCATCATATATGTCCCTGATATATTATAGTTCATCACGAAGCTCTAGCAGCTTGGTGGCAATGACTTCGGAGAAATATCACTACGATCTAGAAGATCAACTCCCACTCGAATCAAATGATTGTTGTACTTAGACAATCTGAGCACAAGCTCAACAATTGAGCTTTTCTCCCTTAGTTTGAAGGCTAAGAAAATCGTCGGAGGTCTTATACCTCTTGACGTGGGCACGAGCCTGAAATCCCAATTTCAGCCCTCGAAACATCTCATATGTTTCGCGACGTTTCAAAACGTCTTCGGTGCCTCAACTCTAAACCATTTAATTGAACTATCACGTAGTTATCAAAATGTGTATGTCAGATGTTCGCAACATCCACAGACGACGTTCGAGGTTCAGCACACTGAGCGGTGCATTAAGGACATAAGCCTTTTACTGTCTGCATAATTGCTACTATCAACTTTCAACTAATTTTTCTCTAGGAACATATCTAAACAGTAGAACTAAAGCGCGAGCTACGACATAATTTGCAAAAACCCTTTTGACTACGTTCAGGATAATTAAGTTCATGAACTCCCACTCAGATAGAAATCCCTCTAGTCATCTAAGTGATTACATGATCCGAGTCAACTAGGCCGTGTCCGATCATCACGTGAGACGGACTAGTCAACATCGGTGAACATCTTCATGTTGATCGTATCTACCATACGACTCATGCTCGACCTTTCGGTCTCTTGTGTTCCGAGGCCATGTCTGTACATGCTAGGCTCGTCAAGTCAACCTAAGTGTTTTGCATGTGTTCCAAGGCCATGTCTATACATGCTAGGCTCGTCAACACCCGTTGTATTCGAACGTAAGAATTTATCACACCCGATCATCACGTGGTGCTTCGAAACGACGAACTTTCGCAACGGTGCACAGTTAGGGGGAACACTTTCTTGAAATTTTAATGAGGGATCATCTTATTTACTACTGTCGTTCTAAGCAAATAAGATGTATAAACATGATAAACATCACATGCAATCAAATAGTGACATGATATGGCCATTATCACTTTGCTCCTTTTGATCTCCATCTTCGGGGATCCATGATCATCATCGTCACCGGCATGACACCATGATCTCCATCATCATGATCTCCATCATCATGTCTTCATGAAGTTGTCTCGCCAACTATTACTTCTACTACTACAGCTAACGGTTAGCAATAAAGTAAAGTAATTACATGGCGTTGTTCAATGACACGCAGGTCATATAATAAATAAAGACAACTCCTATGACTCCTGCCGGTTGTCATACTCATCGACATGCAAGTCATGATTCCTATTACAAGAACATGATCAATCTCATACATCACATATCATTCATCACATTCTTCTTGGCCATATCACATCACATAGCATACCCTGCAAAAACAAGTTAGACGTCCTCTAATTGTTGTTTGCATGTTTTACGTGGCTGCTATGGGTTTCTAGCAAGAACGTTTCTTACCTACGCAAAAACCACAACGTGATATGCCAATTGCTATTTACCCTTCATAAGGACCCTTTTCATCGAATCCGATCCGACTAAAGTGGGAGAGACAGACACCCGCTAGCCACCTTATGCAACTAGTGCATGTCAGTCGGTGGAACCAGTCTCACGTAAGAGTACATGTAAGGTCGGTCCGGGCCGCTTCATCCCACAATGCCGCCGAATCAAGATTGGACTAGTAACGGTAAGCATATTGAACAAAATCAACGCCCACAACTACTTTGTGTTCTACTCGTGCATAGTAACTACGCGTAGACCTAGCTCATGATGCCACTGTTGGGGAATGTAGCAATAATTCAAAATTTTCCTACGTGTCACCAAGATCAATCTATGGAGTCATCTAGCAACGAGGGAGGAGTGGATCTACATACCCTTGTAGATTGCGCGCGGAAGCGTTCAAGAGAACGGGGTTGATGGAGTCGTACTCGTCGTGATCCAAATCACCGATGATCCTAGCGCCGAACGGACGGCACCTCCGCGTTCAACACACGTACGGAGCAGCAACGTCTCCTCCTTCTTGATCCAGCAAGGGGGAATGAGAGGTTGATGGATATCCAGCAGCATGACAGCGTGGTGGTGGAAGTAGCGGGATTCCAACAGGGCTTCGCCAAGCGCTGTGGGAGGAGGGAGATGTGTCATGGGAGGGAGAGGGAGGCGCCAGGGCTTAGGTGCGGCTGCCCTCCCTTCCCCCCATTATATATAGGGCCAAGGAAGAGGGGGGCGCAGCCTTGGCCCTTCCTCCAAGGAAGGGTGCGGCCAGGGAGGAGTCCATCCTCCCCAAGGCACCTAGGAGGTGCCTTCCCCTTTTAGGACTCTTCCTTTCCCTTATCTCTTGGCGCATGGGCCTCTTGGGGCTGGTGCCCTTGGCCCATATAGGCCAAGGCGCACACCCCTACAGCCCATGTGGCCCCCCGGGGTAGGTGTACCCCCTTGGTGGACCCCCGGACCCCTTTCGGCACTCCCGGTACAATACCGATAATGCGCGAAACTTTTCCAGCGACCAAAACAAGACTTCCCATATATAAATCTTTACCTCCGGACCATTCCGGAACTCCTCGTGACGTCTGGGATCTCATCCGGGACTCCGAACAACTTTCGGGTTACCGCATACTAATATCTCTATAACCCTAGCGTCACCGAACCTTAAGTGTGTAGACCCTACGGGTTCGGGAGACACGTAGACATGACCGAGACGACTCTCCGGCCAATAACCAACAATGGGATCTGGATACCCATGTTGGCTCCCACATGTTCCACGATGATCTCATCGGATGAACCACAATGTCAAGGACTTAATCAATCCCGTATACAATTCCCTTTGTCTATCGGTACGATACTTGCCCGAGATTCGATCGTCGGTATCCCGATACCTTGTTCAATCTCGTTACCGGCAAGTCTCTTTACTTGTTCCGTGACACATCATCCCGTGATCAACTCCTTGATCACATTGTGCACATTATGATGATGTCCTACTGAGTGGGCCCAGAGATACCTCTCCGTTTACACGGAGTGACAAATCCCAGTCTCGATTCGCGCCAACCCAACAGACACTTTCGGAGATACCTGTAGTGTACCTTTATAGCCACCCAGTTACGTTGTGACGTTTGGCACACCCAAAGCACTCCTACGGTATCCGGGAGTTGCACAATCTCATGGTCTAAGGAAATGATACTTGACATTAGAAAAGCTTTAGCATACGAACTACATGATCTTGTGCTAGGCTTAGGATTGGGTCTTGTCCATCACATCATTCTCCTAATGATGTGATCCCGTTATCAATGACATCCAATGTCCATGGTCAGGAAACCGTAACCATCTATTGATCAATGAGCTAGTCAACTAGAGGCTTACTAGGGACATGGTGTTGTCTATGTATCCACACATGTATCTGAGTTTCCTATCAATACAATTCTAGCATGGATAATAAGCGATTATCATGAACAAGGAAATATAATAATAACTAATTTATTATTGCCTCTAGGGCATATTTCCAACAGTTCCCGCCCGGCGCGAGCGCCCGCATTCATGCCGCTGTAGAGCGTGTCGCTCCACACTGAAGATGGATCAGGGCGGACACGACCTCTCATTGCCTTCGCTATTGAAGCGACGTGTTGGCTGAGGGCGCCACCCGCTGCACGCCCGGCTGAACATGCCTCCTCGCCGCATTCAAACATTTCCATTAAACCCATGTGGAGGCCAAGAAATCTACTCCGGCCACACGTCCGTTGACGAGCGGGTGGCACTAAACACAACGCCGAGCAAAGCTCCTCCTGTCCACCCGCTATTTAAAGGAGGCCAGACGGCAGGCAAGAATCGCACCACTCCACCGCTCCCCACCTCCTTCCACCATTTTCTCCACCCTTTCGATGGCATCCAACGGGCAGGAAGAGCAGTTCATCGGCATAAAAGCCGGCTGTGTGGCCCGTCGAGCCCGCCGGATACGAGCGAGGCAGCTCGCTGCTCCACCTCCAAACCTGACGAGGCAAGTTGCCGCTCCAAGCCGGCGCGTGGTTGGGGGTACGACGACGGCTTCATGATTTGGGGTGGGAGAGGTGGGGTGGGCTGCTCGACCTGCGGTGGGATGCAAAATGAGAGAGAGAGATTTCATCCCCATTTTTTATGAGGCAAATGATCCAACCATCTACTAGCCGGTCCCACTTGTCAGCTTTTCATGGGTCCCACGCGTCAGTACCTGGCGAAATGACGGTCAATGACATTGACTCGACGGCAAGACATCATTTGGCCTTTTGTGAGGCGGAGGTGAGTAGAAGAGGGGGGAAAGTGAGCAATATTAACTGGGTGGGGTAAAAGTGAGCACAACTAAGGAAGGAAGGGGCACAAAAATAGAAATCTTTTTTTATAATATTGTACCATACTGTACTAGTTTGGACTAATGGGTTAATTGGTTTAATTTGAATTATTTGGATTATTTTGAATAATTTGGAATAATAATTGAATTAATTTGAACAATTTGGACTATTTGGATTAATTTAAGGAGGGAACGGTACATGCCCCAATTTGAGAAGAGCGGGAAATACAGTACACTGCACTACACTGGTCACTACTACTGGTATTTGGAAATAATACTCCAGGCTGTCAAAGTATAGCACATGAGCAACACTATTAAACCTAGGAGCACTACTGAACCTAATTGAACCTAGGCAATACTCCAACTGAATGCTGGACCATGCATGTTCTATCTCACTACTAAACCCCAGGTGCAAAATTCACTAACAAATGGAGTAGCAGGTTAACAAATTACAGTGCACAAGAACTAAACTTTGGTTAACTGAACGTATTAACTACTGAGCTGTCCAGATTAACAAATTACAGTGCACAAATTTACTGTCATCATCAATAACAAAATTCAGATTAACAGATTACTTCCATATGTCAATTTACAGTGCACAAAACTTTACTGCTATCTTCATCAGTAACAAAACTCAGACATTACAGGTGGAGTTGGGGGTGAAGTAGTCATAGTAGAAGCCGTTGCAGGTGTTTATCTGCGGCCATCACGAATCCATTCATCATTCCCCAGGGAACAGAGACTGATAAATTTGCCAATTTTAGAAGAAAAGGAACGAATTACTAGCATAGCATCTCTACTGAACTGAAACATGTGGCAAATGACAAATGCTGTCTGATGTTGAACAAATGGCATGAAAGACATTGTCTGTCTAAACCTAGGAACACATTCAGTACTGTCTGTCTATAATAGGCATGGCAAATGCAACACATGAGCTATCTGTGGCACATAGCAAAGCAATTAACCTAAAGTGCCGAGACACAAGTCACCGGGAGTAGTAGGAGCTCACTGAAGACGCCGAAAGGGATAGGAATCGAAGCGAAAAGAGAAATAACATCTAAATTGATCGCAGAAGTTTGAACTGCCCTTGAACTGAATGCGTGACAGACTCGGCCAGATTGCGCGTTCCCGCCGCGTTGCGTTGTGTTATGGGCTCCGGGGAGAACTCGGGGAGAGCTCGGCATTTCGAATCCGACTCCGGACGAACTCGCAGGCGTGCGTGACCGCCACGCGATCACGCGGCTATATTATGCCTCCGCCCCGACTGATTCGATCGCGCTCTTCCCCTCCTCCGCCTCTCTCCACATCGTACGCAAGCACGCGCTCTAGTTGTAGATCCCGCCGGCCACCTCCAAACGGCGACCATGGCGCTCGCATCCGGGTTCTTCCCGCCACCGTCGTACACCCCGGGTGCGTCCCAGTGCGCCCCCTTCGTCCTGGGCCTCGGCTTCGGCGGCGAGTTCTGCGACCCGTCGTTTGCCGGCTACTACGACTACGAGGAGTACGCCCCATCGGGCCCTTCGCCGCTCGCGAGCTCCAAGGACTACTACACTCCATCGAGCCCTGACTACAGTCCGTCGAGCCCCGACTACACTCCGGCGAGCCCGGACTACACTCCGGCGAGCCCCGACTACACTCCCGCGAGCCCAGACTACACTCCGGCGAGCCCAGACTACACTCCGCCGAGCCCCGACTACACTCCCGCGAGCCCAGACTACACTCCGGCGAGCCCGGACTACACTCCGGCGAGCCTTTCGCTGTCACTGGAGTACACTTCGTCGAGCCCTGTTCGGCTCGCTTTCATGAAGCCGTCTCCTCCGCGCGGCGCATCCCCAGACTACACGCCCCTGACGCCGTCAGAGCACGCTGCTTCATCACCTTACTATACTCCGTTGAGTCCTCCCGGTCCCGGGCACGCTTCTTCGCCGGATTACACGCCCAGCACGCCGCCTCCGTTGCCCCTGGTGGTGTCTGACGCCGAGTCGTGCGCGTCGCCGTATTACACACCGTCAACTCCTTCCAGGAGCGCCGAGTCGCCGGACTACATGCCCAGCACGCCGCCTCCATCGCCCCTGGCTTCAGAAGCAGAGTCGACCACGTCTACAGCGCGCTGCCGCCACCATCCGTACCAGAGGAGCGGCGCCGGCCGGATCAACCGCGGTGGACCTCAGCGAGCCTTGGCATATTGATATCTCGTAAATTGTAATAGGAGCAACAGATTGGATTCTGTTTGTATGAATCTCGAATTGCTATACCTTTGTTTATTCATTGGGGAAATCTTGTACGTAGTACTCATGAATCGATGAATATATCTATCGACTATCGAGCTTTTGTTGAACATGCGAGATTGTTCTCTATTATTGCTTCTCGTTTTTTAGGCTGAACCTCTTTGTTTCTTATCGACGCAAATTGCAATTGCCTGTGTGATTTGATGAAAATCACCTAGACACCCAGCATTTGTCATGTTCCGTGACTGATGTAGTGATGTCTGAGACAAGCATATGGTTGCTCTGCAAAACTGAAGCCTATGGTCTGAATTTTTTTGTGAAAACAGAGCATGTCGACTGGAAGGCTGGAAGCAGTCTGCTGCTCAAATACAGTAGTTTTTTCTATTTACATGGCTCCGATAGCTCTTGAATTTATGCAACAATGGATTGGACCTGTCAAAATTATGGTTTTCGGAATGTCTGCCCGTTCTGTAAAGAATGACACGTCCATCGATGCAAATTGCAATGGTAGCAATTGTCTATGTGATTTGATGAAAATGACAGACACCCAGCAATTGTGATGTTCCGTAACTTTATGATGTATTGATGTCTGAGACAAGCATATGATGTACTGAAGGTTTACCATCTCAATATCTGCTGTCAGGTAGCTGTTTTTTCAATTTACATGGCTGGATTTACGCAACAATGGACGGAGCATATCAAAATGGGAGAATATCATACGGAAACCAACATTCGATGAAAATTTCGTAGAAACCATATTTTAAAGTGGTGTTTTATTGCATGTTGATTTTGTCTTTTTCATAGCTCACATCTCGTAATGCTAATTTTATCTTTTTCATAGCTTACATCTCGTAATGTGTTTCAACTTAAAAAAAATTGTGGCAATAAGGCAGCATCCTCTTAACATCCCGTATTTTTTTTCAGATTTTTTTGAAATTTCAAAATGTCTTCTTCTTGTGGTTTTCATCGGTTTTCATTGAATGTTGGTTTCTGTATGATATTTTCCCTGTATCAAAAGGGGGAATATCATACATAAACCAACATTTAATGAAAACTTCATGGAGGCTATATTTTAAAGTTTTGAAAAATTTGTGGTTGTTCGGAATGTGTGGCCATTCTGTTAAGCATTATATGTCCGATCTCGGAATATGTCTCTTGCTGAGATGAAGTACACACTCACGAAGATCAATCGCAAGGATCAGCTGAGATACTCAACAACCCGATGCCCAATGTAGATAACAACTTCGTTGCCCACATGATGCAAGGAAACACCCTCAAAATTGCAAAGCTCTCGAGGAAGCCAGTAGTGCCGGCCCTAGGCGCCGACTAACGGCCGATCGCCCGGACCCATAGCATGAAGGGGCCCCAAAATTCGGGAAAATCTTTCGGCATTTTTTCAGAAACACAATAAAAGCACCGATGCTCATAAATGCACACATATATTCATTCCTATGAACGCACGCATATACACCGTACCCCTGTGATCGCCTCGGGACAATTGAGCTGGGGGGGAGGGAATTTTCCAACTAGACCAATAAATAAAAAAAAGTCCTAGTCGTGCCAAGAACCAAAGGCCCCAGCTTTCATTCATATATATATACCGTATCTTTTAGCTGAAAATCTATGGATAAGAACCGGTTCTGAGAGGAGGGGTGGCACGACATAGCAATGAAAAGCTGGGATCTTTCCTTATCTTCGGTCGTGACGCCTTTTCCTTTTGTATGAGAAAGCGCTACAAAACATCCTTCTCGCGGGTTATCTATTTTGAGATTGATGAAGTCATCATAGGCGCCTCGCTATTGACGGAAACTGTTGAACATATTATGTGCATGTATCTGTTAGGATAATCTCCTACTGACCCCGTCTTTAGTTTCCTTGTATAGATGAGGCTGAGGGCTGCCCTTGTACTTATATATATGCACCGTGCACTCGATCAATACATCGAGAGTTGCATTGCCTTCAACATGGTATCAATTTCCTTCCCGATCCTAACCTAGCTTCCACTCCTACCCTACCCTAGCCGCCGCTGCCGCAACCCCCCGCTGCCGCCACCGCTCCTCGCCGCCGCGTGCGCCTCCCTCCACTCCCCTCCTTCCCGATCGCCACCCGCCTCCCTCCCCTTCCTCCCGATCGCCTCCAACCGCGCCGCCGCCCTTCGGACGCCGCGTCGCCTCCCTCACCCGAGCCACCATCGCCCCAACCCACCCGCGCTGCCACCCCCCTTCGGCCGCCGCGCCTCCCCACCGATGGCCTCTCCCCACGCCGCCGCGTCCCTCCCCTCCAACCCCTTCGAAGGTCTGGCTCCTCCCTCGGTGGAAGTCGTTCGCGATCTCGACATCTTTGCCCGCGTGCCCGTCATCCTCGACTACGCCACCTCCACCTACTACGCCTGGAAGACCTAATTATCCTTAGTCTTCCGCGAGTACCACCTCATCGATCACGTTGATGGCTCCGTCGACTCCGACCTCATGTTCGCAGACGACGACTGGCTGACCATTGACGCCACCATCACCCCCTGGTTGTACCAAACCATCTCCTAGGACATCTTCGACACCATCGTTTGCGACACTTATGACACGCAGACGGTGTGGGCGAAGCTGAACGGGCCCTTCCTCGACAACGCCCTCTAGCGCCGCGTGTTCCTTCAGCAAGAATTTTTTGGCCGCCATCAACTTGAATCATCTATCGACGACTATAGTATGCGCCTTAAGAAACTTGCCGACGAGCTTTGCAACCTCGGGGAGCGGATCTCCGATGATCTTCTCCTTAGCACGCTCACCGCTGGCCTGAACGAAGAGTTCAACAACGGGGCCTCCAACCTCACGTTCCTTCTGGACCCGACCTTTCCTTGGGTTGTGGCCTATCTTCGGTTGGAGGAAAGGAGGATGAAGATGGTGAAGTCCTGGGCCACGCACACGGCGCTTGCCATGGGCACCCCCCGCGCCGCTCCTCCTACGGCTCCGCCACAGCCGCGGCCTCCGCCGCCGCCGGCGGCCTACTTCCAGGCGCCTCCGCCACCGGCCTATGATACGTCTCCAATGTATCTATAATTTTTGATTGCTCCATGCTATATTATCTACTGTTTTGGACATTATTGGGCTTTATTATCAGCTTTTATATTATTTTTGGGACTAACCTATTAACCGGAGGCCCAGCCTAGAATTGTTGTTCTTTGCCTATTTCAGAGTTTTGCAGAAAAGGAATATCAAACGGAGTCCAAACGGAATGAAACCTTCGGGAACGTGATTTTCGGAACGAACATGATCCAGGAGACTTGGACCCTACGTCAAGAAATAAAGGAGGAAGCCACGAGGTAGGGGGGCGCGCCTACCCCCCCCAGGCGCACCCTCCACCCTCGTGGGGCCCCTGTTGCTCCACCAACATACTCCTTCCTCCTATATATACCTACGTACCCCCAAACGATCAGAAACGGAGCCAAAAACCTAATTTCACCGCCGCAACCTTCTGTATCCACGAGATCCCATCTTGGGGCCTGTTCCGGAGCTCCATCGGAGGGGGCATCCATCATGGAGGGCTTCTACATCAACACCATAGCCTCTCCGATGAAGTGTGAGTAGTTTACCTCAGACCTTCGGGTCCATTGTTATTATCTAGATGGCTTCTTCTCTCTTTTTGGATCTCAATACAATGTTCTCCCCCTCTCTTGTGGAGATCTATTCGATGTAATCTTCTTTTTGCGGTGTGTTTGTTGAGACCTATGAATTGTGGGTTTATGATCAAGATTATCTATGAACAATATTTGAATCTTCTCTGAATTCTTTTATGTATGATTGGTTATCTTTGCAAGTCTCTTCGAATTATCAGTTTGGTTTGGCCTACTAGATTGATCTTTCTTGCAATGGGCGAAGTGCTTAGCTTTGGGTTCAATCTTGCGGTGTCCTTTCCCAGTGACAGTAGGGGCAGCAAGGCACGTATTGTATTGTTGCCATCAAGGATAACAAGATGGTTTTTTATCATATTGCATGAATTTATCCCTCTACATCATGTCATCTTGCTTAAGGCATTAGAGCATTACTAGTAGAACCCTCAAACCCTCAAACCCTCACTAGCGTTTTAAGGGTCCAAAAATGATCTTTTTGTGCACTTTTACAGGTTGAAAAACAGGGGCAAAGATTAGAACCCTCAAACCCAACCCTTATAATGGAATATTCCCCATGAACGACGTTGTCGTTGCGCGTGGGAGGTCTACGGGGCGGCCGCTGGTGACGGGGGCGACTAGAGCGGCGATCGCGGGCGTGGGAGCAGGAGTTGGGAGGATTTTTCCCTCCCATGCGAGTATAACCGCCAAATGAGGGTTGGGGTAGGTTTTGCTCCCCAGCCCTTACTTTTGAGGATTGGGAGAGGGTTTGAGGGTTGGACCTTTAAATTTTTTTGAGGGTTTGAGGGTTAAGGGGTTCTAATCTATGGCTTTTTTTGACAAAAATTGTAAAAAAGCACTTATTTTAGGGGTTTGAGGGTTTGAGGGCTCTACTAGTAATGCTCTTACTCTGTTTTCATGAACTTAATACTCTAGATGCATGCTGGATAGCGGTCGATGAGTGGAGTAATAGTAGTAGATGCAGGCAGGAGTCGGTCTACTTGTCTCGGACGTGATGCCTATATACATGATCATACCTAGATATTCTCATAACTATGCTCAATTCTGTCAATTGCTCAACAGTAATTCGTACACCCACCGTCAAATACTTATGCTCTTGAGAGAAGCCACTAGTGAAACCTATGGCCCCGGGTCTATCTTCATCATATTAATCTTCCAATACTTAGTTATTTTCTTTGCTTTTATTTTACTTTGCATCTTTGTCACAAAAATACCAAAAATATTATCCTATCATATCTATCAGATCTCACTCTCGTAAGTGATCGTGAAGGGATTGACAACCCCTTATCGCGTTGGTTGCGAGGAGTTATTTGTTTTGTGCAGGTACGAGGGACTCGCGCGTAGCCGTCTACTGGATTAATACCTTGGTTCTCAAAAACCGAGGGAAATACTTACGCTACTTTGCTGCATCATCCTTTCCTCTTCAAGGAAATCCAACGTAGTGCTCAAGAGGTAGCAAGAAGATTTCTGGCGCCGTTGCCAGGGAGGTTCGCGCAAGTCAAGTCAAGATCTGACTCCCGACAACGAGCCATTTCTGGCGCCGTTGCCGGGAAGGTTCGCGCAAGTCAAGATTTGGCTCCCGACAACAAGCCATTTCTGGCGCCATTGCCGGGGAGTCTACGCAAAAGTCAACATACCAAGTACCCATCACAACCCTTATCTTCCGCATTACATTATTTGCCATTTGCCTCTCGTTTTCCTCTCCCTCACTTCACCCTTGCCGTTTTATTTTCCCTGTCTCTCTATCCTCCCTTTCTTTCTCTATTTGCCTCTTTTTGCCCGCTTGCTTTTTGTTTGCTTGTGTGTTGGATTGCTTGCTTGTCACGATGGCTCAAGATAACACTAAATTATGTGACTTTACCAATACCAACAACAATGATCTTATTAGCACTCCGATTGCTCCTCTTACCGATGCTGAATCTTGTGAAATTAATGCCGCTTTGCCGAATCTTGTCATGAAAGATCCGTTTTCCGGCCTTCCTAGTGAAGATGCCGCTACCCATCTAAATAGCTTCGTTGATTTGTGTGATATGCAAAAGAAGAAAGATGTGGACAACGATATTGTTAATTGAAGCTATTTCCTTTTTCGCTGAGAGATCGTGCTAAAGCTTGGTTTTCGTCTTTGCCTAAAAATAGTATTGATTCTTGGAACAAGTGCAAAGATGCTTTTATCTCTAAGTATTTTCCTCCCGCTAAGATCATCTCCCTTAGAAACGATATTATGAATTTTAAGCAACTTGATCATGAACATGTTGCACAAGCTTGGGAGAGGATGAAATTAATGATACGTAATTGCCCTACTCATGGTTTGAATTTGTGGATGATTATACAATTTTTTTTGCCGGATTGAATTTTGCTTCTAGAAATCTTTTAGATTCAGCCGTGGGAGGCACTTTTATGGAAATCACTTTAGGAGAAGCTACTAAACTCCTAGATAATATTATGTTTAATTATTCTCAATGGCATACTGAAAGATCTACTAATAAAAAGGTGCATGCGATAGAAGAAATTAATGCTTTGAGTGGAAAGATGGATAAACTTATGAAATTATTTGCTAGTAAGAGTGTTTCTTCTGATCCTAATGATATGCCCTTGTCTACTTTGATTGAGAACAATAATGAATCTATGGATGTGAATTTTGTTGGTAGGAATAATTTTGGTAACAACGCGTATAGAGGAAACTTTAATCCTAGGCCTTATCCTAGTAATCCCTCTAATAATTATGGAAATTCCTACAACAACTCTTATGGAAATTTCAATAAGATGCCCTCTGAATTTGAGAATAGTGTTAAGGAATTTATGAATTCGCAAAAGAATTCCAATGCTTTGCTTGAAGAGAAATTGCTTAAAGTTGATGATTTGGCTAGGAACGTTGATATAATTTCTCTTGATGTTGATTCTTTAAAGCTTAGATCTATTCCTCCTAAGCATGATATCAATGAGTCTCTCAAAGCCATGAGAATTTCCATTGATGAGTGCAAAGAAAGAACCGCTAGGATGCGTGCTAAGAAAGATGCCTTTATATGAGCGTTTTCTTCTAGTTCCTATGAAAATAAAGATGAAGATCTAAAAGTTATTGATGTGTCCCCTATTAAATCTTTGTTTTTAAATATTAATCTTGATAATGATGGGGCTGAATATGATCCACCTTTACCTAGAAGGCATTCCAAAAATTCGGAGTTTTTAGATCTTGATGCTGTGATGAAAGTGGGATTAAAGAAATTAAAACCCTAGATGTTGCTAAACCCACTATTTTGGATTTAAAGGAATTTAATTATGAAAATTGCTCTTCGATTGATTGTATTTCCTTGTTGCAATCTGTGCTAAATTCTTCTCATGCTTATAGTCAAAATAAAGCGTTTACTAAACATATCGTTGATGCCTTGATGCAATCTTATGAAGAAAAACTTGAGTTGGAAGTTTCAATCCCTAGAAAACTTTATGATGAGTGGGAACCAACTATTAAAATTAAGATTAAAGATCATGAGTTCTATGCTTTATATGATTTGGGTGCTAGTGTTTCCACGGTTCCAAAGACTTTGTGTGATTTGTTAGGTTTCCGTGATTTTGATGATTGCTCTTTAAACTTGCACCTTGCGGATTCCACTATTAAGAAACCAATGGGAAGAATCAATGATGTTCTTATTGTCGCAAATAGGAATTATGTGCACATATATTTTATTGTTCTTAACATATATTGCAATCCTTCATGTCTTATTATTCTTGGTAGACCTTTCCTTAGATCGATTGATGCAATTATTGATATGAAGGAAGGAAATATTAGATTCCAATTTCCGTTAAGGAAAGGCATGGAACACTATCCTAGAAAGAAAATTAAATTATATTATGAATCTATTATGAGAGCCACTTATGGATTGCCTACCAAAGATGGCAATACCTAGATCTATCCTTGCTTTTTATGCCTAGCTAGGGGCATTAAACGATAGCGCTTGTTGGGAGGCAACCAAATTTTATTTTTATTCCTTGCTTTTTGCTCCTGTTTAGTAATGTATAATTTACCTAGCCTCTGTTTTTATTGTGTTTTTTGTGTGTTTAATTAGTGTTTGTGCCAAGTAGAACCGTTGGGAAGACTTGGGGAAAGTCTTGTTATCTTAATGTAAAAAACAGAAACTTTAGCGCTCACGAGAACTGATGCCATTTTTATTTGGAAAGTGCTATTTAGTTAATTATTTTTGCAGATGATTAATAGATAAATTAATCACGTCCATAAATTTATTTTAGAATTTTTGGGGTTCCAGATATTGCGCTAGTTACAGATTACTACAGACTGTTCTGTTTTTGACAGATTCTGTTTTTCGTGTGTTATTTGCTTATTTTGATGAATCTATGGCTAGTAAAATAGTTTATAAACCATAGAGAAGTTGGAATACAGTAGGTTTAACACCAATATAAATAAAGAATTAGTTCATTACAGTACCTTGAAGTGGTCTTTTGTTTTCTTTCGCTAACGGAGCTCACGAGATTTTCTACTTTAAGTTTTGTGTTGTGAAGTTTTCAAGTTTTGGGTAAAGATTGATGGATTATGGAACAAGGAGTGGCAAGAGCCTAAGCTTGGGGATGCCCATGGAACCCCCAAGATAATCTAAGGACACCTAAAAGCCAAAGCTTTGGGCATCCCCTCTTTCATCTACTTCCATCGGTAACTTTACTTGGAGCTATATTTTTATTCATCACATGATATGTGTTTTGCTTGGAGCGTCTTGTATGATTTGAGTCTTTGCTTTTTAGTTTACCACAGTCATCCTTGCTGTACACACCTTTTGAGAGAGCCATACATGATTTGGAATTTTTTAGAATACTCTATGTGCTTCACTTATATCTTTTGAGTTATATAGTTTTGCTCTAGTACTTCACTTATATCTTTTAGAGCACGGTGGTGGATTTATTTTATAGAAACTATTGATCTCTCATGCTTCACTTAGATTTTTTTGAGAGTCTTAAATAGCATGGTAATTTGCTTAAATAATCCTAATATGCTAGGTATTCAAGATTAGTAAAATTTTCTTATGAGTGTTTTGAATACTAAGAGAAGTTTGATGCTTGATGATTGTTTTGAGATATGGAGGTAATAATATCAAAGTCGTGCTAGTTGAGTAATTGTGAATTTGAGAAATGCTTGTGTTGAAGTTTGCAAGTTCCGTAGCATGCACGTATGGTAAACGTTATGTAACAATTTTGAAACATGAGGTGTTCTTTGATTGTCCTCCTTATGAGTGGCGGTCGGGGACGAGCGATGGTTTTTTCCTACCAATCTATCCCCCTAGGAGCATGCGCGTAGTGCTTGGTTTTTGATGACTTGTAGATTTTTGCAATAAGTATGTGAGTTCTTTATGACTAATGTTGAGTCCATGGATTATACACACTCTCACCCTTCCATCATTGCTAGCCTCTTCGGTACCGTGCATTGCCCTTTCTCACATTGAGAGTTGGTGCAAACTTCGCCGGTGCATCCAAACCCCGTGATATGATACGCTCTTTCACACATAAACCTCCTTATATCTTCCTCAAAACAGCCACCATTCCTACCTATTATGGCATTACCATAGACATTCTGAGATATATTGCCATGCAACTTTCCACCATTCTGTTTATCATGACACATTCATCATTGTCATATTGCTTAGCATGATCATGTAGTTGACATAGTATTTGTGGCAAAGCCACCATTCATAATTCTGGCATACATGTCACTCTTGGTTTATTGCATATCCCGGTACACCGCCGGAGGCATTCATATAGAGTCATCTTTTGTTCTAGCATCGAGTTGCAATCAATGAGTTGTAAATAAATAGAAGTGTGATGATCATCATTTTCTAGAGCATTGTCCCAAGTGAGGAATTAAAAAAGGGAGAGAAAGGCCATAAAAAAGAAGAGAAGGCCCAAAAAAAGAGAGAGAGAAAAAAAGAGAGAAGGGACAATGCTACTATCCTTTGCCACACTTGTGCTTCAAAGTAGCACCATAATCTTCATGATAGAGAGTTTTTTGTTTTGTCACTTTCATATACTAGTGGGAATTAACTTGGCTTGTATATTCCAACAAGGGGCCTCCTCAAGTGCCCTAGGTCTTTGTGAGAAAGCAAGTTGGATGCACACCCACTTAGTTTCTTTTGTTGAGCTTTCATACATTTATAACTCTAGTGCATCCGTTGCATGGCAATCCCTACTCCTTGCATTAACATCAATCAATGGGCATCTCCATATCCCATTGATTAGCCTCGTTGATGTGAGACTTTCTCTTTTTTTGTCTTCTCCACATAACCCCCATCATCATATTCTATTCCACCCATAATGCTATGTCCATGGCTCGCACTCATATATTGCATGAAAGTTTATAGGTTTGAGATTACTAAAGTATGAAACAATTGCTTGGCTTGTCATCGGGGTTGTGCATGATGAGAGCATTCTTGTGTGACGAAAATGGAGCATGACTAAACTATATGATTTTGTAGGGATGAACTTTCTTTGGCCATGTTATTTTGAGAAGACATAATTGCTTACTTAGTATGCTTGAAGTATTATTATTTTTATGTCAATATGAACTTTTATCTTGAATCTTTCGGATCTGAATATTCATACCACAATTAATAAGAATTACATTAAAATTTATGCCAAGTAGCATTCGCATCAAAATTATCTTTTTTATCATTTACCTACTCGAGGACGAGTAGGAACTAAGCTTGGGGATGCTTGATACGTCTCCAACGTATCTATAATTTTTGATTGCTCCATGCTATATTATCTACTGTTTTGGACATTATTGGGCTTTATTACCCACTTTTATATTAATTTTGGGACTAACCTATTAACCGGAGGCCCAGCTCAGAATTGCCTTTTTTTGCCTATTTCAGAGTTTCGCAAAAAAAGAATATCAAACGGAGTCCAAACGGAATGAAACCTTCGGGAACGTGATTTTCGGAACGAACATGATCCAGGAGACTTGGACCCTACATCAAGAAATAAAGGAGGAAGCCACGAGGTAGGGGGCGCGCCTACCCCCCAGGCACGCCCTCCACCCTCGTGGGCCCCCTGTTGCTCCACCGACGTACTCCTTCCTCCTATATATACCTACGTACCCCCAAACGATCAGAAACGGAGCCAAAAACCTAATTCCACCACCGCAACCTTTTGTATCCATGAGATCCCATCTTGGGGCCTGTTCCGGAGCTCCGCCGGAGGGGGCATCCATCACGGAGGGCTTCTACATCAATAGCATAGCCTCTCCGATGAAGTGTGAGTAGTTTACCTCAGACCTTCGGGTCCATAGTTATTAGCTAGATGGCTTCTTCTCTATTTTTGGGTCTCAATACAATGTTCTCCCCCTCTCTTGTGGAGATCTATTCGATATAATCTTCTTTTTGTGGTGTGTTTGTTGAGACCGATGAATTGTGGGTTTATGATCAAGATTATCTATGAACAATATTTGAATATTCTCTGAATTCTTTTATGTATGATTGGTTATCTTTGCAAGTCTCTTCGAATTATCAGTTTGGTTTGGCCTACTAGATTGATCTTTCTTGCAATGGGAGAAGTCCTTAGCTTTGGGTTCAATCTTGCGGTGTCCTTTCCCAGTGACAGTAGGGGCAGCAAGGCACGTATTGTATTGTTGCCATCGAGGATAACGAGATGGGGTTTTTATCATATTGCATGAATTTATCCCTCTACATCATGTCATCTTGCTTAAGGCGTTACTCTGTTTTCATGAACTTAATACTCTAGATGCATGCTGGATAGCGGTCGATGAGTGGAGTAATTGTAGTAGATGCAGGCAGGAGTCGGTCTACTTGTCTCGGACGTGATGCCTATGTACATGATCATACCTAGATATTCTCATAACTATGCTCAATACTGTCAATTGCTCAACAGTAATTCATTCACTCACCGTAAAATACTTATGCTCTTGAGAGAAGCCACTATTGAAACCTATGGCCCCCGGGTCTATCTTCATCATATAAATCTTCCAATACTTAGTTATTTCCTTTGCTTTTTTACTTTGCTTTATTTTACTTTGCATCTTTATCACAAAAATACCAAAAATATTATCCTATCATATCTATCAGATCTCACTCTCGTAAGTGACCTTGAAGGGATTAACAACCCCTTATCGCGTTGGTTGCGAGGATTTATTTGTTTTGTGCAGGTACGAGGGACTCGCGCGTAGCCTCCTACTGGATTGATACCTTGGTTCTCAAAAACTGAGGGAAATACTTACGCTACTTTGCTGCATCATCCTTTCCTCTTCAAGGAAATCCAACGCAGTGCTCAAGAGGTAGCAGCCTACCAGCCGCCACCCCTGCCCCCGATCGCTGTCGCGGCAAGAAGCAGCAGCAGCATGGCGGGGGGCACCCCGCCAGCCGCAGCAGTAGCTGCCCCGGACCCCCTGGGCCGCCGCGCACAACCCTTGGACGGGGGTGGTCCACGCGTACACGATGCTCGTGCCGCGGGCCCCTGTCCCGACCGGGATCCTCGGTCCCCGCTGTAACGCCCTCGATGCGGCTATATCTCCTACGTGTTGAAGCACGACTTAGAGGCATAACCGCATTGAAAGCAATGTTGCAAGAGAGGTACTCTTTGCAAACAACCCATGTAATATAAATAAAGGGGAAAGGATACATAGTTGGCTTACACTCGCCACGTCACACAAATACATGAATAACATTACATTCATCCAATACAATCAGGGTCCGACTACGGTACCAAAATAAAGATCAACCCCCAAATGCGACAAAGTCCCCGATCGCCCCAACTGGGCACCACTACTGATCATCTGGGAAAGACACATAGTAATGACGAGAGTCTTCATCGAACTCCCACTTGAGCTCAAGCGCATCATCTGGAGCGGTATCATCAGTCCCTGCATCTGGTTTAGGAAGGAATATGTGAGTCACGGGGACTCAACAATCTCACACCCTCGCGATCAAGACTATTTAAGCTTATAGGTAAGGTGAAGGTATGATGTGGAGTTGCAGCAAGCGACTAGCATATATGGTGGCTAACCTATTCGCAAAAGAGAGCGAGAAGAGAAGGCAAAGCACGGACGAACAACTATGATCAAGAAGTGATCCTAGAACAACCTATGCCAAGCATTACTCCAACACCGTGTTCACTTCCCGGACTCCGCCGAGAAGAGACCATCACGGCTACACTCGCGGTTGGTGCATTTTAATTAAGTTAAGTTCAGGTTTTCTACAACCGGACATTAACAAATTCCCATCTGCCCATAACCGCGGGCACTGCTTTCGAAAGTTCAAATCCCTACATGGGAGTCCCAACTTAGCCCATCACAAGCTCTCACGATCAATGAAGGATATTCCTTATCCCAAGACAATCCGATCAGACTCGGCATCCCGGTGACAAGACATCCTCGACAATGGTAAAACAAGTCCAACAACACCGCCCGAATGTGCCGACAAATCCCGATAGGAGCTGCACATATCTCGTTCTCAGGGCACACTCATATAGGTCAAGCTACGAGTAAAACCAACCCTCGAGTTTCCCTGAGGTGGCCCCGCAGGCTGCCCAGTTCAGACCAACACTCAGAGGAGCACTGGCCCATGGGGGTTTAAATAAAGATGACCCTTGGGCTCCGGAAACCCAAGGGAAAAAGAGGCTAGGTGGCAAATGGTAAAACCAAGTTTGGGCATTGCTGGAGGAGTTTTATTCAAGGCAAACTGTCAAGGGGTTCCCACTATAACCCAACCGTGTAAGGAACGCAAAATCCGGGAACATAACACCGATATGACGGAAACTAGGGAAGCAAGAGTGGAACAAAACACCAGGCAAAAGGCCGAGCCTTCCACCCTTTACCAAGTATATAGGTGCATTAAGATAAACAAGATAATATGGTGATATCCCAACAATAAAAATGTTCCAACAAGGAACGATCTCCAATCTTCACCTGCAACTAGCAACGCTATAAGAGGGGCTGAGCAAAGCGATAACATAGCCAAATAATGGTTTGCTAGGACATGGTGGGTTAGAGGTTTGACATGGCAATTTTGGAGGCATGATAAGCAAGTGGTAGGCATCGTAGCATAGGCATAGCAAAAGAGCGAGCATCTAGCAAGCAAAGATAGAAGTGATTTCGAGGGTATGGTCATCTTGCCTGCAAAGTACTCAGAGTTGCCTTGATCCTCGTAAGCGAACTCAATGGGATCCTCATTCACGAACTCATCTCCCGACTCTACCCAAATAAGAGCAACAAGCAAAAGGAGCACAATCAACCACGTGCAATGCTCAAGCAATATGATGCAAACATGGTATGATATGCGGGATGCGATATGTGATGCATATGCAAGATTTGGAAAGGAATGATTGAACCTGGCCTCAACTTGGAAATCCAAGAGTGTCACTGGAAAGGTGAGGTGATTTCGGTTGAAATCGATATAAAGATCACCGGAATCGGATGCACGGTTTGGAAATGGCAAGCAAAACAAATATGGCACCGGTCTGCGATAATCAGCAAGTAGCTATCTAAATGCATCAAGATAAATATGCTACAACACTCAAACATGACAACAAAATACATGGAAGGGATGCACTCATGATGCTTGACAAAATATGAACACTGAGCTACGGCTAATTCATCCATTAACAGGTTCAAACAAGCATGGCAAAAATGCAAATGATGACAGGTTTCAGACTTGATGAAATTAACACAAGTCTGGAATTTATCAGCAGGAAGCAATATTTAGAGCATGAAAACTACATGCTACAGGAACATATCATGGCAAATAAAGGCATGGCATGAAGCTACTCTAAGCACATAACAAAATTCCCTTAGTGACCTTGAGCGAAAAGGGATCAGAAAATACAATTGCAAGCATGTGAACATAGCAAAAACATAAACAGATTCAGACTTAGTGAAAAACTGGAGCATGCAAAACAGTTAACGAGTAGACATGTTTATGAGCTCGATGCACTCACTAAAGAGCATGGCATGACAAACTAAGCATACACCCATGAAGAAGACATGGCATAGAAGCTAGACATGGCAAGAACAACAACATAGCATGCACGGATCAATAGCAACATCCTCGACAAAATCGCTAAACATGTCAACAATCTGCCAGGATCATTTTATAGCAAAAGTAGAGCTTGATTGACTCAAGCTAGGGTGCTCCATAAATTCCAAAAAGACATGGATGGATAGAGCACCACAATTTTAACAAAACATCCTTAATGATCATCCTCAAAAGAGGCACGGATCACTAGGAAACAACATGAACATATGACATAAAAGCAAAATCAGGACAAGGACTTAGTGAAATTCTAAGTCCCTGAAATCGGCATGAACGATTATGCTACTTTGCATGCTTGTACTAGTCATCACAAATATCACAAAAATACATGGCATACACCCCTTTAAAGATGGCATGGCATTCATCAAAACACATGTAGAGCTCAGGATCATAGCATGCACACATTAATCATGGCAAAAATGACAAAAGACCATTTGCTGAAACAGATCTGACAAATTCCTCACATAGCCCTCTTCCAACAGCATTTCGGGCATCAAAATGAGCTCAAATGAAAATGATGCAATGAGATGAAATGATGTACTCGTCGAGGCGAACATTTTGATATGCTACATGCACGAATCGGAGCTACAGATGCAGAGTTATGTCATGAGGAAAAATGCTAAAAGTTAGGGTTTCAGGATGAAAAAGTCAACCATCTCGTCCAGATCCAGATCCGGTGGCACGCGAACCGAGGAGATCGCCGAAGGATACTGTAGCTGCCGGAGAACTCGAGCTTGCCGGAGCTTAGCCGGCCAGAGAAGGAGGCCGGAGAGGGGGGAGGTCGCCGCCGGAGCTTGAGGCGGTGTGGAGGCGGCGCTGGGCGGCGCTGCCGGGCCGGGCGATGTCGGGCAGTCGCCGACGCGGCGAGGTGGCGAAGTCGCCGGTGATGGCGCGCGGCGCCTGAAGCAGGGAGGCGGCGGCGCTCGAGGAAGAAGGAGCGAGCTCGGGCGCTGCGGGACGCGGGCGTGGATCAGTGCGACTTGGGCCGGGGGGGCTCCGGGTCCCGCGGGCCTGGCGCGGCCGGCGGCGGTGCGGTCCCGCCCGGGACAGGTGGCATCTGCGGATTGGTCAGCGGCGGCGGGCGGACACGTCCGGCGCCGGCGGACTTTGTTCGGTGCGCAGAGGAAGAAGGGACTAGGGTTTGGGGTGTGAAATGATCCGCGAATTTTTAGGGGGTGGCCTTTATATAGAGGTAGAGGGAGCTAGGAAGCTCCAAATGAGGTGCGGTTTTCGGCCACGCGATCGTGATCGAACGCTCTAGACGATGGAGGGGTTTTGGTGGGTTTTGGGCCAAATTGGAAGGGTGTTGGGCTGCAACACACACGAGGCCTTTTCGGTCCCTCGGTTAACCGTTGGAGTATCAAACGAAGTCCAAATGACACAAAACTTGATAGGCGGTCTATAGGTAATAACCCAAGGACGCATGGAAAGTCTCAGTCCAATCTGAAAACATTTAACACCCGCACACAAAAAGAGGTAGAAAGGGACACCGGGTGACATAGGAGCGCCGGAATGCAAAACGGACAATGGGGAAAATGCTCGGATGCATGAGACGAACACGTATGCAAATGCAATGCCCATGATGACATGTATGAGATGCATGACAAAGACAAACACACACGGAGATAAAAACCCGACAACAAGGAAATAGAATAACTTAGTGCCGGAAGCGACAAGAGTTGGAGTACAGATAAGGTAAATTACATCTGGGGTGTTACACCCGCCCCAGTGCCCATCAGGCGATGTTCGCTGTCCCAGGCGGCTACCCCGCCGCCGCACCTGCGTATGCTACCCCGGGCAGCTACCCCACGGCCATGCCCGCCTACCCTGTCGTGCCCCCTGTCACGGCCGCTGCACTCCCGCCGGCTCCCTGGGATCCGACCCTTCTCGCGGCGCTTTACTCCGCTCCTACACCCAACACATACACCGGAGGCAGCGACTGGTATATGGACACCGGGTCTACCGCCCACATGACTTCCATCCCTGGTAACCTCAACTCCGCATATCCAGTTTCTACCGCATGTCGTATCACTGTTGGGGACGGTTCCTCCCTTCCCATTACTCATGTCGGTCATGGTTCTTTTCCGTCTAACTCCACACCTATACATATGTCTAATGTCTTAGTTTCACCTGAGTTAGTCACCAATCTTGTTTCTGTTCGTTCTCTTACACGTGAAAATCCTATAACTGTTGAATTTGACGATGTGGTTTTTTTTCTCAAGGACGCCCGTACCCGGATGGTACTCCACCGATGTGACAGTCCGGACGGCCTCTACCCTGTGCACTCCAACAACACCTCCACATCTGCTCCGGTCGCTTTCTCCGCCATGGTGGACCTTTGGCATGCTCGGATGGGACATCCGAACCCAGCCACCCTTCGTCATATTCTTAGGACTTTTTCATTCACGTGTAATAAAACCGATGATCATACTTGTCATGCTTGTCGTCTTGGCAAACACGTCTGTCTTCTATTTAGTGCATCCTCATCGGTGGCATCGTATCCATTTGAGTTGATTCATAGTGACTTATGGACATCTCCTATTGCCAGTAATACAGGTTTTTTATACTATCTTGTCATACTTGATGATTTCGCACTATGTGTGGACCTTCCTGTTGCAGAGAAAATCTGATGCACTCTTCGTTCTCACTACCTTTTACTCCTATGTCGCTACGCAGTTTGGGCGTCCCATTCATGCCTTGCAGACTGACAACGGGAAGGAGTTCGACAATGTCGGGGTTCGCACCCTTCTTGCCATAGATGGCACGATTCTTCGTCTCACTTGCATGTATACCTCGCAACAAAATGGTCGCGCCAAACAAATCCTTCGCACCCTCAATGATTGTGTGCGCACTCTTCTCTTCCACGCTAACGTCCCGCCCCGATTTTGGCCGGACGCCCTCTCCACCGCCTCTCTCCTCATCAACATTCGTCCCAGTCATGCTCGTGGGAACTTTGCCCCACATAATCTCCTCATTGATAGCCCTCCCTCCTATGACGACCTTCGTGTTTTTGGGTGTCTCTGCTATCCTAGCATCGCCTCCACTACCCCTCGTAAACTCGCACCTCGCTCCGTGGCATGCATCTTTCTCGGTTAACCACCAAACACCAAAGGTTATCGTTGTTATGATCCGGTTTCGAACTGAGTTTTCACTTCACGGCACGTTTACTTTGACGAGATATCTTTTCCCTTTCACCAGGTACCGCCGCCGGTCGACTCGCCATCGTCCCCCGTGCCTCCTGGCCCCCTTCGAGGAGGTCGCTCACTTGCGCTCGGCCCCCCTGCAGCGCGTGGGCCTTGATACGTCTCCAACGTATCTATAATTTTGATTGTTCCATGCTATTATGTTACCTGTTTTGGATGTTTATGGGCTTTATTGTGCACTTTTATATTATTTTTGGGACTAACCTATTAACCCAGAGCCCAGTGCCAGTTTCTATTTTTTCCTTGTTTTAGAGTATCGCAGAAAAGGAAAATCAAACGGAGTCCTATTGACCTGAAACTTCACGGAACTTATTTTTGGACCAGAAGAAGCCCACGGAGTATCGGAGATGGACCAGAAGAGTCCCGGGCTGCCCACGAGGGTGGGGGCGCGCCTACCCCCCTGGGCGCACCCCCTGCCTCGTGGACAGCCTGGAGATCCACCGACGTACTTCTTCCTCCTATATATACCCATATACCCTAAAAAACTTCGGGGAGCAGAATGGATCGGGAGTTCCACCGCCAGAAGCCTCCTTAACCAACAAAAACCAATCTAGACCTGTTCCGGCACCCTGTCGGAGGGGAGAATCCCTCTCCGGTGGCCATCTTCATCATCCCGGCGCTCTCCATGACAAGGAGGGAGTAGTTCTCCCTCGGGGCTAAGGGTATGTACCAGTAGCTATGTGTTTGATCTCTCTCTCTCTCTCTCTCTCGTGTTCTTGAGGTGGCACGATCTTGATGTATCGCGAGCTTTGCTATTATAGTTGGATCTTATGATGTTTCTCCCCCTCTACTCTCTTGTAATGGATTGAATTTTCCCTTTGAAGTTATCTTATCGGATTGAGTCTTTAAGGATTTGAGAACACTTGATGTATGTCTTGTGCTTATCTGTGGTGACAATGGGATATCACGTGATCCACTTGATGTATGTTTTGGTGATCAATTTGCGGGTTCCGCCCATGAACCTATGCATAGGGGTTGGTACACGTTTTTGTCTTGACTCTCTGGTAGAATATTTGGGGCACTCTTTGAAGTACTTTGTGTTGGTTTGAATAGATGAATCTGAGATTGTGTGATGCATATCGTATAATCATACCCATGGATACTTGAGGTGACATTGGAGTATCTAGGTGACATTAGGGTTTTGGTTGATTTGTGTCTTAAGGTGTTATTCTAGTATGAACTCTATGATAGATTGAACGGAAAGAATAGTTTCGTGTTATTTTACTACGGACTCTTGAATAGATAGATCAGAAAGGATAACTTTGAGGTGGTTTCGTACCCTACTATAATCTCTTCGTTTGTTCTCCGCTATTAGTGACTTTGGAGTGACTCTTTGTTGCATGTTGAGGGATAGTTATATGATTCAATTATGTTATTATTGTTGAGAGAACTTGCACTAGTGAAAGTATGAACCCTAGGCCTTGTTTCAACGCATTGCAATACCGTTTGTGCTCATTTTTATCATTAGTTACCTTGTTGTTTTTATATTTTTAGATTACAAAAACCTATATCTATCATCCACATTGCACTTGTATCACCATCTCTTCGCCGAACTAGTGCACCTATACAATTTACCATTATATTGGGTGTGTTGGGGACACAAGAGACTCTTTGTTATTTGGTTGCAGGGTTGTTTGAGAGAGACCCTCTTCATTCTAAGCCTCCCACAGATTGATAAACCTTAGGTCATCCACTTGAGGGAAATTTGCTACTGTCCTACAAACCTCTGCACTTGGAGGCCCAACAACGTCTACAAGAAGAAGGTTGTGTAGTAGACATCAGGCCTCCCCCTGGCTTCGGCGTCCCCAACGCCTGGGTCCTCGTCTGGGTCCGCTGCGTTGGACCCGGGTTCTTCACCCGCCGCCTCAGGCTCTCCCGGCGGCCACGGCGCCCCCGACTCCCGTTGAGTCCATAGCCCGGTCAGCGAGCACATCCCATGCGCCTGACCCGGGCTCCTCCACGGCTTCACCGATGATCCCAATGGGCTCTTCGTCGACCTCGCCCTTGGTAGATCCCCCGTCGCTGGCCCCATTGGCCCTGCTGGCTGCGTCACCGGCCCCGCCGGCTGCCCCGGGCACCCGCATGGTCACTCGTGCTCGTGTCGGCATTCACCGACCCAGCACGCACTATTCCATGGATGAGTACCTCCTCGCTGCCTCGACGTCTGCATCGTCACCCCTCCCGTCGTCAGCTCGAGCCGCGCTTCATGATCCGCATTGGCTCGCTGCGATGCAGGAGGAGTTCGACGCGCTGGTGCGTAACCGCACCTGGCAGCTTGTCCCGCGCCCCCCCATGCCAACGTCATCACTGGCAAATGGGTCTTCCGGCATAAGACTCGTCCTGATGGGTCTATCGAGCGCTATAAGGCTCGGTGGGTGGTACGCGGGTTCCGGCAGCGCGCTGGAGTCGACTTCACCGACACCTTCACCCCGGTTGTCAAACCGGGCACGATTCGCGCGGTCCTTCAGCTCACGGTCTCTCGCACCTGGCCAGTGCATCATATGGATGTGTCGAGTGCGTTCTTGCATTGCCATCTCTCGGAGCAAGTCTTCTGTCAGTAGCCCACTGGCTTCGTCGATGCGGCTCATCCTGACCACGTGTGCTTGCTCTCCCGCTCTTTATACGGGTTAAAGAAGGCCCCTCGAGCCTGGTACCAGCGGATTGCCGGCTTCTTGCAGCAGCTTGGGTTCCGAGCTACTCGCTCCGATGCCTCGCTGTTTGTCTTCCACCAGGCTCCGGCGACTGCTTACCTGCTCCTCTACGTCGACGACATCATCCTGGAGGCTTCCTCGCCAGAGCTCCTTCGCCAGCATACTGCTCACCTCAGCGCTGAGTTCGCCATTAAGGACCTCGGCCAGTTGCACTACTTCCTCGGTATTGAGGTGGTACGACGCACCGACGGGTTCTTTCTTCACCAGCAGTAGTATGCACAGGACCTTCTTGAGCGGGCAGGCATGCTTAACCGCAAGCCTGTCCCTACGCCTATCGACACGAAGGCCAAGGTTTCTGCACTCGACGGCTCACCCGTGCCGGATGCGGCATTCTACCGCTCCATCATCGGCGCCCTTCAGTACTTGACGCTCACTCGGCCGGACCTGCAGTACGCCGTCCAGCAGGCGTGTCTCCACATGCACGCCCCTCGCGACACTCACTGGAACCTGGTGAAGCGGATCGGAACCACGGCTCTGGGTCTTACGTTGACGGTCTCGCCCTCGACCGGCCTTGTTGCCTACAGTGACGCCGATTGGGTTGGCTGTCCGGACACACGTTGCTCCACTTCCGGCTACTGTGTCTACCTGGGTCCCTCGCTCATATCGTGGTCGTCTAAATGAAAGCCCACGGTATCCTGCTCCAGTGCCGAGGCCGAGTATCATATTGTGGCCAATGTCGTCGCCGAGTGCTCGTGGCTCTGGCAGCTTCTCCAGGAGTTGCTCCTTGACGCCCCGAAGGCCACCATTGTCTACTGTGACAATGTCTCTGCAGTCTACCTCTCCTCCAACCCTGTTCATCATCGTCGCACGAAGCATATTGAGCTCGACATTCACTTCGTGCGTGAGCAGGTGGCTCTTGGGCGCATCCGCCTTCTTCACGTTCCCACCGCTCAGCAGTTTGCCAATGTTATGACCAAGGGGTTACCGACGCCTACCTTTGAGGAGTTCCGGTCCAGTCTATGCGTCACTAGTGACGTATCGACTGCAGGGGGGTTGAACATATTATGTGCATGTATCTGTTAGGATAATCTCCTACCGGCCCCGCCTCTAGTTTCCTTGTTTAGATGAGGCCGAGGGCTGCCCTTGTACTTATATATGTGCACCGTGCACCCGATCAATACATCGAGAGTTGCATTGCCTTCAACAGAAATAACGGCTCCCACTAGACAACATTTCATCTTTATGAACCATCAAAGTGTAAAATCCAAAGTTTGATCCCTGTTGGACCGGGGGTACATACAACCAACCACCAACCATGTTGGTTCTCTGGCCTCAAATGATTGAGGCTACGTGTAGTAGGGGCGAGCAACTTGGGCCTGCCAACTATGGCAGTTTTTGGCGCTATAAGTCTAGCGGTTTTAGTGTGTTTTCTTCCATGTGTTTCCAAAAGCACTTAGGTTTTCTTCCTCTGGTTTCTTTTTTTTTTGAACCGGGCTATACCCCTTTCCATTGCAAATGAACGGAAATACAGAGTTCAGAAACATGTCAGGAGGAGGGAAAGAGGTAAAGCGAGTCCGGGCACTGCCAGGAAACCCACTACATTTGCCCGCCATCGAAACGAATGTCATGGGGCGAAAACCTAGACAACACCGAACATCCACAGCAAACACCCATAAGTTTTTAACTACAGACAGAGACATGAGACATCCACAAAAGAACCAAAACGCCACCACATGATCGTAAGGTCGCCCAGCTCCAGCCAACGAGGTTTTGCAGCCCTTCAATCTCCTCCGATCGGCACCCTCGCCGCGTTGCACATCTCCATCATACGCATCGTGCTCGACCTGATCATCTCAGCACCGCTTCGCAGCTCCTTGGCGCCCTCCTCCTCCTGCAGCCCTGTCCAGTACAGTAGGAAAGAACACATGGAGAAAACAATCTCAAAAGGCATTTTGATAAGCTTCTTTTCGAACGTAGCTCGGTTTCGAGCTAGCCAAATGGCCCAGCAAGCAGCAGCCAAGCCCACCGTATAGTACTTTTGTCCATCAGGGAGAAAAGTGTGGCACCAAGCAAAATATTGCCAGTAGCTATTCGGGCACATCTCAGTACCCAGAACTATCCCAACGCATCTCCAGATCACTTTAGCAACAGGGCAAGTAAAAAATAGATGTTGGGAGGTTTCCAACTCATTACAGAAAGAACATGTGGGATTCCCAGTCCATTTCCTCGTTCTCATAACTTGTCTAGTGAGCACTACGTCCTGCGACAGTTGCCACATGAAGATTTTGATTTTGAGAGGGATCTTGGCTCTCCAAATCCATCTATAATGGCAACCACTAAGAGGGTTTTCAAGCCATTTATACATAGATTTAGTGGAAAATTTGCCATTGCTATTAAGCCCCCAGTAGACCCGGTCCCCACCCTGACTCAGCTGGATATTATTGATCGTTTTGTTTATTTCCTCCCATTGACGGGATAATTCAGGAGTGAGTCTCCTTCTAAAGAAAGAATGGACGTCCACAGACTTGAAATTAGCAATAGTGCAATCCTGATTATTGCAGATCTCAAACAGCGAAGGGTAGAGGGTCTGAAAAGGACTCAACCCGTTTATGGAATCTTTTCAGACTCTAACAAGGTCACCAGATTCCAAATGGATCTTTCTACCTACCAAATAGATATCTTTGACTTTAAGCAGGGCTTTCCAACAGGGGGAATCAGAAAATCTGGGCTTAACCGACGCCACAGATTTATTAGTCAGGTAGCGCGCCCGACAATATCTTGCCACATACCCGTTTGGGTCTCTAGTTTCCACCACCATTTGACCATCAAACTAACATTCTGCTTGTGTAAATCCTTCACACCCAGGCCACCCTTATCTCTGGATCTGCAGATCCTATCCCATCTAACCAGATGGTACCTCCTCTTCTTATTGCAGCCTTGCCAGAAAAACTTCCTTCTGTGTTTGTCTAAGCGCTCGATGAAAGTTTTATTCATGAGCCACATAGACATATGATATAAGGATAGTTGGGTGACTACCGAGTCTAGTAAGGTCAGCCTCCCCCCCATCGAAGCTGCATTGCCTATCCAAGCTTCAAATTTTTTCAGATATTTAGTAACAATGAATTCCCAATCTGAATTTCTAAGGTTGGTATAGCTGACAGGCATCCCTAGATATTTAATGGGAAAACTGCCCACTTCGCAACGAAATAAGTCTGCATACATATTCACCACATTATCATCGCCTCCCACCGTGAGGATCTCACTTTTCTGGAAGTTCACCTTAAGACCAGACATCAATTCAAATATATGGAGAAGCATTTTCAGGTTAACAGCTTTGTCAATGTCATGCTCCAGGCATATGATGGTATCGTCCGCATACTGAAGAACTGCTACTCCATTAGGAATTAGATCAGCGGCCAGCCCCACTACCAGGCCACTCTTTTGGGCATTTGTAATCATTTTAGCTAAACAGTCCACAGCCAAATTGAACAAGAAAGGGGAATGGGGATCACCTTGTCGGACCCCTTTCGCACTTTGAAAGTAAGGGCCAACTTGGTTATTCAGTTTAATGCTCACAGTCCCATTGTGCAGGATACTTCTAATCCACCCGCACCATTTTTCGTTAAAGCCTCGGAGCCTATGACACTCAAGAATAAAATCCCAGTTGACTTTGTCGTAAGCCTTCTCAAAATCAAGTTTCAGAATCACACCCACTCTCTTTTTCACATGAGTATAGTTAAGGATTTCATGCAGAGACATCACACTGTCCATGATGTTCCTTTTTTTCACAAAAGCGTTCTGGGCCCTATTTATGAGCTTATCAGCATATTTTTCAACTCGCCTATCTAGGACCTTAGTGATAAGTTTGTACGGACATCTCAGGAGGCAAATCGGCCGGAACTGTTGAATCTTGTCTGCGCCCGCAGATTTGGGGAGAAGAGTAATCACTCCATAATTGAGGCGATGTACGTCCAATCCCCCTTTATGAAAGTGTTCAAACAGGAGCATAATATCACCCTTCACGATATCCCAACACACCTGATAGAATTCCACAGGAACGTTGTTCGGCCCGGGCGCTCTATTGTGTGCCATAGCAAACAGAGCTTCCTTAACTTCAGTCTCCGTAAAGGCCCGACACAAATCAGCATTATTCTCCTCATTAAGTTTTTCATTAGTGGTCCAAGTGTCAGGATCCATATGGAACTCATTGCCGGGTGTAGGTCCAAAAAGGTTTTTGTAGTATTCTGTTGCATGAGCAATCAGATTACTAGTCCCTTCTATTTCCACATCCCCAGCTTTCAGGGAATGGATCGTGTTTTTCCTTTTACGCCCGTTCGCAATCTTATGATAGTAGTCAGTATTGAGATCCCCTTTCAGCAGCCATCTTTCATGAGATTGCTGCAACCAAAAGATCTCTTCGTTCACCAAAAGCTCATGCAGTTCCATACTAATATCCACTTTGGTGTTGTACATTTCAAGGGACAGGGGGCCATTTTCTTCCAATTCTTCCAACAAGGCTAACTCCAACCTGAGCTCTTCTTCCTCCGGTTTCTTGATTCTTTGGTATCTCCGGTTTTATTTTATTTTTCTAGTTTTCAGCTGGGTTTTGTTTGGCTTTGGTTTTTTGCCTTTTCCTTACTTTTATTTTCCATTTGTGCTCTTATTTTTTTCTATTTTTTCACCTTTCCTTGTATAAATATATTTTACGTATTAATGTTCATCAAACAAAACAGTGAACATTTTTAAAATATGCAATGAGCATTTTCAAAAATATATGATGAAAATACATGATTATGTGCATATTTTCCCCTGAAATACACAATGAGCACTTTTAAATATACTGTGAATATTTTAACAATACATGATGAACATTTTCCCTATACACGGTGACTTTTTTTTAACCATGGTGAACGATTTTCCTATATACGGTGAACATTCTTTTCTTTTAAACATGACGAACATTTATTACACACACAACGAATTTGTTCTGCAACATGGTTAACATTTTGAAAATACAAGATAATTAAAAAAAGGTTTTCATACTCTTTATGTAAAAAAAATCATGATTTTTTTTGTAAATTATGCACTTTTTAAAAAGTTCCATACATTTTTTAAAAGTTGTTTTATGCTAATTTTTTTGGAAAAACCAACCGGCCAGTTCAGGTGTGAAGAGCGCTAAGTGAAGGAGATGATCCTCAAAAAGAAAATGAAGGAGATAATAAGGGCCACGATCGGAGTTGCGTTTTGAACTGAATGCGTGACAGACTCAGACGGATTGCTCGTTCCCGCTGCGTTGCGAACTCGGAGGCGTGAGCGACCGCCGCGTTGCGTCGACACCAAGCTCGGCATTTCGAATCCGACTCCGGACGAACTCGAGGCGTGGCCGCCACGCGATCACGGCGATATTAATTATGCCCCCACCCCGGCTGATTCGATCGCAGTCTTCCTCCACCTCCGCCTCTCTCCACATCGTACGTACGCGGACGCGCTCTAGTTGTAGATCCCGCCGGCCAACTCCAGACGGCGACCATGGCGCACGCATCTGGGTTCTGCCCGCCGCCGTCATACACCCCGGGTGCGTCCCAGTGCGCCCCCTTCTTCCTGGGCTTCGGCGGCGACTTCTGCGACCCGTCGTTCTCCGACTACTACGACTACCAGGAGTACGCCCCATCGAGCCCTTCGCCGCTCGCCAGCTCCAAGGACTACTACACTCCATCGAGCCCTGACTACAGTCCGGCGAGCCCCGACTACAGTCCGGCGAGCCCGGATTACACTCCCGCGAGCCCCGACTACACGCCGGCGAGCCCTGACTACAGTCCGGCGAGCCCCGACTACACTCCGGCGAGCCCGGACTACACTCCCGCGAGCCCCGACTACACGCCGGCGAGCCCGGACTACACTCCGGAGAGCCCCTACTACACTCCATCAAGCCCAGACTACACTCCGGCGAGCCCTGACTACAATCCATCAAGCCCAGACTACACTCCGGCGAGCCCTTCACCGTCGCTGGTGTACACTTCGTCAAGCCCTGTTCGGCTCGCTTTCATGATGCCGTCTCCTCCGTCAGAGCACGCTGGTACATCACCTTACTATACTCCGTTGAGTCCTCCCGGTCCCGGGCACGCTTCTTCGCCGGATTACACGCCCAGCACGCCGCCTCCGTCGCCCCTGGTGGTGTCTGACGCCGAGTCGTGCGCGTCGCCGTATTACACACCGTCAACTCCTTCCAGGAGCGCCGAGTCGCCGGACTACATGCCCAGCACGCCGCCTCCATCGCCCCTGGCGTCAGAAGCAGAGTCGACCACGTCTACAGCGTGCTGCCGCCACCATCCGTACCAGAGGAGCGGCGCCGGCCGGATCAACCGCGGCGGACGTCAGCGAGCCTTGGCATATTGACATCTCGTAAACTGTAATAGGAGCAAGAGATTGGATTCTCTTTGTATAAATCTCGAATTGCTATGCATTTGTTTGTTCCTTGGGCAAATCTTGTATTGCTCACGAATCGATGAATATTATCTGAATCGAGCTTTTGCTGAAGATATATGCGAGATTGTTATCTGTTATTGCTTCTCGTTTTATATTTTGGCTGGGTCTCTTTGTTTCTCATCGATGCAAATTGCAATTGCCTATTGGATTTGATGAAAATCACCCAGGCACCCAGCATTTGTCATGTTCTGTGACTTTGATGTACTGATGTCTGAGAGAAGCATATGGTTCCTCTGTAAAACAAAACTGAAGCTTGCCGTCTAAATATTTTGATGAAGAAAACAGAGCATGTCGGCTTTGATATGTTGGGTTTTTTAGTATGCCATGTGGTACAGAGCATGTCGGCTGGAAGCAGTCTGCTTTTTTTTTCCTTTTTTGTTGTTGAGAAATTGGAAGCAGTCTGCTGCAGTAGGAGCAGGGAACTTGGGCGGCCCAACTACGGTAGTTTTCATGGCTATATGATTCTGGCGGGTTTAGTGGGTTTCTTCTTCCGGTTCCTTGTTTTGTTTGGTTTTTCTGGTATTCTTTTCTTTCCTTTTTTAGTTTATGAGTGGATTTTATTTGGTTTTTTACTTTTCTTGTTTTCATTATCTTCATTTTCATTTTTCTCAATTTATTTTATATTCCTTATTTTTTCGCCTTATACTTTCATAAATATATTATGTGTACATTAATGTTTTCCAAAAACATGTTGAACATTTTTTCAAATACATGGCGAGCATTTTTTTCAGAATACATGATGAACTTTTTTTATGTATAAAACATAATTCTGTGTGCATTTCCCCTCAAAATACATGTTAAATTTGTTTGAAAATATATGATGAACATTTTCCCTGCACACAGTGATTTTTTAAAATGGTGATCATTCTTTTAAACACATGGTGATTTTTTTTAAACAAGGTGAGATTTTTTTAAATACATTATTTTTAAGAACATTTCATGCATTTTTTTTGTAATTGTTTCATGATTTGTTTTGACTATGGCATTCTGTTCTTTCTAAACTTCTCACGTAACAAGCATCATCAAGGAGGAGATGGCCTTCCTATGTTGGCCCCTCATGGTAGCCATATCAATCCACCAGTCTTCACCGAGGCCAACAGGCGCCAATCCAAAGTCATGATGTGTTGGAGCCCAAGCCAAGTAGTGACTTCTGACCAAATCTGTCAAGTGTATCTGCAGTGACAAGTTAGGTGCACCGCGGACTCATGTACTTGCTTACATGGGGGACACAACACGTAGCTTGGCCATTCCACCGCGAAGCAACCTATTGGTCATCCATACCCTATCCTGGATGACAAGCCCGATGAGGAACTTGCACTTTGGGGGAGCCTAGACCCTCCACACTGTGGGAACCATGGTCGTGGAGGTCAGCCCAACAAATTGTGCCTTGTACGGTGAAGACGTCGAGTACTCCCCATTGGCAGTGAATTTCCATGTAATGGTGTCCTGAATTCATGGGTGAGATTAATATGAGTAAGCTTTTCCCAAAGGGTGACAAACTCTTGGATGTGATCCATCGACAAGCCACGATGGGTGTTGATATGGTGGAGCCACGAGTTATCAAACATAGCCATGCTAACCAAGCAGCTCTTCTTGCGGGATCTTGGGGGCAAGGTCTCTCGGCCTAATGCCATGTAGCCAAGGAAAATCCCAAAATTTAGCGTTTTTTCCCATCTCCCACAGAAACTTTGGTAGCCGCCACGAAAATGTCACGATCATTGTCATTACAAGGCGGTCCAAGACCAAAGCCAAGTCTTAGGGGGGGTCGGCTCATTCATACCAGAGCCAACTGATAGGAAGGCAAAGGCAAAGTGCTCTGGATTAAGAATACCCAGGTCATCGCAAGATTATGGCTTGCAAACCAGCTCTCAATTGACTTTGCACTTGCCTCCAGACACCTTTTCACAACCCGCCCAAAGATAGGTGTGTCTCATAGGATTTACCTTCATTAACTTCAACAAGCACATCGAGCGGCTTAAAATGATATATTGCAATGGTTGTCAACAACGCCTTGACAACGCATTCTTGCCACATCAAGGTGCAAGCTTACCTGCAGCCTTGTTCTCGAGGTGCTGGAAATGAATATGCTTCAACCTTTTAATCGACAAAGAGAGACCAAGGTAGCGCATCAGGAAGGAGGAGCGGACTGTCGGGAAGGCCTGAAGAATGTCCTCGCGGTCAATGTTTGTGCATCGGATAGGTGCAACAAGGCTTTTGGTGCAGTTTATGACCCAATGCCATCACCAAAGTCATCCAAAGTTGAAGCCAAGAACTGAATATCCTCTTTAATTGGTGCAACAAAAATGGCTAGCTACATTGTCCGCATGTAGTGATGCACTAGTAGGAGGGGACCTCCTGTTTAGAGGGTGGGGCGAACCCTGGGAAGTAGCATTTTCAAGGATGTGATGTAGTGGCGAGCACAAAGCTTCAAAAGTCTTTTGGCCCTCGGTAATTCTAAATCGCATAACATTTGGTCCATCTATTCATCCTGCAGTCAACACACATGACAACACGTCCCGTCTCATCATGGTAATGGCACCTAGCACACGACCCAACTCATGGAAACAAGCAAACCAACCTGTATTCCCAACCCACAGGGTCTGGTGCTCGCATTTGCCTGGATTTATTTCAGGCCTTTCGGCGGTATGCATTCAGTGAGGGAAGACATTCTTATTGACTACGAAGGCATATGTGCCAATGATATGCTGACTCAGTCTCTCAGATGTGTTTGTAGTGGTAGGGTGTGTGTGTGCATTTTTATAGGTAAATGTATACTCGTATGTATGAGCATATGTATCGTGTTAAAAAAACTCATGGAAACGATTACTCCCTCCGTTCCTAAACATAAGTCTTTTTAGACATTTGAAATGGACTATAACATACGGATGTATGTAGACATATTTTAGAGTGTAGATTTACTCATTTTACTTTGTATGTAGTCACTTGTTAGAATCTCTAGAAAGACTTATATTTCGGAACGGAGGGAGTAGATCACTAACCACTTCTGGTGATTGGAGAGTAGGCGGCTACGGCGGCGCGCGTGGATGGAAACGGAGTATGTAACCTCTGCCTGGCATGCTCGCTTGTCTCAGTTGATGCGAACGGAAAAGCACAAACGTCTACCATTTTGTTTGTCGACGGTGGTCGGAGCCAAGAGCCACTGGTCTTACAGCCGGAGTTGCCGCTACTTTTTCTACAAAAAATTCTGGATTTTCTATTTCTCGGTCAACGGAGTTTGCACATCAAACTAGAGTTTCATCTCCAAAATATACAACTGCTTAGCCAAATACCGACAATTTAAAAGTAACAATTTCTCAGTCGATTATGTCTGCCAGAAACAGGATCAACAGCAGACGACTGACAAAGAGGTAGTTATTTAATACTCCCTCCGTCCGAAAATACTTGTCATCAAAATAGATAAAAAAGAGATATATCTAAATGTATTTTAGTTCTAGGATAAAAGGAGATATATCTAGATATATTTTAATTCTAGATACATCTCTTTTTATGCATTTTGATAACAAATATTTTCGGATAGAGGGAGTATTGCATGCTATGAGACGGTCACGTCAAAAAAAAATATAGCAGCCGTGCAAACAAAACCAGAGCAGCGCTGTTACAGATAGATAGCGAGGTGAAGGATATCAATTACGGCATCTGGAAAAGTAAACTTACAACCGATGTTCATTTTTTTTCCAAAAGAGACGTGTACAAATTGCCGGAGGACCAAAACCACCTCACAATCGATTTGTATATATAAGCATTACAAGAGACGTGTTGTTAGCTACACTCAAGTAAACCTATACAACAGCAAAATCCAGAAAGGCTCTGATGAGCATGGGAGCATGCTTGATTTTGAATATCTGGATTCCTGGGAGCTGAGTTCCACAAAAGCAGATCTGCTAGTCCGCGGAAGAATTAGACCT
The DNA here is from genome assembly GCF_002162155.2 of Triticum dicoccoides. Taxonomy (NCBI): domain Eukaryota; kingdom Viridiplantae; phylum Streptophyta; class Magnoliopsida; order Poales; family Poaceae; genus Triticum; species Triticum dicoccoides. The sequence continues at coordinate 48,364,070 of NC_041386.1, forward strand.
TCGCTAGATGCCCAAGGGAGACCTCCTGATCAAACCCAAGGTAGCAATCTGACACAACAATCAGCTTTGCCTCCTGAAAAGAGTATCCTCTCGTCAAAATATTTAAAAGTGCAAGAAAAAAGGACCATGTAATTATCTAAGCACAACGCCAGCACATGGAAATCATACGAGTCTTCATTGGAAGAAAAAACACGTCGTGCATTTGCCTAGATCCCAAGTTTATACAGCAATCTGACAGAATCCACCAAGAATTATGGATGGACATATTAGGTCTGCATATTGTTCAGATTCAATATTTATACAACAAACTGAAGCACTGAATAACACAGATGCATAGTGAATGGCCAAACATGGCAAGGGTAAAAAGGTATATGGCAGAGCTAATATATTGGCAATTTGGTGTCGGCTCTAGCATAGTAAGGCTCATCATTTAGATTGCTGCTCAATTATTATTGTTTATTAAGTAAAAAAATCGACGATTCTTGGACACAAATGTCAAGTCACTCAAGCAGAACAATATATTCGCAGTGAGCTTTGCTTAGTCTGGCAATTCACATGTGGAGAAATTATTACCTGCATATTCAACATCGGTGGCAATTCCATGCGAGTGTTAAGCACACGATCTGCAAAACTTATTCTTTTCAGACCATATAGCTCCGAGCTTGTAATATTCCCCAGGACCAGCCACCAGGCTTCTTGTTTCGCCTACAGAAAACAGCATGGAAAGTTAAATGCAAAGGCATTTATTGAACTTCAGGAATGAACATTGATAAAAAGTCCAAAAGGCAATAATATTGAAGCTAAAGAGGATTTACGAGTACCACATTGGAGCTAATATAGTAACAGTCAGTTACAAGTATAACAGGCAATTATTAGCACAAGATATCATGAGTATACAAACAGTTTCTTAGAACACCGGAAAGCTCTGTAAAAACGTCAAACTCGCAATTACCCAAATAGTTGTTTTCTGCTATTTGCTTTGCCAAATCTATCACCCGTTTTTTCATTGCACAGGGTAATAATTCTAGGGAGACTTCGTGATTATTGACACATAGCAAGTTTGATATGCCAGTAGCAAATCAGAGTTGTGAGGTAATGTATGGTTATTTCATTATTTGCCACCTGCCACATTTGTTTCTGGCTGAGAAACGGGGCTTTACCTGAGATAGCTTAAGTTACTTGTTGGTACACTGAAACTTTCAACAAACCTATCAAGTTCTTGTATAATATTTCAAATGTTTCAAAATTACTGAAAAAGTTCCATGTGGATTTGTTTATCCAATTTTTTAAATCAAACACCAACTTGGAGGTTATATTTATCATGTTGGATTACTCATTACTACTCCCTCCATCCCATAATATAAGAGCGTTTTACTAGTGTCAAAATCGCTCTTATATTATGGGACGAAGGGAGTAGTATAATACCGCTGAAGCATACATTACAGTTCTCGAAAGTACCACTATCATGTCAAAGGGTTTTGTAAAATTACTCTATCCACCTGTAAGTATATGTCGCCATGGGATCCATGCAGTAAAATATTGTCGACTATGAGCCTGTTCGGTAATCCACCGGCTCCACAAAATCCTATGCTCCGGCTCCTCCAAGCGAGCTCCGGCTCCTCCATCAATCGTGAGACCGAGGAAACTGCTCGGCTTGATCGCTCCGCTCTGGTTCATGAGATGGGCCGAAAGCCCAATCTGGCCTGGGGCCCATACGGAGGGGAGGTGGTAGGATAGAAAAGGCACGAGAGACATAACGCGACCGAATCAGTATGCCACTTATCGGTGGCAGTCTGCCGTATATTTGACAAACTCTTTCGTTTCCAGGATCTGTGGAGCGCCTCATTCCTCGCTCTATGATTTTTATCTGCAGATCGCTCCGCTCCGCTCTCTCGACCCCAGGGAGTTGCAGCATTCAGGTCGGCTCCTCCCGCTCACAGAGCAGAGTTGTGGAATGGAGTGGATCCGAACAGGCCCTATATTAAGTCCCTCTGTCCCATAATATAAGATGTTTTTTGACAGTGTAGTGCCAAAAAACGTCTTATGTTATAGGACAGAGGGAGTAGATAATACCATAGATATGACTTGCAGGTCGTGAAACTTCCGCTAGTATATTATTAGAAAGCACTATAACAGAATCTTGCATTTGAGGCCATAAATGGACAAAAGTTTAGCTTATGTAACAGCAGTCTGATCCAATGATACAATACCATATGTTTGACAATGAGATGCAAGCAGTACTTATAAATCATAGCAATTTTACATAGTCACCAACCTTAGGGAATTTAGAGGAAAATATTCTTGGCGAACGACGCGTATTTTTAATTTGCATTCTAATGTTCAGCATTTGAGGTTTTGACTGCTCCTTATCTTCATTCTGTAGCTTAACTTTAACATCAAGGCGAGGGAAATGTTGCAGATCCTGCATAATACAAACATAATATTCACAATATGATTTTCATTTCCATCTGGCGGTACGAGGAATCGAGGATATTACCAAATGACCTTTATTGCATGGATGACATAACTATCCAGTGATACAAGTTGTAAAGGTACCTCTCAAAAAATACAAGCCGTAAAAGAGAACTGGATAAAAGAAAAGTGTGGACTTGCACCACACTACGTGAAAACCCAAGGTTTCAAAAACATTTTTGTTCCAAACAGAATATGCTTATTTCTACTATGAGGCTAGAAACTCTTGGGCACAATACAAAAGCATAAGTGGCTGAGCCTAACACAAATAATACTATTTCTCAGTAATGTTTCAATAACAGATTTGGTAGCACTTCTGTTCCATGCTAAAGATGGGAATACAGATATGTAACTGCCAATCATATATTTCAGCAGATATCTAAGATCGCTAGGGAAACAAATGTTCTTCCATAGGAGTGTTCTTCCAAAGGCAGTGCAATGGAAGTCCAAAGTAGTACCTGATACAACTCTGCAGCAGAAAACGGTTGAAGCAACTTGTGTAATTCTTCACGAGAACGATCTAGCAAGCTCAGAACTGTTGAAACTCCTCTGCCTTTAAGATGATCTAGAAGGTTATCATTCATGGATGGTAACATCAAGAGTGATGAATCTCTCTCAAACCAGAGACCCTGATAAAACAAAATTGAAGTTCAGTTCATAAAGAAAACCCTATTTGGAATTCTGACACTGGTACAATGTTATCCTTCCATACAGAACCTAGCCGCCAGCCTACCACAGATCATCAAAATGAAAGAAAATCTGAATCAACAACATTCACCTGTATGATCATTTGTAAGAGATGCATACATGTCAATGCACTTGAAAGCCATCCACTGTTGGCACATACATCAATCATAGCCTGTATAATACGTATGCTCTGATCAAGAATTGACTTCAAGTCAGTGATATAGTCACTAATTGGTAATTCTGCTCTGGAGAAGTGTGCCTGCAAGGCAAACATGGAAAGAATAAGGTATTTAGCACCTCACTGTACATTGTAAAGTATGTATTAGCCTTAACATCAGTTGAACTCCGCTTACCTGGAAGAGTAAATTAGCCTTGACATGTGGGTCATCAAGGTGGTGCTGGTCAACTGAATAAGGGACCTTTTCGCAGAGTGTTCGATTCAAGGTATCCTGAATAGGAGAAAAACATAAGTGCAATCACAGAGATAACATTGTCACAAAATCAAGTTCAGGGTATTATACTAAGATAATAATGTTTTGATGGACTGGATGTATGGTATTTTTCCACCTCCAAACAAATAGATAATTGCCTTGAATAAAAAGAAAACCAGAGCACTCTATTCTTCTAATGTGGCAAAAGTGGGACAAGACATTTCAGATTCGCTGTTGCTCACACTCTAAATTTGTGGCTTTCCTGAAATGCATTCGCAACAACGAGCTGCACAAATTACTATGATATTGTTTGTCTTAGGAGGGATCACGTGAAAGTTCTGTTTTCCATTGTGCATGCGTACTAGTGAACCTATACCTATGGACTGACCGACGGATGCATGCTGCAGTACACAGTTGTGCTTTTTATGCTTTGTCTATTCTACAAAAAGATCTGCTGTGAATTGCTAACAATTTAGGTATATCTAGTGCTACGATGCACAAATTGTGTTCTGTTTTCTGGCCTTTTTCCTAGGCTGTGGCAGAATATTTGCACATAAGAATTTCCTTTTTTAGACAATTGGAAGCAATGGTAAAGATGATGCAACCGAATCAGTTGGGGCTACTGTAACATGGTGTGATAGACTAGTACACACAAGGGCAAAAGAGACATTTCAGCCACCTCCTCCCTATTGCATATGCTACACCAGCCCCATGCTCTTCAAAATGCAAAGCCAAAGTGTGCACATGGGTGTGATGCATCATCATTCCATTGAGAATCTACCTATATGGTACAGATGTGCAGATACACGCCTCTAGGCCGTGTTCGGCAGCCCTCCGCTCCGTGGCTCTGCTCCTGGAGCGGCCGGAGCGGAGCGCCTGCAGTGCATTTTTGTGAAGTTGTAAAACTGGCGCTCCGTCAGCTCCCGTATTATATGGAGTTGGAGAGCTGCCGAACAGGGCCCTAGTCTCCCAGTCTATCTCTCTTGTTTGTTCGCTTCCCAGAAGCAAAGCCAAAAAGTAGGGTGACAAAGAGCAAATGCCATGGATTTGAGTGTCCTTAGCAATTTTTCCTTTAAAACTTTCATGTCAAGGACTGACAGGATTTGTCGAAGGAACTATAATCCATGTTCAATCATTCTATAGAAAAAATGGAGGAATGCTTGGTTTTTGGAAAAGAAGGGTTGATAGGGAAACTCACCTCATTATGACGTACAGGAAGCTCGTCGAATTCTGCAGCAGCTGACAGTATGTGCACAAAGGCCTGCAGAAAATAGTCTGAGCTATTAATCCTCTAGCTATTCCAAATCAATTGGTCTACAACAGCCAAATAAAGAACTACCGAATAAGTAAGGCATCAATTGTACTTACTTCCAATGATGTATTGGGACCAATATTTGACCCAAACATTGAGACGGTAAGGTAACTAAGGTAATATTGTGAAGCTATTTTCCCCAAAATTAAAGACTGCACAGAATGGTCATCCACTTTTATGCATCCACTGTCTTCAAGATCTTCAAGTGTAGTTTGCACTAACCTGTTTATACAAAGCAGGATAGACAGACTGTCATGTGATGTTAAAGCTAGTGGCAGGTCTAAGCTAAATGAGGTCCTTGTTTATCACCTCGAGAGATAAGCATTCAAGGTATATGTTTCAGTATCTTCCAATCCGTAGTAAGATGGATTAACAACCTGCCGAACAGACATTGCAATAGATGCATATAGCCACATCAGAATTTCATAACGATATAATGAAGGACTTCTATCAATAGCTTAAGGGTAACAGGTTTAAACCAACGGGAAAACAAAACAGTTGTATATATTCAACGTATGTACATCAATTGTAAAGTATTTAGTATCCATTTTAATTATGGTTTTGACCAGAGAAAATTACAGCCTGAAACAGTGAACATGAAAAATTGTCCAATTAAGTATAAGTTAAGAGAACATGGTTAGGAAAGAGAACAAGATAAATACCAGTCTGCGATATAGGTAAGTCCAAGTAAGATAGATAATTGCCTCCTCTTTATTACCAATTGTGCTCGAAACAATCTCTGCATTTATGTGATCGTGCAAGTGCTCCCTCAGATTACTTTCAACAGGGAACGGTTCATACAAGAACTGAAACAATTACAATAACGAGTGTTAAACTCAAGATGAATAAGCATGGCACCGTTCGTTAGGTAAACAAAGTAACATGCTACCTTCTTATAAAAGCTCTTTTTTGGTTCATGAACAAGAATAACAGCTTTGCCATGTTGGTCATATTGTGGCCGGCCTGCACGACCCATCATTTGCAGAATATCTGTGATAACATAATCAACATATCTTTTTGTTTTCCCATCATAGTATTCAGTACCCTACAAAAGAATGGAGTGAGTGCTCAGATAAACGTCATCAAAGATGAAGAAAATGTGAAGCATCATGTCACCTTGATTATGACCAGGTGAGCTGGAAGATTGACACCCCAAGCCAGTGTGCTAGTGCATACTAGTACCTGCCAAAACAATAAATTATGTTTACATTTTGCTCAACTATGTGACCAAGTTCATATAAAATAGACTGCAATAACCATACTGAAGTGTAACAAAGAACCTGTTAGCAAGAAATTCAGTTATCAAACAATGCACACCTGAATCTTGTTGTTTGAAAAGAGTTCCTCAACCAAGGATCTATCTCTATCATTTAGACCTGCATGATGCAGACCTATTCCAAACTGAAGTGTATGTCTCAAATTGCTATCAGTGACTTGTGAAAGAATCATGTCTAGAGAGTTATCTGCCATGCTGAGGAACTGCGTTGGTTTCTCATCAGATGCTGCAAGCTGCAATATAGAGTACAACACATATAAGATAGTAGCCAGCTATATACTTTCTTAGTGACAGAAAAACAGAGTAGCATTCTACCTGAATGAGATCAAGAGCTGTAAGTCTCGTCTGTCGACGTGATGACACAAAAATGAGAACTGGTTTATCAGGTGAATGAGTACATATGGCTGCATATGCTGGTTTGTTCATGCTATTCATTCTCGGGCAGTAGAACTTCCCAGGATATCCCTGTTTGTGAAAAAAGGCAATACAAATTTATGATGTAAACTGTGAAGCCTCTTTTAAGCTGTGATATATCAAAACATGTAACGATCAAATAAATAATTGACTATCCACAGATGGGGAATCGGAAATATTTTTCTCTCCTCGAGGTAACACAAAACTAACGATTACCTTGCCTACATATCCGCTTGCGGGTTAAAAAAAGGGCCATCCAAGAATGCAGAAGAATTAATAAATGAATATGTTTCTTAAAATACAACTTTAAAAAGCAATGGTTGTGTGTATCTTCATGCCTAAAGCCAGCATCATGAGGAAAGTGACTCTACTGGAGAATATGGGCAGTTGTTATTGAACCAAACAAGGATCTTACAGAACAACTGAAATCCTCCTTACCTGAATATGCACTTCAAGAGGTACAGGCCTCACGCTGGGCTTGAAATTAAACAGACCATCATCTCTGACGCCCAACCAATCGGCTAAGTCACTGAAGTATTATGGTAGATGCAAGTGGTCAGCCCACACAGAAAAGTGATCCGGTGATCATATACACATTACGAAAATAAATACAGATACATGACAAGCCTATCCTGGGCCCACATGCTCGAAGGTGAAGAAAAGAATATACATGCATAACATGCTCGAAGGTGGAAAAATAACATAGATGTACATACCATAGAAGTAGGTGTACTAGCAAAATCTATGCAACAATATGATTTTTTGTGTTTTCTAACTGTATTAGTCATTCATCGTGTAGAGCTCGTAAATGGACATGCTTTTGTACGATTTTTTTGCTAATACACTTGTTTTTGCACGATACATATCAGTAAAAAGATGAGAAACAACACTTTCAATTTGTTGAGAGCACCAAATCTGTGCCCTACATGATAACACCTATGATTCTCAAATACACTTAGAGTACTCCTAGCACTCATGTCATAGGATTTATTTTTAAAATATGTGTACCCTTAATTGAATCCATTGATCAGGACCCCCCCCCCACACACACACACACACACACCCCACCCCAACCAGGGGAGCCACTGGTTAAATACGATTTAACACTGGTGAATGTATGATGACATGGCATTGTTTCTGCAGTTCGTACGCGGGAAGAACTCATAAAGCACATAGATAGCTCTATAAAATCACAGAGTAGATAAGGATATTCTGATGTAATAGCAGATAGAGAGAAATGCAAGCCAAAGTATCCCTTTGAAACATACCGAGCATTGGCTAATGCTGTTGATAAACCAACAAACCGAATTGAACGTTCCGTTTGTGATGATATGTATCGCATTCTTGATACGATGACCTGAAATAAGAAGTTTAACCATTGTAAACAATTGTAAGTACACCTTCAAAGAAGGATAAACACAGCAGAACATATGGTATTGAGGTGAATCAATGCAAAAGACGATAAGTTGTACAATGTTGAGATATAGTAGTACAAAGTAAATGAAGTTACTTGAGAGGCCATATAATATGTTAACATCAACAAGAGTCTGAGTTCATAGGCAGGCTACAGTGTAATTTACTAAAAGCATTTACCAAGTTGTGCGTATGGAAGGGTTACCTCAAGAATAGGCCCACGGTCAGCTCCAAGAAGATGTATCTCGTCTAATATCATGAGTCCAACCTATCATCAGCAAGCTAACAAGTCAGTGCAACTTAAAATAAGATTATATACTCCGTATAATTTACAGAAACAGAGCAAAACAGAAAATAGCCAACGCAGAAATAAAAAAAATGAGACCTTCATAACATAACTTCTACTGTGCCAGCTGCGACTAATCCCATCCCACTTTTCGGGGGTCGAAATTATGATATCAGCTGATAATAGGGCCACCATGTCTGGTGTAAAATCACCAGTCATTTCAACCTGCCAAAAGCATCACTTCAATTACATTAAGCACGATGATGTATTGGTGGCAGAAAAGAAGATGGAATGCTACAAACCATCTTCTTCCCAAGCTGAGTAACAAGCCGATGTCTCCAATCATTCATTCTTTCTCGCACTATAGCCTTTAGAGGAGCAATGTAAACTACCTGAAAAGGTGTCAAAACGTATCAATGCCAAAAAATATCTCGGCTTTATACAGGAATTCAATCAACAAACCTTCATGTCCGGCTGGGTATTGAAAAGATGAAGCATTGCTAGTTCTGCAGAAATTGTCTTGCCACTCCCAGTTGGTGCTCCCAAGAGCACATTGGTTTCAGTGTGATAAAGAACATGGAAAGCCTGGAAAACAAAATCATCAGGACAGAAAGTATATGCATTAAAGGAAAAGGTACATTAAGCTGGAATCAGCCGGCACAAACAGTGTATGCACCAGGCATCATACAGCAAAAGGAATACTCCCTCCGTTTCTAAATATGAGTCTTTAGAGATTTCAATAGAAACTACATACGGATGTATATAGACATATTTTAGAGTGTAGATTCACTCATTTTGCTCCGTATGTAGTCTATATTGGAATCTCTAAAAAGACTTATATTTAGGAACGGAGGAAGAATTTGATAACTTCCACTAATAGGAACAGATTGGTAAATTGCTGTAGGAATACTGAACTGAAGTATCGAAAACATTTAACTAGAAAGTTATGTGGTGTAAATACACTAGCATTAGCATGCTGAAACATAGCATGAAACAACCAAGACAAAAGATAAATGGAATCCAAAGTGCACCTGTGTTTGTATGGGATTGAAATGGGTAAATCTATACAAATCTTCGTATGCTTTGTTGCCAAGAGCGCTCAGTGGAAGAGGCTTCAAGTCCAAAAGTTCAGTGTGTGTTATTTGTGTCTGCAGGAAACACATGCAGAATTTAAGATTTGACAGTGGAATGTAAACACTGTGGAACTGACATAAGATATTGCTAAATTCACCTGAGGCAAGGTAAGATTATGAAAAGAGACGGTAAAGATTGACTCCGCATGCAACCAGGAGTCTGATACAGCTCGGATATAGTACTGCGGCGGATGAGGCTCGAAGATCGGTATATTAAAGGACATCTTTGTAGGTGTACCTCTTGCCATCTTCTTTGTCAGTGTGAAGAGCTCCGAATGATAAATAGTATCATTTTCAGAATCCTGTAAACAAATATTATTGTTACTCCCTCCGTTTCAAAATATAAGGTGTATTAAAATTTTCAAAAGTCAAACATGTGCATGTTTGACCAAGTTCTTAGAAAAAGAATACCATCATGAAAAGTATTTGTATCAATAGATCCATCATGAAAAGTATTTTCATAATTTGTTTATTTTGTAAGTAGATGTTGATATTTTATTCTATAATCTTGGTCAAACATACACAAGTTTGACTTGCACAAAAATCGATACACCTTATATTCTGGAAAGAAGGGAGTATAAGCTAATTCTTTGGCCCTTATCAGTTGCTGGTACACATGCATCCAATAGTAACTAACTTAACACTGAATGAGACAAATTTAGGTTGGCACCCATAAATGGAAGTTACAGAATTTGATTCACTGTACAGTTCTTAATACAACTGCATACACAATGAGCTGATGTCTCAAGTCCCAGAATGATGACGATGTATATAGATGTATGTCCGTCTCTGCAGTTACTAGTCTCTAAGCACAGTCATATCAGTGGCATCTTCAAATAATCACACCAAACTGTAAGTACACTAACCATAGTCCAGTACTATACATTAGATAAGTTTTCTCAACTCTGCTACAATTCTAAAACGATTTAGTGTCAGGTGCAAAAACATGACATGTGTAGGTTAACACACCTCCACAATAATCAACCATCGTTGTGACATGCCATGGTGACGATCCTTCCACACAAATTCAGGAGTTATAAGCAGGTCCACCTATAAATTATCATAGTAATCGCGTAAGTGGTAAATAATGAACTAATTTAAGAAAAAACATCAGAATAATTGAGTTGACACCAGCTCTTACTTTCAGAACAGTCCTGGTGATTGGACTAACGGAAGCAGATAAGTTGACATGTGGGAAGTATCCAACATACTGCTTAACCAACTTTAGTAGAAAAAAAAAAGTGTTAACTTCATCAGGTATAGTCACTAGTTCAAACTAATAGAATCAACCATATATGCATGACTTGTAAGTCTACACATACCCTTCCCTGATGAGAAAAACGAATGAGGGCTCCAATGTCATTTTCCTCCATTTCATAAAGACGGTCCAGGTCCACATTTCTTTCCTCAAGTTTCCACAATATCTGGTTCAGAGAGCATTAATTATATTTGGGAAACGAGAGAAAGACGATATGGTAAAAAAAAAAGTGATGACCAATAGCAACCTCAGGAGAAATGTCCCTATCGAACTGCCTAAGTGGATGGAGATGTGGCCATATTTTGCGATCTACGGCCTTGCAATATTCCAATAATAAGGATGTCATCTCAGACCACCCCCTTCGCAGACAAATCTCAAACAACGCCCTCATAATGCGACCCAAGCTTTGACTAATGTATTGGGCATCAGAGTGTAAGGAGGAGCTGTCAACTGAGGCACGGGAAATAAAAACCTGAAAATAGATCAAATTCCTCAACTTAGGAATGTTCCTGGACTCAAACTAAATGAAAAAAGTGACAGTTCTTCAACAGTAACCTGTATGAGAATTGAAATTTTCCCATGCTTGTCAGTCGGCCCACCCTTAACTTCCAATGGGCATGCTTTCCTGGCAAGTGTTTCTAATTCATCTTGTTCTTCTTCTCTAACTACGATATTTTCAAATTCAGAGGAATGGGCCACCATGTTAATCACCTGAGGTAGGTATCAAGAAACGTCAATAAAACTTCACGAGCATCACAAGCTGTAACAAAGAAACCACAAAAGGAGATAAACCAACTGCCTACCTCACTTTCACTCATGTGACGACGAAGCATCTCGTTGTATGTCTCAACACTGGAGTACTGAAGGTAAAAGTGACTTGCAATTCGACCGAGCTCTGTGCAGTAGAAGTTGCCACTCTTTTCATCATAGCGCATCATCTTAGCCTTGTCTAGCGAACGTGCAGCATCAATAATAAATGACCGTTGCTTGGCGCCCATGGAAGGATCTCCGATCACCTTAATGGTTAGACAAGTTAAAATGTTGTCACAATCAAAGAAGTGTTGGGTACCAATATGTTCAGTGAAGCACCTCAAAGAGTAATAAATTATCTAGTTTCTGACATGATACAAAATGGTTGTTCTTAAGAATACAGGGACCATGACTTATTTCTGAAAGAATTAATGCGTTAAAAAGAACTAGACAGTGTAACAGATGTTAAAAGAATATATGTACAAGGACTGCTTTTCAGTTATTTTACTCAGATGATATCAAAAACCACACTAGAAAATTTGCCATCCACTGAAAAGAGTGCTATTGATTTTATACATATAAAGTGTGAACAATGGGAGAAATATCACCTCTTCCCAAGTTATCCCATACACCAGAGGATTAGTCTTCATCCTTCTAAATAAGTATGTATAGCCAAGCCAGGCACAGGCCTCCCTGACATTTGTTACAGTTCCCAAGGCAACCTCAGCATTCAAATTATCTTTCAATGATCCAAGGAACTGCAAAATAATTGTGGTCACGAAAAATTAAGCGTGGACCGGAAAGAACTTACAGCAATCAACCAACTTGCCAAGGCTACATTTCAAAAAGAAAAAACTTGCCAAGACTACAAGCAAATAAGAAACTGACTTTGCAAATTAGCAATGTTTAAGGTATTAGTAAGTATTAACTAGTCCTAAGAAACTACCCTGGTAAGGAAATTAATTAGTATTAGATCATCCACAGTGGTCCGTGTACTTATCTAATGCCATGACAAACCAAGATTTTGTTGAGGTGGGGATGAGGAAATGCAACTTGAAAGAGATGCAAGGTAGCACAAAAAACAAGGTATAAAACAAAATGTGCACTGAAAAGCTCACCATACAGACTTAGAGAGATAGAGAGGGAAGGAAAATTCTATGAAAAAGAATAGCAGATGTAGGGGAGGGTCCTCTGTGTATTTTCAAGGCCAAAATCAATCGAATATACAGGACAAATACTAGTCAACAAAGTGTGACACTATTCCAGCAAGTACTCCTCTTCATGTCCCACCTATTTGATTGAGTTTGACCATGATATTTGCAGAGCTCTAGAATATATCCCCCACTACACTGTCATTTTTCAAGAAAATTAGAACTTCTAAGGTTTATTTTTTCGGAATTTCCACCAAATCGCACAGTTTCACCGGATACACCGCCTCTACAACTCAATCTTCTAACCTATAACTGGACACAGAAGAATATTTGATTGATATCGTTCACAGCTTGTTCTAATATCCTCCATTGTAAAAGGTCACATGTTTGCTGACCTGGCTTTCTATTGGAAGCTGACTAGTCAATAATCTCAAGTAATAAGCCAATTTGTCATGCGTCGTAATAATAATTCCTTCACCACTTTTATCAAACTGTGGTCTCCCAGCACGTCCAAAGATCTAATAAGGAAATGAAAGAGCATTAGAATATAATATTTGAGTAATAGAAATAAAGGAATGAAAATCACGACAAGTTCAGGGAGGTACCTGCATCACATCGAGCATCCCCAGATCTCGCCATCCGCCAGCTTTAGCATCATATAATTGTGTGCCCTGTTTGTTGGTAATATATTACTTTATGCAGCAGGCCAGCAGTACAGTACATTGGGGGAAAAAAGATTGTAGACAACTGGAAACATATGTTGGCATTCTTGGATTGGCCAAAAAATGTATTCAAGATAGCACAATCATAAACTGTTTGAGTTTACTACCTCTAAACAAGTCACTAAACTGTTTGAGTTTTTTTAGTATGACCTTTCCAAATAACACTTTTATCTATTAACAGTATCTATAATTAATTACTTTACTACCCCTAAAGAAGTTACTAGATGGAATTAAATAAAATATAACTAGTGATACATATGCTGACAGTAATTTATTTTACCAATATTTAGTTAAGAAATAAGTCATGTAGATTCCAACGAAAATGCTTCTATGGCATGGAAAAAAAACAAATAGACACTAACCTTTATAACAACTGTATGAGCTGGTAAGTTCACTCCCCAAGCCAATGTTGCTGTACAGACAAGGACCTAATCGAAATAAGTTAGCACATGACTGAAACTACTGAAGGTTGCACAGAAACTTACTTTCAAGAGACCATCAACTTACTTTCAAGAGACCATCAGCAAACAAGCGCTCCATCAAATTTCGGTCAGAACGCATCATTCCAGCATTATGTATGCCAAATCCAGAATCAAAAAATTCTGTAACTTCACGACTTTTAGCTTTACTGACATCTTTCTGCAAACACAAGACTAGGTAAATAAAAATTACTAGATTTAAGGCTAGTAATAAAACCAGAATGGTAAAGTATACCTTGATCAATCCGTATTGGGGATGGTCTGCATTTGAAAATAACTCCACTTCCCCTGCTTTTGCAGCTAGGTCAATCTGCAAGGCATGACATAAGAATGTGCAACTGAAATCGACTGAAAAATGAATACAGATATCAAGAAAAAAGAAACAAGAGGACCTGAAGAGTGTCTTATAAATAGAAAACATAAATAACACTGTGGAAGCATAATTTTATTACATTCAAAGAACTTATGGAGTAAGGCTTGCTGGAAGTTAGCATGGCACGGGACGATACATAGCTTGGCATATTGGTAAACCATGAGTACAACAGATAATTTTAGATAAACAAAAGCTTAAGGATGCGCGGACATTGAAGATATAGAAGTATGGCAATGCCAGGATACTTGATAAACAGTAACATTTACCCCACACAAAAATCCTCTTATTAGAAACTATTACTTACTAGGGTTCTAGCGGTTTTCCCTGTATCTTTGCGGGTATGTACAAAAACCAATGCTTGATGACCTTGTTTAATGGACTCCACAACCTAACAAGTTGATATAGTGTTAAAAAGATTTGTATGAATGACAAAATCCAGATGGAACTACAATACAAAGGAAAAGAGACCTTGTCATAGCAAATACTATTGAATAGATCATTTCTCTTGGCGTAATCCCTTTCAGTGATTCCAATGTACTGTTGAGCAAGAGGAACTGGACGGTAACTCGAGTCAAAGTAGAAAAGGCCAGTATCCGCATTAACCCGCAAAAATTCTGCAACCTGAAAATGAGAAACCCCATGGTTTAATTAATTGCATGGACTCAAGTAGAGGACGTGATATTGAAGGTAACAAACCTCTTTGTAAGTAGGCAGTGTAGCAGATAGGCCAACAATGCGAATCATTGATTGCATGGACTCAACCTGTCAAATTCAGATCACTCATAAATATGGATCAGACATAACAAGAAACAATATCTAGAGAAGAACAGGCATATGATATGGTCCTATGAGAATGTAGTCAACTTAAGTCTGTCCATTTATTATTTTTTATAGTTTTTACAAAGATTTATAGTTTACTTTTTGAAATCGTTAAATATAAGCACCCCTTTGATCATAACAAGCGAATAGATGGGCTCCTATTTTTCTCTCCAAAACTGACCTGGCGAAGAGTTCGAGCAACTAGTGTCTCAATTACTGACCCTCTATCATCATTTAGCAGGTGCACTTCATCAATGATTATCAGCTTGACCAGCATTGACAGTGCCATATCGCTGCTTTTGCGTGTAATGACATCCCACTTCTCAGGAGTAGTCACTATCATCTGGGTAATGCACAAATAAATACAGTTCACAAGGTTAAAAAAAGTACAGCTCAGAAACACAAGTTTAAATAATGAAACAAATAAAGATAATACCTGTGTTTCCTCAATCTCACTTCTGGTCAACTGCATGTCGCCTGTAAGTTCTTTAACAACAAGGTTCAATGGAGATAGTCGACGACCAAATGTTGCCGTTACCTCTGCAGCCAAGGCCTACATAACACAATTTTGATAAATATAGTGATCATAAGAACCATAGTTACCTGATCCGCGATTCAAAGTTGTGGTTCGCAATTTTCTACCTAATGCGAATCGGCTTCGCTTTGAGGGTGCACATCTCCGATTCGCGAATCAAACATGGGGTTCGCTAATCAGTAAAATTTGATAAGCAATGTGTAGGAATCAATGGATTTTGTACACACATAGCAACACAGAGGGAGGCCTGGGCAGTTGCCAGCCCAGCCCAACAAAAAATTTGTCTTCTGTACATTCTCAGTGGCTGTTAACCCAAAGCCACCCGCTGTCACTGCTCTGTTATGCCTCTCACCCTGCACTACAGAAGTCACAGCCCTCCTCCAAACTTGATTTTGCAACCAAGTGGTCAGCTTGGTAAGCTATCAACAAAAATTTGCAAACTTGATTTTGCAGCCACTACTCTGCTGTTCTTCTACTGATTAATTTCCTCCAGAACTGCAGTTGCAGCCACTAATCTACTTCTCCCGATTCATTCCTCAACCATCTTGTCCATGGTGATGCGAGGACGGCTGTAGTCAAAGGTGCATGGTAGAGCAAGCACATTGGAACGGTTGAGCAGCCACCGTAATAGCATGGTCGGCTAGTGGCGGGGGCAGCATGGGTTGAGCAGACACAGTGTGGTTCCATCTTTTCAAAGAATTGGATGGCGAACCATCTTCTATCTGGAGCGGTTCGAACCCCGATCTAGATCGGGGTTCCATGCCTTGTCTAACGAATCCAGTGACTATGATAAGAGCATCCAACAAGAACAGAGAATGTAGGAAGAAGAATACCTTCATTGGTGCAACATACACTATCTTGAACTCATTTTTATGCAAAATGCCTTCCCTGAAGTGCTGTTTAACCTGTAGAATTTATCAATAAGCAGAACCCGTCAACAAGATTCGGGAAAAAAATCGCTGATAAGGTTCAGAAAGTCAAGACTTCATAACAACTATGCAGGTTTTACTAAGGTATATACCTCATGAAGAACTGCGATCATTGCAATATTTGTTTTGCCAGCACCTGTCGGAGCACAAACCTGAACATTTATGCAAGTTAGCTATGACAACAGTGGTACACATAAACTTAATGGCACAAGCTCTCTTCTTGAACATGGAAAGTGCAACTGCACATATAGTAGATTTAGTTACGCACTAGAATGTTCTCATTGGTGTTGTATGTGGCTTGAAAAATACGGCTCTGAACACGGTTGAGTGACTTGTATCCCTGGAAAGCAGCTTGGGCAATATCATCCAACTCTCTTATTTCAATCTGGAAAAAAAAAGTAAGTTGTGTTGTAATCAACAAAAAAACAGTAACGGTGTGCAGTCAGCAATTTGTTCAAACCTGCTAATGCTCAAGGCTAATTAACTCGGTGCAGGCTAAGCCATTTCGCTACAGAAATAAAATATAGATAAAAACAAAGAAGGAAGATTGCATGCGTTCAAATATGAGTATTTCAATCAATTGGATTAATGCAGTAAATTAACACAAGGAAAATGTGAGCAAATTGATCCTTGTAGGTACTTGGCATTCACCATTTCATGTGATCATAAAATCACCTCAAACTAAATGTAATGTAGGACTTGTCCTCTTTCACTAAATCTTTTCAAAAAAATATGGCAGGATCCACGAAGCAATACAAAAGTATGTACCATGACATAAAGAGGCTATAGGAATACCAGTTTCTCATTGGGTCCCAACGGTGCTGTAGGAGTTGGTGGAATTTTCACTTCTTCGTACCCCTTCATATGTTTCCGAGTTGTTCCTTGAGGAAGAGAGGTTACTTGGAAACTACTCTCCCCTTCTCCAGTCCCAATCATGTCATCAAATGGCTGCTTTCTTTCACTTGCTTGAAGAAGGGATGAGAAATCATCAGCACCAAAATCATTCATTCCATTTTCTGCACCACGTTTGGCACGTCTTCCCTCTTTCCTCTTAATCTTATCAAGCTGACGCTCATACTCTGTTTGTATTGTTACCTGCAGGCTAGTGGATGTGAGAAGTCATTTAACACTGGATTACCCACCTCATCAGAAAATTCATAGAAGAAAGTAGTCTTACTTGTGTGCCATATGTTGGCATCTTTGGTTGATTATTTGAAGACACCTTTTCTGATTTCAGTATCGTCAATCCATGCTGAATTGCATCCCCTAGCTCTTTTCTATGCTGCAGACCATGATGACATAACCAATCAGTTCCATTGCATTAGACAGGCAAAACAAGTGAAGTTGCTCGTTAATACAAACAAATGAAAGCCTCCTGTTATTGACCAACGCAACGATAAACTAGGAGCTTTGCTATCGTGGCCAGAAATCTTGAACTTCTAACTTGAAAAATGAAAGCAGGAAGACCCACAGGAATATTTGCAGCAACATCTATGATCTATCAGTCCACAATCACTACCAGTGTCACATTTTCAAATGGTAAATCTAACATCAGGTGCTGGTTACACAAAATCTGAGATGAATGTATAACTGACATCCAATACCTTAAGGTCCAAATTTTGAGCAGGACAAGTCTACATGTGCATAGCTACTCACTGGGGCTCTCATTCTCACTTTTCACCTCAAGCACCATATGGCAGATGGTCTCTCATAGCCTCATATGCTCATGTACATATATATACTGCTACAATAGTTTATCATCATAACTGCATAGCGTATCAGGGCAACATAGCCTTCGGGGTCTTGCAAAGATCTGTTTAAGGTTCAGATTTTAACAAGTTAATGCAAGGACTGGCAGTAACAGCAGTCATTACGTTGTAAACTGTTACAGATTTTCTGGAAGGGGAATGTCATGACTCATCATGATTGACCTATCTCATAGTTCAGTTGGGAACCTCAAATTTAAGAACTCTTCTGGGTTAACTATAGCTGCTCGATTCTTGCCACAGTGAAAGCACAAATTATGTGTCAAACTGATTAAAGAGATAAACAAGGGATAGACTGTATAAATCTTTCTCTTATGAATGAGAATTATCAAGATGAACAGAACAAGGCCACATAATGCACTGGGTCATAAAAAAGAGTAGCCAACAATCATAGTAATAACTTAATTAATGTCTAATGAACTTCTGGTTCCTCCCCTGGCCAGTTTGCTACCTGAATTTTAGCCGGATATTAGCCTTTGGACATGTAGCCCAGCCAGGGTTCTAAATGTTTATAAAGTGATTTGCTAGTAACTGAATCCTCGGGCATGTTTTGTTTATATCACATTAATAAGTTGCAAGAATGCAGGACTACGAGGTATAATGCCCTGTTGAATATCAGTAGAAGTCGTAGTAGTTGCAGAAATCCAGCTAATTACTATTTTAATTATTTGATTGATCCAGGTATCATGTATGAAGAACCATGCGAAATAAACTGCACACAGATAATGACAGGGTGTTAGTCTCTTACTGAAAGAAGATCCTGAACTATTTCAAAGGCACCATCCCCAACCATGTCCAGCAGTTCACCAGCTATCTGCAATGTCGGAAGGTTGTAATATTAAATGATTGTGAGTCAATAAACAAAGGGAATAGCGGAAGCAAATTATAGCAGCACCTCATCGCCTGCTTTATTGGAACGTAGCACTCTGCACAGAGCCATTGCAAGTTCATCTCCCGAGAGCATCGAGCCACCACTTCTAGTTATCAGATCACACTGATCTTTTAGCCACCTCAAATTCACAGGACCCGCAAAAGCAGTTGAATTACAAGATGTAGTGCTGGCATCATGCTGCTCCTCTTGAAATGAACTCAATACACCACTTCCCAATGGTAGGTCATCATCAAGCGTAACATCAATAATGAAACGAGAAGGTGCTTTGAAGTCAAAGCTTGCCCCAAATTCACTTGTATCATCTCCATCTACGGCCTTCGTGTCTTCCTGTACAAATTCCTGAATGCTCCCCCGTTGAAGGGAACGGAGCTTCTGAGCAAACTGAGCTAACTTTCTCAGAACTGAGTCTTGCACGTTGTAGCCCACAAGTCGTTCCAATTCATTCCTACGGAGATAGATAAAATCATGAGTAAAGGATTCCGGCAAAAAAGGATCCACGGCATTTGCAACGTGCTATGTCATATGTTCTTTCTAAATTTAACCGTGTTTAAAATATGGAGACACGGTGGGCAGCATTCAGAGCAAAGCAGCTAATGTGAGGGCTCTCCACTTAAAAAAACAATAGCATATACCTTCTCTGGAGGGGCTTCTGGGTGGTGTCGGACTCCGTGCCGAACAACCTATAGACAGCCTGAGCAACCTGCTGGAGTTCCTCAGACACCACCTCCCCGTTCAACAACTCCACCACGGCGCCGATAAACTGCTTGTACGCCTGGCGCACATCGCTGGGAGCTGCAACAATGGGTGGCAATTTCAGAAGGTAACACGCTGGGAGACACGCACACACCCACGCAAATCAATCGCGTCGGCTCTAGCAGCCGAGCGCAGGCGGGGAGGGTTTTGGGGGAGTTACCGTCGTCCCAGTTGGGCACGAACCTCCGGGCGAGCGCCCACTCGTCATGCGGCCTGCGAAGAGAGCACGAAAGCGTCAGGGATACCATCGGATTCGGGCCGGGTGACTGAAATTGGGGTTGGGAAGGGGATAAGCGCGGTGATACCTTGGGAGGGCGCGGGCTTGGAGGGCGGCCTTGCGGAGGAGGTAGGCCTGGTCGGCGTCGAAGTGGGGGCGGAGGGAGCCCGTCAGGCGAGGGAGCGGCGCCAGCATCTCGGAGTCGGATCGCCTCGGCGACTCGGCGGCGGAGAGGGGACCGCGGGCGGGCGGAGGGAGGGAGGCGGCGGGGGCAGTGGAGAGGCGATGGATGCGAGTTTGGGAGTGATTGACTTGGGTTGGACTCTGGATCCCGTCCTGGTGGTGACGGAGGGAGACGCCCCGCGCCGAACTTGCGCCGCACGGAAGCGCCTGCGCCGGTGGACGGTGGTGGACTGGTACTGCTTCGTTTCCGTGCGGCTCGCCCTCCCCTCTCTTCTGCCTCCCTGCCTCCCTGCGGCTACCCTCTCCGGGGCTGGGTGGGCCCACTCTATTGGCTAGACACAAGCCCAGCTGATCAAACAGAACGGAGCAGGGCTGAGGCCGGGGATGGAAGCCCAAAAATCAGTGCCGCCCCTCTGTCTCATTAAGCGAGACACACGGAGAGATGCGCTCGCGTCGGGGCGAGCCCCAGACGGGCCAGCCCAGCCGGGCGGGAGCAACAGCCTGTTTTTTTGTTTTTTTCTGTTATATGTTCTCATCTTTTGTTATATTTATACTTTTCTTTAAACTTTAAATTATTCTAAAATATATATATATATATTACAAAAAACACTCTCCATAAATACATTTGAAAAAATATTGAATCAGTATTAAAAAATTAACAAAATTTTCAAAAATGTTGAACAAGTATTTGAAAATGTTGAATAAGTACTAAATATGTTGAAAAGTATTTTAAAATGTTAAATAGGTACTAAAAATGTTGAATAGGTATATGAAAAAGGTTGAACAAGTATTTAAAAATGTTGAACAAGAATTTAAAAAATGTTGAACAAGTATGTAAAAATGTTGAACAAGTATTTGGAAAATATTGAATAACTACTAAAATATTGAACAAGTATTTGAAATTTGTTGACACGCGTTCGCACAATATTGAATGTGTATACAAAAAACGTTGATCACTTGTTACAAAAAATTGTTTTTGACATGTACGAAAATATAGAGTGAAAATGAAAACAAACATAAGAAAACACAAAAGCAAAAGAAAAATGGAGAGGAAAAAAGAAAACCAAACAAAAAATTGAGAGAGAGAAAACAAAAAGAATGAAAGAAATCTGAGAAGAAAGAACAAAGAATGAAAAAACGAAGCAGAAAAAATAAAACAAAAGGAAACAAAAAAGGAAAAAAATGTAGAAGACCGACTCGGTCGCCTCTAGAAGTTCTCGATCCTACTACTAACCAGTAACACGAAGTGGGCGGAGTGGTTAGCTACACTAGTGAGAACCCCGGAGACCAGGGTTTGATCCTGGAGGGCACCCTATTCATTCCTGTTTTTTTAATCTGCGTGCGCTTAATGGGCCGGCCCAACACAGTACACGTCGACACGAGAGAACCTTGTGGACTCACTTAATGCAATATATAGGGCCAGTTCTTTTGCTAGCTTTTTTGGGCTTCCAGAATAAGCTGCCCCCTACCCAGCTTATTTTAGAAGCCCAACCAAAATTTTCTTTTTAAAAGCCTACTAGTCAAATCTTAACTACTAGGCTTCTAAAAAAATAAGTTTGGTTGAGCTTCTAGAATAAGCTAGGTAGGGGGTAGCTTATTGCAGCTTATTCTGGAAGCCACCAAAAGAACTGGCCCATAGTCGTTGCGCCAACATACAAGCAAATCCTAAACGGCGCCCTTTGCGCCCATTACTTCATTGTACACAAACAGGCGCACGCTGATATGCTTTAAACGGGCGCATACACTCAAATCCTAAACAACCCATTTTCTCTTTTCTTTTGTTTTAAACTCGTGCAAAAAGAACAACCGACAAGTTTCGAACTCTCAACCTTCTCGTGCAAGCTAGCTACGATAGCCAACTAGACCAATCGCAGCGATGTGATTATCTACAACATTTTCATTCATTTTTTATTCTTTCTATTCCCTTTTCTTTATTATTTTCTTTTTCTTTTTCATATTTCTTTTTATCTTCTTCTTTTTCCTTTTCCTACTTTGACTTAAAAAAATCATAGAATTTTACGAACATTTTTTCAAATTTAGTGAGCATTTTTTCAAAATCAATAAACTTTCTTCTAATTCGATGAACATTTTTCAAAAGCGATGAACTTACCTAAAAATCAGCGAAGTTTTCTTCAAATTTTTGAACTTTTTTAAATTTTCCTGATATTATTTCAAATTCCACGAAATTTTTAAAATTCATGAACTTTTTTTAAGTTTGTGAAAATTTTCAAAATCAGTGGACATTTTTTAAAATTTGATGAAATGTTTTAGATTTCGATGTATTTTTTCAAAAACGATTAACTTTTTCCAAATTTGATGAACTTTATTAAAATCGATAAAAAAATTAAATTCGTGAACAATTTTTAAAGTTTGTGAACTTTCTTTTTAAAATTCTTGAGGATTTTTAAATTCACAATTTTTTATATATATTTGATTTTTTCGGATTTTTAAATGTTCCCTTATTATTTCAAAAGTCAATGGTTGACGAATCAATTGTCGACCAGTCAACCACGATCGAATGAGCGTTTGCGTCTGTACTGTGTTCAGAAAAAAAAAACGCGATCGAGCGAACAAGGTGACGTGCAGGACGAGGGGACAAAGCGGCATGGGCCAGCCCAGTTTGCGAATGCGTATGCTCCAGTCTTTACTATCATTTGAAATATATTTTTATATTCTCACGAAAAAATATGCTCGTTTAATATTTTCTAAATGGATTATTCATATTTTATAAAATATATGTATTTATATTTTTATACACATTGTATATTTTTGTATACAATTAAATATTTTTATACATGTTCAACATTTTTCAAATACATGATTAGTATTTTCTAAATGCATGTTAACATATTTTGATTATGTGTTAAACAAATTATATGTACACAATTATATGTACACATTGAAAAATATTCAAACTATATGAAACATTTTTTTTAAACTGTCCAGACATTCTTTTACATAGTATAAACATTTCTAAAAATGCCACAAACATCTTTTTGTAATGCATGCACATTTTTTAATGTAATTTTTTTGAAACACGTGCACATTCCTAAATGTCACAAACGTTTTTAATATACTTTACATTTTTTATTAAATTACACTAAGAAAGAAATTATATTGCACTAACATTTTTCAAATATGTTGTGAACATTTCTAAAACTTTGAGTATTTAGAATATATGTATTTATAATATTTTTCAAAAATACAAACAAAATGAAGAAGCGAACAACAACGGATATATGTGTGCCTATGTGATTATGGGTTGGCCCATTTAAGATAGCGCATAGGCGAGCGGAACGCTTTGGCTCACTATAAGCGAGAGAAAGCCGCACCCATCAAATACCTCTGGCTTCACCAAGTCTCTATTGAATTCATGCTCCAGCCAACTCATTCAAAAGTCCGAACTGATGAAGGGAGGTGGGCAATATATTTCAACAATCTCCCTTCCTTTGGTCGAAGGCTTCAGGTCAAGATCTTTTTTTCTATCTATTGAATATGCAAATGAAGATGCTTCTTCCTCATTAAGTTGGAAGTTGATAGAGTCCCTCACTTAGAGTCATTGTCCGATTCGTCGGAGGAAAATCAGTAACCTAACCTACAGGAGTCAAAAATGAAGCAAGAATTTTCATGTCTTTCAATTCTTGCACACATCGTCGTAATTGGAAAGTTATGGAAGGAGACCCATCAAGAGTTGTAGGAAGCTATGTTGCTGGTTGACGCGGGGGTGCACCGATGATACCGCTTCGATCTTGCGAGCAGGAATTCTTTAGAGAAAAGTATACTTTTCGTCCCTCAACTCTTGGTGAAGACTAGATTTGGTCCCTCAACTTCAAAACCGGACAACTTGCACCTCCAACTAACGAAACCGGACAAGGTTTGTCCCTGGTCTCGATTTTGACCGGTTTTGGTGCTGACTGACCCCTGTTTTGACCGGTGCCGACTAAAATTCGCGTAATTTTTTCATATCCGTGAACTTTTTAAAATTCACATACTCTTTTCAAATCCACATAGTTTTTCAAGGTCGTGCAATTTTTTCAAAAATAAACATACCTTTTTCAAATCTGTGAACTATTTTGACCAGGGATGAATCTTGGCCGGTTTCAGTAGTTAAGGGCGCAAGTTGTCCGGTTTTGAAGTTGAGGGACCAAATCTAGACTTCGCCAAGAATTAAGGGATGAAAAGTATACTTTTCTCAATTCTTTATTAGAACTTCAGCAGGCAAAGCCCGAAGGAAGACTGTTATACCCTTGACCTTCTTCCTTTTCGATGAAGAACAAATCGACATCTCAATATCTGAAAGTGTTTTTCTTACCCATCTAATATGGCCACTCTACAAGATGTAGCATTGTCTCGCCTTTGCGCCCGTCTTAGTGGCTCGGCCCAATAAAGTTGTTTTGGGAAGGTTCTATAAATCGGTACAGGCCGGTTTCACAGCCTTTAGCATGCTTTTCTGTTTTTCTATGTTTTGTTTTATCCTTTTTTTTCTTTGGTATGTGTATTTTCTCTACTGATTTCATCGTTTTTCTTTCAGTTTTCGTTGGTATTTATTTATTTCCAAATACAAGCCGGTTTTATTAAAATGCGCATTGAGCATTTTCCAGACATGCTAAACATTTTTTGATTATATGTTAATAAACTTTTAAATACAAGTTGAAGATTTTTAAAATACAAATAAATTTAATTATACGGTAAAAAAATTTAAACATGGATTCTAAACATTTTTGTTAAAGGCCATCGATATTTTGAAATGTCGATTTGTGAATCTATTTAAAAAAATGTTATTAAATTTTATGTAATAGTTGGACATTTCTTTCCCAAAACTACAGAAAAAATTAGATTGTATGAATATATTTTTTAAACATCCAAACATATTTTTTAAAGAAATGAATATATTTTCCATGTGATGAATTATTTCTTTTAATGATACAAATATTTCAAAAAAAATCTCAAGAATTTTTACATTTCATGATCTTTTTTTAATGTGCGCTGAACCTTTAAAAATTAAGTAAAGTAATTTAAAATATATACATGATTCAAAAAAGGAACAGAAATAAATGAGCAAAACAAAGCAATTAGCTCCTACTGGGCCAGCCCACTATAGTGTCATTGAGGCTTGAAAAGCTACCATCTCAAAACAAGCGAGACATAGCTCCTCTCATCCTATTGGACGTTCGTTAGCGTCAAAATAGGCGAGGCCACACCCGCGGTTCGTGCGTTGCGTCTCGCTCATTGTTTACTGGACATTTTGTTTCTATTTTTCTGTTGTGCTATTTTTTTTTGTTCTTTTTTATTTCTTTTTTCTTTGGATTGCGTTTTCCTTTGTTTTTAGTTAGGCTTTTCCTTTTGCACTTTTTCCTTTGTATAGTTTTCTATACTATATAATTTTTTAATATACTGTGATATTTTTTAGATACACATTGATTTTTTAATATACAGTGAAAATTATTAAAATGCAATGATTTCTTTTAATAGTAGAGGATACTCATGTGTTGCTGTGGAAATTGGTGGATGAAAATTTTGGATTGATAACATGAGAACCAAAATTCAACATACGTATGACTTATTATACTATTTAACTAGCAAAGATGCAGTACGTTGCATTGGGAGAAATAATCCTCACACGCCCCTAGCAACCCATCCATGTTGCAACTTCTCTTCGCCACCATCGTTGATGGTGTGGGGGCGCCATAGTCCCGTGCCCGACAATGCCGACATGATGCCTTCTTGTGCACACATGTTGACCGGGAAGGAGGGAGAGGGGGTGGGTGGAATGATTTTAACACATAACGAAATAACAAAAATATGAAAATGAAACAGATATATTTTGTATCATTTTTCTGTTATACCAAAACTAATGTTGAAACAACTTATTTGTATTAGAGTTACTAATGTTGTTGGAATTAGAAGTTTGAAACATGTCTATCAAAGTTTCAACACTCACCTCGTTTATTGGGAACAATTGCTAACACGTTTTTTATTAGCAAGTTGAATGCTGGAAAGTACCTAAAATTTAAAGAAGAGAAGGATACACTGCTGCTGGAAAGTACCTATAAAACTGAAAGAATAAAAGGATAAAGGATGTACACACATGTTCCCTAAGCATCATCTCCACCTTACATTAGAAAAAAATATTTCATGATGATACGCGTTTGTCATAGTAGGTCATGTTTTCTCACACATGTACATCCATGACGATTTTATGAAAGAATCAATATAATCATACTTGTGATGCCGCGGAAGTGTACCATGACAATACTCCATTTATTATCACGAAAGTGTCCACTTCCGTAATGATAAATCATGCGTCATGGAAGTGATTTCGTCAAGGGTAACCTTGATGACCCACAAGTATATAGGATCAATCGTACTCCTTTCGATAAGTAAAAGTGTCAAACCCAACGAGGAGCAGAAGGAAATGACAAGCGGGTTTTCAACAAGGTATTTTCTACAAGCACTTAAATTATAAGTAACGAGTAGTTTGATAGTAAGATAATTTGTAACGAGCAAATAGTGGTAACGGTAACAAAAATGCAGTAAGGTAACACAATCCTTTTGAGGCAAAGGACAGGCCAAAACGGTCTCTTATGATAAGCAAAGCGTTCTTGAGGGTACACGGGAATTTCATCTAGTCACTTTCATCATGTTGGTTTGATTTGTGTTAAGATAAAATCTAACCATAGCATTAAACTTTTGGATCCAAATTAGTCGCTTACGAAGTAGCGCGTAAACTAGAGTTTAAGCTTCTGTCACTCTCGCAACCCATCATCTAATAACTACTCCACAATGCATTCCCTTAGGCCCAAATATGATGAAGTGTCATGTAGTCGACGTTCACATGACACCACTAAGGGAATCACAACATACATACCATTAAAATATCGAACACATATCAAATTCACATGATTACTTGCAAGAAGATTTCTCCCGTGACCTCAAGAACAAAAGTAATTACTCACAAATGATAATCATGCTCAAGATCAGAGGGGTATTAAATAGCATAATGGATCTAAACATATAATCTTCATATAATCTTCCACCAAATAAAACATATAGTAATCAACTACAAGATGTAATCAACACTACTAGTCACCCACAAGCACCAATCTAAGGTTCCGGTATAAAGATTGAACACAAGAGATGAACTAGGGTTTGAGAGGAGATGGTGTTGTTGAAGATGTTGATGGAGATTGCCATCCACAAGATGGTAGAATTGTTGGTGATGATGATGATGATGATGATGATGATTTCTCCCTCCGGGAGGGAAGTTCCCCCGGCAGAATCACTCCACCGAAGGGCAGAAGTGCTCCTGCCCAAGTTCCGCCTCGAGACAGCGGCACTCCATCCCGAAAGTCCTCCCCTTATTTTTTTCTAGGTCAAAATGACTTATATACCAGAAGACGGGCACCAGAGGCGGGCCGAGGAGGGCACAACTCACCAGGGCACGCATGGGCTCCCTGGCGCGCCCAGGTGGGTTGTGCCCTCCTGGTGTGCCCCTATGGTACTTATTTGCTCCAATAATTCTTATATATTCCATAAAAATTCTTCGTGAAGTTTCAGCTCATTTGGAGTTGTGCAGAATAGGTAGCTTGACGTAGCTTTTTAGGTCTAGAATTCTAGGTGTCGGTATTCTCCCTCTTTGTGTGAACCTTGCATATTATGAGAGAAAAGGAATTAGAGTTACTCCAAAAAATATTATTATGAATAAAAACATTATAAATAACAGTAGGTAAACACAATGCAAAATGGACGTATCAACTCCGCAAGCTTAGACCTCACTTGTCCTCAAGCGAAAACCAAAATCAAAAAACATGTCCACATGCTTAGAGAGAGAGAGGTGTCGATAAAAACAAAATACGGAGATAGAAGCATCTTGTATATTATTATGACAACAATAAACTTTATCACAGAATTTTTTTATCACATTTTATCATAAACTTCTCATGAATAAGTAACAATTCATCACAACATTGAAGTATAAAGCATAAACTGTATTGAAAACCAACAAACTATGTTCTCAGTCAACTTTGCAACTACAATTCATCATCTTTTTCAGGAAGGGTCACGTATCGGAGTGTAACACCCCGGATATGATTTTCCCAATTTGTAATCCAACTCTTGCCGTTTCTGGCGTTAAGTTATTTTATTTTCTCGGGTTCGGGTTTTTGCCTCCGTGTGTTGTTATCGTTGTCATGCATCTCATATCATGTCATCATGTGCATTGCATTTGCATACGTGTTCATCTCATGCATTCGAGCATTTTCCCCGTTGTCCATTTTGCATTCCGGCGCTTCGTTCTCCTCCGGTGGTCATTTCTACATTTCTTTCGTGTGTGGGGATTAAACATTTCCGGATTGGACCGAGACTTGCCAAGTGACCTTGATTTACTATAGATCGTCTGTCAAGTTTCGTACCATTTGGACTTCGTTTGATACTCCAACGGTTAACCGAGGGACCGAAAAGGCCTTGTGTGTGTTGCAGCCCAACACCCCTCTAAGTTGGCCCAAAACCCACCATAACCTTCTCCATCATCTAGAGCGTTCGATCACGATCGCGTGGCCGAAAACCCACCTAATTTGGACTCTCCTAGCTCCTCCTGCCTATAAAAATGTCTCTTCCCCGAAAATCCCGGGTCATTCGCACCCTAACCCTAGTTCCCCGCACATCTACGCGGCCGGACACGTCCACTTCATGCCGGACAGCCCGCGCCGCCACCTCCGCGCCAATCCGCGCCTGCCACGTGGCGTTCCGCCGTTCCCGCCTCCGCGGCCCGCGGAAGCCCGCGGCCGGCCCTCCCCGCCGCCCGACCGGGCCCCGCGCCCCGCCGCCTACCGCGCTCGCCACGCCACCGTCCGCCTCGCCGTGCCGCTTCTTCGCCGCCAGCCGCCGTCGCCGTCCGGCGCCTCCGCCTCGCGCCGGCAGCCCGCGACCCGTCGCCCGGCCGTCCCCGCTGCCCGTTCGTCGCCGCCTCTCCGTCCTTCCTCGCCGTCGATCGCGCCAGGTGCCGACTCCGGCCGCCGCGCTCCACCTCCCGGCCGGATCCACCAACTCCGGCGAACTTCGTGCTCATCCCCGGCGAGATCCACGCCTTGCTACAGTAACTCCAGCCGGATCTGGATCTGGAACCTCTCGGGTTGACTTTTTCCCTCCGAAACCCTAATTATTTGCTCATGTTCATCATGTCATAACTTTGCACCCGTAACTCCGTTTTGGGCATATAGCATATCAAAATGTTCATCTCAGAAAGTACATCATTTCATCTCATTGCATCATTTTCATTTGAGTTCATCTTGATTCCCGAAATGCTGTTAGAAGTAGGCTATTTGAGATAATTGTCAGATCTGCTGCTCCATTTAGATATTTGTCATTTTTGCCATGATTATTGTGTGCATGATATGCCCCTAAGCTCTTCATGAGTTTTGTTATATGTTTTGCCATCTATCCAGAGGTGCAACCCATGTATTTTTGTGATATGTTTGGTGACTAGCACAAGCTTGCAAAGTGGAGCATTCGTTAATGCTGATTTCAGGGACTTAGCATTTCCACTAAGTCCTTGAGCTGTTTATCTCATATTGCCATATGTTCATGTTGTTTCCTAGTGATCCGTGCCTCTTTTGAGGATGATCAGTAAGGATGTTTTGTTAATCTTGTAGTGCTCTATCCATCCATGTCTTTGTTTTCAATTATGGAGCACCCTAGCTTGAGTCAATCGAGCTCTACTTTTGTCATTTCGTGAATCTGGGCAGATTGTCTACTTGTTAGCAATTTTGCCGAGGATGTTGTAGTTGATCCGTGCATGCTATGTTATTGTTCTTGCCATGTCTAGCTTGTATTTTGTGTATTCTTGATGGGTGCATGCTTAGTTTGTCATGACTTGCTCTGTAGTGAGTGCATCGAGCTCGTAAACATGCCTACTTGATATCTGTTTCAGCATGCTCCAGTTTTTCACGAAGTTTGAGAACTGATTATGTTTTTGCCATGTTCACATGCTTGCAAATGTATTTTCTGATCCCTTTTGGCTCAAGGTCACTAAGGGACTTTTGTTAAGCTCTTTGAGTAGCTCCATGCCATGCTTTACTTTGTCATGTTCAGGTCCTGTAGCATATTGTTTTGATGCTCCAAAGTGTGCTATCTGATCTGAAATTCCAGACAAGTGTTAATTTCACTAAGTCTGAGATCTGTTTACCAAATGCATTTTTGCCATGCTTGTTTGAACCTGTTAATGGATGAATTGGCCGTAGCTCAGTGCTAGTCTTTTGTTAAGCATCATGAATGGATCCCTGCCATGTATTTTGATGCCATGTTAGGGTGCTTTAGCATGGTCATCTTGTTGCATCTAGTTGGCTACTTGTTGTAAATCGCAGAACATGGTCATATTTGAATTGCTTGCCATTTCCAAACCGTAACTCCGATTCCGGCGTTCTTTATATCATTTTCAAGCGATTTCATCTCATCTTTCCAGTGGCACACTTGGATTTCCAAGTTGAGGCCAGGTTCATGCATTCCTTGTCAAGTCTTGCATACGCATCGCATATTGCATCCCGCATAGCATACCATGTTTGCATCATGTTGTTTGAGCTTGCACGTGGTTGATTGTGTCCTTGTTGCTTGTTTGTCTTGTTTGGGTAGAGCCGGGAGACGAGTTCGCTAACGAGGAGCCCGTTGAGTTTGCTTTCGAGGATCCAGTCAACTCTGACAACTTTGCAGGCAAGATGATCATACCCTCGAAATCACTACTATCTTTGCTTTGCTAGATGCTTGCTCTTTTGCTATGCCTATGCTATGATGCCTACCACTTGCTTATCATGCCTCCCAAATTGCCATGTCAAACCTCTAACCCACCATGTCCTAGCAAACCATTGATTGGCTATGTTACCGCTTTGCTCAGCCCCTCTTATAGCGTTGCTAGTTGTAGGTGAAGATTGGAGACCGTTCCTTGTTGGAACATTATTTACTTGTTGGGATATCATTATATTGCCTTGTTATCTTAATGCATCTATATACTTGGTAAAGGGTGGAAGGCTCGGCCTCTCACCTAGTGTTTTGTTCCACTCTTGTCGCCCTAGTTTCCATCATATCGGTGTTATGTTCCCGGATTTTGCGTTCCTTATGCGGTTGGGTGATAATGGGAACCCCTTGATAGTTCGCCTTGATTAAAGCTTTTCCAGCGATGCCCAGCCTTGGTTTTACCATTTGCCACCTAGCCTCTTTTTCCCTTGGGTTTTCGGAGCCCGAGGGTCATCTTATTTTAAACCCCCCCGGGCCAGTGCTCCTCTGAGTGTTGGTCCAACCGAGCGATGTCCGGGGCTACCAGGGGTAACTCTGGGCTGGCCTACCCGACGTCTGGCTCATCTGAGTGTGCCCTGAGAAAGAGATATGTGCAGCTCCTATCGGGATTTGTCGGCACATTCGGGCGGTGTTGCTGGATTTGTTTTAACTTGTTGAAGTGTCTTGTAGAACCGGGATACCGAGTCTGATCGGAATGTCTCGGGAGAAGGTCTATTCCTTCGTTGACCGTGAGAGCTTGTCATGGGCTAAGTTGGGACTCCCCTGCAGGGATTTGAACTTTCGAAAGTCATGCCCGCGGTTATGGGCAGATGTGAATTTGTTAATGTCCGGTTGTATATAACTTGAACCTTAACTTAATTAAAATGAATCAACTGTGTGAGTTATCGTGATGGTCTCTTCTCGGCGGAGTCCGGGAAGTGAACACGGTGTTGGAGTAATGCTTGCGCAGGTTGTCCTCTAGTTACTCGCTCGCGTTTTGCCACCTCTTCTCGCTCTCTTTTGCAAATAGGATAGCCACCATATATGCTAGTCGCTTGCTGCAGCTCCACATATTATCCTTGCCTTACCTATTAAGCTTAAATAGTCTTGATCGCGAGGGTGCGAGATTGCTGAGTCCCTGTGGCTCACAGATTACTTCCAAACCAGATGCAGGGTCTGATGATTCCGCTCCATATGACGCGCTGTTACTACGTGTCTTTCCCTCATGATCAGTAGTGGTGCCCAGTTGGGGTGATCGGGACCGTGTCGCATGTTGGGTTATCTTTTATTTTGGCGCCGTAGTTGGGCCATGAGTGTTTGAATGTTGTAATGCTATTTATGTACTTTGTGTGACGTGGCGAGTGTAAGCCAACTATGCATCTCCCCTTTTATTATCTATATTACATGGGATGTTGTGAAGATTGCCTAACTTGCGACATTGCTTTCAATGCGGTTATGCCTCTAAGTCGTGCCTCGACACGTGGGAGCTATAGCCGCATCGAGGGCGTTACACGGAGCCTTTTGGCAAGTCCACATACTCAACCATCATATAGTCTTATATGATTGCTAACACTCGCCGCATACACATGAGCAAAAGTTTCAACCGGACACATAGAAAGATATGGGCTTATAAATTTCGCCACCCAACATACTCACCTCAAGGGTGGTGTCAACAATAATAACTCATGCTACCCATATCCAACTGGATATATGTGCCTAGATCTTTCCTCACCACATGATGCTTGCCAAAAGAGAAAATAAAAAGGAATAGTGAGAAAAACTTTGACTCTTGCATAAAAGTAATTACATAAAAGTAAAAGACAGGCCCTTCGCAGAGGGAAGCAGAGGTTGCCATGCGCTTTTTGTTTGTATGCTCAATCCGTTAGTGCAAAAGAACGTCATGTTATATTGCCCCTTGTGATAGCAACCTTTATTATGCAGTCTGTCGCTTTTATTCTTTGCCATCACAAGTTCGTACAGCGCTCAATTTTCTCTTACACTAAATGATCCAACACTTTTAGAAGCAATTTTTATTACCTTATTGCACCGGTGACAACCTACTTGAAGGATCTTACTCAATCCATAGGTAGGTATGGTGGACTCTCAAAACAAGATTTGGGTTTAAGGGTTTTTGGATGCACAAGTAGTATCTCTACTTAGTGCGGAATTTTTGGCTAGCAAATATGGGGGCAAGCACCACATGTTAAAGGATCTATGAAAATATAACTTCTATGTGAATATGAACAAACATAAATCATTATGTTGTCTTCCTTGTCCGACGTCAACAATTTTGGCATATAATATTTTGATGGGGGCTCACAATCACAAAAGATGTCCAAGATAGTGTATTTGCATGTGAATATTCTCTTCCCTTATTAAATCTTTCATGAATTGCATCATTGACCAATGCTATGTGTGTAAATCTCCAATAAAATTTTCTACTTATACTCTTCCTTATGTGATGTCACTACTTACCATAAGATTAGCATATGATCTTTTTCATTTATTTCCTTTCTTTTTATTGAACATGAAAGTAAAGAGAACAAAACTTCAAACTAAACTTTATTATATATCCCGCACACGATTACAAGGATAGATCACTAACCAAACACTCAAAAAGAAAGGGTCGAACTAAACTTTTATTAATCTAAGCAAAAGATAACTATGGATCGAACTAAGATAAGTAAAGGCAAAAAATAGTGGAGGTGATACGATACCGGGGCACCTCCCCCAAGCTTGGCACAAGCCAAGGGGAGTGCCC
Source organism: Triticum dicoccoides (assembly GCF_002162155.2). Lineage (NCBI taxonomy): Eukaryota > Viridiplantae > Streptophyta > Magnoliopsida > Poales > Poaceae > Triticum > Triticum dicoccoides. Next base: position 48,397,846 of record NC_041386.1, read on the forward strand.
ATACCCGATACTCAATTTTCCTTTGGTGATGAAGAAGGAGGTGGTGGTGATGAAGTAGTAGTAATCTTATCCTTCAGGCTCAAAAGATACTCCAATCTACGGATGACGCTCCGGAGGAAAGTGATGTGCTCTTATAATAAAATATTTTCATGAGTAAGATATTTATTTTGCACACGAACCATTTTGATGATCCGAAAAGCTTCAATCTCAGTGGGAGTAAGATAATCATAGTAAGGTTTAAGGATATCTTCTTCTTTCTCCTCAACAGGCAAAGGCTTGCTCGACCACCGGCACTTGATCTCTAGTAGTTTCCATGCTCTTGTCCCCTTTGAAGGCTTCTTTGGGCTCTTCTCTCTTCAACTCGATCTTCATCAGCCAAGCATCCTCTTCTACGTTGTTGGAGGAGGGAGAAGACTTGATGCCTGGCTTAACAGATCTTACTGAAAAACAGCAAGAAAAGAAAACATAAGATTTCTCCGTGATACGGTGGCCAATAGGTTCGGGGGGTATATAAAGATTTTTTATCTTGGGAAACAAGAAAACAGAAGAAAAATGGAGTCCGGAAGGTACCCGAGGGGGGCACAACCCACCAGGCTGGTGTCTTGTGCCCACCAGGGTTGCCTTCCTGGTTGTTTTTTATTTTCCTAATTTTTAACATATTCCAAAACTGACAAAAAATATGTTTGCATATTTTCCGGAGTTCGTTTACTTATTGTATCACGCACCTCCTCTGTTTTCATGATTCTAGAGTGTTCGGGAAGGTTTGTTTTATGTGTTCTTCCGGTGTCATAGTTTGGATAATATTGCTTTCAACATTAATGGGCGTACCTGAGATATAATGTTTTACTCTTTGCCCATTGACAACCTTCAGGTTAGTACCTTCGGCATTATTTATTTTTATGGCTCCAGATCGATAAACCTCCTCGATAACATAGGGTCCTTCCCATTTTGAGAGGAGTTTTCCTGCAAAGAATCTGAAACGAGAGTTGTACAAAAGAACATATTCTCCAACCTCGAACTCACGCTTTTGGATTCTTTTAGCATGCCATCTTTTACCTTTTTCTTTAAATAACTTGCATTTCCATAAGCTTGGGTTCACCATTCATCTAGTGAGCTAATATCAAATAACCTCTTTTCACCGGCAAGTTTGAAATCATAGTTGAGTTCTTTAATTGCCCAATATGCTTTATGTTCTAACTCAAGAGGCAAATGATAAGCTTTTTCAAATGATTTTATAAGAAGACATACCCATAGGATTTTTATATGTTGTTCTATAAGCCTAAAGTGCATCATCTAATTTCCGAGACCAATTCTTTCAGGACCTATTGACAACTTTTTGTAAAATTAATTTTATTTCTTTATTGCTAAGTTCAACTTGACCACTAGACTGAGGATGATAAGGTGATGCAGTTCTATGGTTAACATCATACTTAGCAAGCATTTTACGAAAAGCACCATGAATAAAGTGTGAACCACCATCAGTCATTAAATATCTAGGGACTCCAAACCTTGGGAAAATAACTTTCTTAAGCATTTTAATAGAGGTGTTGTGATCAGCACTACTAGTTGGAATAGCTTCTACCACTTAGTAACATAATCAACAACAACCAAAATATGTGTATACCCACTAGAGGAAGGACGCGGTCCCATATAATCAAATCCCCAAACATCAAATGGTTCAACAACAAGTGAATAATTCATAGGCATTTCTTGACGCTTACCTATATTTCCAATTCTCTGACATTCATCACAAGATAAAACAAACTTACGAGCATCCTTGAAGAGAGTAGGCCAATAAAAACCAGACTGCAATACCTTGTGAGCAATTCTATCTCCCGCATGATGCCCTCCATAAGCTTCAGAGTGACATTTCTGTAGGATTTGTCCATGTTCATACTCGGGTACACAATGTCTAATAATACCATCTACTCCTTCTTTATAAAGATGTGGGTCATCCCAAAAGTAACGTCTTAAATCATAGAAGAGTTTTTTTTCTTTTGTTGGTATGTGAAACTAGGTTGTATGTATTTAGCAACAATGTAATTAGCATAGTCAGCATACCAAGGAGTGTTTTGAGAAACATTTATTGCAGCTAATTGTTCATCTGGAAAACTATCATTAATAGGTTGTGGGTCATCAAGAATATTTTCTAGCCTAGACAGGTTATCGGCAACGAGGTTCTCGGCTCCTTTTCTATCAGTGATATGTAAGTCAAATTCTTGTAGCAAAAGAACCCCCCTAATGAGTCTAGGTTTAGCATCTTTATTTTCCATAAGATATTTTATAGCAGCATGATCGGTGTGAACAATTACATTAGAATCAACAATGTAAGATCTAAATTTATCACAGGCAAACACCACTGCTAAAAATTCTTTCTCAGTAGTAGCATAATTGTGTTGGGCACTGTCTAGAGTTTTACTAGCATAATGAATAACATTTAATTTCTTATCAACTATTTGTCCTAGAACAGAACCAATATCATAATCACTGGCATCACACATAATTTCAAAAGGCAAGTTCAAATCAGGTGGTTGAACAATAGGTGCAGAAATTAAGGCTTTCTTAAGTGTTTCAAAGGCTTCTACACAGTCGTCATCAAAAACAAAATGGAACATCCTTTTGTAAAGGATTTGTAAGAGGCCTAGAAATTTTAGAGAAGTCTTTAATAAATCTCATTTAGAAACTAGCATGAACGAGGAAACTATGAATACCTTTGATATCTTTAGGACATGGCATTTTCTCAATTGCATCAACTTTAGCTTTATCCACCTCAATACCTTGGTCAAAAATTTTATGCCCCAAAACAATACCTTTCATTAACCATAAAGTGGCACTTCTCCCAATTCACGACAAGATTAGTTTGCTCGCATCCTCGCAAAACTCGATCAAGGTTTCTTAAGCAATCATCAAAAGAAGTTTTGTAAACAGAAAAATCATACATGAAAACTGCAACAATCTTTTCACAAAAATCAGAGAATATAGCAGTCATACATCTTTGAAAGGTAGCATGTGCATTACATAAACCAAAAGGCATACGTCTATAAGCATAAGTTCCAAAGGGACAAGTAAAGGTGGTTTTCTCTTGATCAGGTTGTGAAACAGGTATTTGAGAAAAACCAGAATACCCATCAAGGAAACAAAAGTGTGTGTCTGTAGATAATCTTTCTAGCATTTTATCAATAAAAGGTAGTGGGTAATGACCTTTTATAGTAGTTCTATTTAATTTCTAAAATCAATTACCATTCTAACAATTCTTTGTGGAATAAGTTCATTCTTATCATTAGGAACAACAGTAATACCTCCTTTCTCAGGGACACAATGAACAGGACTTATCTATCTACTATCAGCTATAGGATATATTATACCTACTTTCAGAAGTTTCAATATTTCAGTTCTTACCACTTCCTTCATTTTAGGATTCAAACGTCGTTGGTGATCAACAACGGGTTTAGCATCAGGTTCCATATTAATCTTCTGCTGACAGAGAGTGGGACTAATACCCTTTAAATCATCAAGAGTATATCCAATAGCAGCTCGGTGCTTCTTCAGAACCTTCAATAATCTTTCTTCTTCATGTTTTGGAAGGTTAGCACTAATAATAACATGATATATCTTTTTCTCATCAAGATAAGCATATTTCAAAGTGTCTGGAAATTGTTTTAATTCAAACACAGGATCACCCTTAGGTGGAGGATGACCTCCTCGAGTTTCAATAAGCAAATTGTGTTTAAGCAGAGGTCATTGTTCAAAGAAAATTTTATCTATCTCATTTCTTTCATGCATATGCATATTATTTTCATGGTCTAGCAAATATTATTCGAGTGGATCAGTAGGAGGCATGGCAATAGAAGCAAGACCAATTATTTCACCCTTACTAGGCAATTCTTTCTTATGATGCTTTCTACTAAACTTAGAAAAATTAAACTCGTGAGACTCATCACCAAGAATAACACTAACGATTTGTTTCTCACAATCTATTTTAGCATTAACGGTGTTCAAGAAAGGTCTACCAAAGATAATGGGACAAAATTCATCTTGTGGGGAGCCAATAACTAGAAAATCAGTAGGGTATTTTATTTTCCCACACAAGGCTTCAACATCTCTTACAATCCCAAGTGGTGTGATGGTGTCTCTATTAGCAAGCTTAATAGTAACATCTATGTCTTCTATTTCAGCGGGTGCTATGTCTTTCATAATTTCTTGATATAAGGTAAAAGGAATAGCACTCACGCTAGCACCTATATCACATAAACCATGATAACAGTGATCTCCTATTTTAACTGAGACAATATGCATGCCAACAACAGGTCTATGTTTATCTTTTTCATCGGGTTTAGCAATTCTAGCAGCTTCATCACAGAAGTAAATAACATGCCCATCTATATTTTCAACCAGGAGATCTTTAACCATAGCAACACTAGGTTCTACTTTGGTTTGTTCAGCAGGTTTAGGTGCTCTACTATTACTCTTATTGACCACAATTGAAACCTTAGCATGTTCCTTTATCGTAAAAGGGAAAGGTGGGTTTTCAATGTAAGCAGTAGGCACAACTGGATCAACATTATAAATAATAGCTTCATCTTTAGCTATTACTGGTTCTTTGGTTTTTTATTTAATAGGTGGGTGATATTTAAACCACTTATCCTTAGGGAGATCAACATGAGTAGTAAATGATTCACAAAAGGAGGCTACTATCTCAGACTCAAGTCCATATTTACTGCTAAACTTTTGAAAAGCATCGGTATTCTTAAAAGATTTAACACAATTATACTTAATCTTAATACCTAACTCTTTAACTTCGCCGAGTTCCCAATTTTCAGAGTTTCGTTTAATACTTTCTAAAAGATCCCACCTGAACTCAATAGTCTTCTCCATAAAGGAACCAGTACAAGAAGTATTAAGCATGGATTGATCATCACGAGAAAGCCAAGCATAAAAATTCTGAATGACAATTTCTCATGAAAGCTCATGATTGGGGCATGAATATAACATTGACTTAAGCCTCCCCCAAGATAGAGCGATACTTTCTCCTTCACAAGGCCAGAAATTATATATGTAATTCCGATCACGATGAACTAGATGCATAGGATAATTTTTTTGGTGAAATTCCAATTTCAATTGATTCCAATTCCAAGATCCCATATCATCGCATAGACTATACCATGCTAATGTTTTTCCCTTAAAAGATAAAGGGAAAACCTTCTTATTAGCTTCATCTTCGGGTAAACCTGCAAGCTTAAATAATCCACAAATTTCATCCACATATATCAAGTGCATTTCAGGGTGTTCGGTTCCATCTCCCGCATAAGGATTAACTAGCAGTTGTTCTACCATACCCGAAGGAATTTCCTAACCAATATTTTCAGTAGCTGCATTAGGTTGAGGGGAAACTAATTGTGGTTCTGGTCAAGGTGAAGATACCCCGAACAAAACCCTTAAAGGATTGTTCTCCATAGTAACAAATGACAATAAATTTCAGCACGTAGTAATAATTTTTCCTTACCGATTTCCACTTACCAAGAGCGCTTCACTCCCCGGAAACGGCACCAGAAAAGAGCCTTGATGACCCACAAGTATAGGGGATCAATCGTAGTCCTTTCGATAAGTAAGAGTGTCAAACGCAATGATGAGCAGAAGGAAATGACAAGCGGTTTTCAGCAAGGTATTCTTTGCAAGCACTGAAATTATAAGTAACGAGTAGTTTGATAGAAAGATAATTTGTAACAGTAACAAAAGTGCAGTAAGGTAGCCCAATCCTTTTGAGGCAAAGTACATGCCAAAACGGTCTCTTATGATATGCAAAGCATTCTTGAGGGTACACGGGGATTTCATCTAGTCACTTTCATCACGCTTGTTTGATTTGTGTTTGCTACTTTGATAATTTGATATGTGGGTGGACCGGTGCTTAGGTGTTGTTCTTACTTGAACAAACCTCCTACTTATGATTAACCCCCTTGCAAGCATCCGCAACTATGAGAAAAGTATTAAGATAAAATCTAACCATAGCATTAAACTGTTGGATCCAAATCAGTCCCTTACGAAGTAGCATGTAAACTAGGGTTTAACCTTCTGTCACTCTCGCAACCCATCATCTAATAACTACTCCACAATGCATTCCCTTAGGCCCAAATATGGTGAAGTGTCATGTAGTCAATGTTCACATGACACCACCAAGGGAATCACAACATACATACCATCAAAATATCGAACACATATCAAATTCACATGATTACTTGCAACAAGAATTCTCCCGTGTCCTCAAGAACAAAAGTAACTACTCACAAATGATAATCATGCTCGAGATCAGAGGGGTATTAAATAGCATAATGGATCTGGACATATAATCTTCCACCAAATAAACCATATAGTAATCAACTACAAGATGTAATTAACACTACTAGTCACCCACAAGCACCAATATAAGGTTCCGGTACAAAGATTGAACACAAGAGATGAACTAGGGTTTGAGAGGAGATGGTGTTGTTGAAGATGTTGATGGAGATTGCCCTCCCCAAGATGGGAGAGTTGTTGGTGATGATGATGACGATGATTCGGGAGGGAAGTTCCCCCGGCGGAATCGGTCAGCCGGAGGGCAAAAGTGCTCCTGCCCAAGTTCCGCCTCAAGACGGCGGCGCTTCGTCCCGAAAGTCCTCTCCTTATTTTTTTCTAGGTGAAAATGACTTATATACCAAAAAGGGGCACCGAAAGCGGGCCGAAGAGGGCACAACCCACCAGGGTGCGCCTGGGCTCCCTAGCGCGCCCAGGTGGGTTGTGCCCACCTGGTGGGTGTTGGGGAACGTAGTAATTTCAAAAAAATTCCTACGCACACGCAAGATCATGGTGATGCATAGCAACGAGAGGGGAGCGTGTGTCTACGTACACTCATAGACCGAAAGCGGAAGCGTTAGCACAACGCGGTTGATGTAGTCATACGTCTTCACGATCCGACCGATCAAGCACCGAACGCACGACACCTTCGAGTTCTGCACACGTTCAACTCGATGACGTCCCTCGAACTCCGATCCAGCCGAGCTTTGAGGGAGAGTTCTGTCAGCATGACGGCGTGGTGACAATGATGATGTTCCACCGACGCAGGGCTTCACCTAAGCACTGCTACGATATGACCGAGGTGGATTATGGTGGAGGGGGACACCGCACACGGCTAAACGATCCAAGAGATCAATTGTTGTCTATGGGGTGCCCCCCTCCTCCGTATATAAAGGGGGGAGGAGGGGGCCGACCAAGGGGAGGAGGCGCGCCCAAGGGGGGGGGGGCAATCCTACTCCAAGTAGGTTTTGCCCCCCTTTCCTATTCCAACTAGGAGAAGGGGGAAGGAGGAGGTGGAGAGAAGGAAGGAGAAGGGGGGCCGCCGTCCCCTTCCCTTTCCCAATTCGGATTGGGGCAAGGGGGGCCGCGCGCCACCTCCTGTCGCCTCTCCTCTTCCACTACTTTTGGGCCCATGAGGCCCAATAACCCCCGGGGGGTTCCAGTAACCCCCCGGTACTCCGGTATATATCCGATAACCCCCGGAACCATTCCGGTGTCCGAATATAGTCGTCCAATATATCAATCTTCATGTCTCGACCATTTCGAGACTCCTCGTCATGTCCGTTATCACATCCAGGACTCTGAACTACCTTCGGTACATCAAAACACATAAACTCATAATATAACCATCATCGAACTTTAAGCATGCGGACCCTACGGGTTCGAGAACTATGTAGACATGACCGAGACACGTCTCCGGTCAATAACCAATAGCGGAACCTGGATGCTCATATTGGCTCCTACATATTCTACGAAGATCTTTATCGGTCAAACCACATAACAACATACGTTGTTCCTTTTGTCATTGGTATGTTACTTGCCCGAGGTTCGATCGTCGGTATCTCAATACCTAGTACAATCACGTTACCGGGAAGTCTCTTTACTTGTTCCGTAATACATCATCCCGCAACTAACTCATTAGTTGCAATGCTTGCAAGGCTTAAATGACGTGTATTATCGAGTGGGCCCAGAGATACCTCTCCGACAATCGGAGTGACAAATCCTAATCTCGAAATACGCCAACCCAACAAGTACCTTTGGAGACACCTGTAGAGCACCTTTATAATCACCCAGTTACGTTGTGACGTTTGGTAGCACACAAAGTGTTCCTCCGGTAAATGGGAGTTGCATAATCTCATAGTCACGCGAACATGTATAAGTCATGAAGAAAGCAATAGCAACAAACTAAACGATCAAGTGCTAAGCTAACGGAATGGGTCAAGTCAATCACATCATTCTCCTAATGATGTGATCCCGTTAATCAAATGACAACTCATGTCTATGGCTAGGAAACATAACCATCTTTGATTAACGAGCTAGTCTAGTAGAGGCATACTAGTGACACTTTGGTTGTCTATGTATTCACACATGTATCATGTTTCTGGTTAATACAATTCTAGCATGAATAATAAACATTTATCATGATATAAGGAAATAAATAATAACTTTATTATTGCCTCTAGGGCATATTTCCTTCAGTCTCCCACTTGCACTAGAGTCAATAATCTAGATTACATAGTAATGATTCTAACACCCATGGAGCCTTGGCGCTGATCATGTTTTGCTCGTGGAAGAGGCTTAGTCAACGGGTCTACAACATTCAGATCCGTATGTATCTTGCAAATCTCTATGTCTCCCACCTGGACTTGATCCTGGATGGAGTTGAAGCGTCTCTTGATGTGCTTGGTTCTTTTGTGAAATCTGGATTCCTTTGCTAAAGCAATTGCACCAGTATTGTCACAAAATATTTTCATTGGACCCAATGCACTAGGTATGACACCTAGATCGGATATGAACTCCTTCATCTAGACTCCTTCATTTGCTGCTTCCGAAGCAGCTATGTACTCCACTTCACATGTAGATCCCGCTACGACGCTTTGTTTAGAACTGCACCAACTGACAGCTCCATCGTTTAATAAAAACACGTATCCGGTTTGCGATTGAGAATCGTCTGGATGAGTGTCAAAGCTTGCATCGACGTAACCATTTACAACGAGCTCTTTGTCACCTCCATAAACGAGAAACATATCCTTCGTCCTTTTCAGGTATTTCGGGATGTTCTTGACCGCTATCCAGTGATCCACTCCTGGATTACTTTGGTACCTCCCTGCTAAACTAATAGCAAGGCACACATCAGGTCTGGTACACAACATTGCATACACGATAGAGCCTATGGCTGAAGCATAGGGAACATCTTTCATTTTCTCTCTATCTTCTGCAGTGGTCGGGCATTGAGTCTTACTCAACTTCACACCTTCTAACATAGGCAAGACCCTTTCTTCGCTTGATCCATTTTGAACTTCTTCAAAACTTTGTCAAGGTATGTGCTTTGTGAAAGTCCAATTAAGCGTCTTGATCTACCTCTATAGATCTTGATGCCCAATATATAAGCAGCTTCACTGAGGTCTTTCATTGAAAAACTCTTATTTAAATATCCTTTATGCTATCCAGAAATTCTATATCATTTCCAATCAACAATATGTCATCCACATATAATATCAGAAATGCTACAGAGCTCCTACTCACTTTCTTGTAAATACATGCTTCTCCAAAAGTCTGTATAAAACCATATGCTTTGATCACACTATCAAAACATTTATTCCAACTCCGAGAGGCTTGCACCAGTCCATAAATGGATCGCTGGAGCTTGCACACTTTGTTAGCTCCCTTTGGATCGACAAAACCTTCCAGTTGTATCATATACAACTTTTCTTCCAGAAATCCATTCAGGAATGCAGTTTTGACATCCATTTGCGAAATTTCATAATCATAAAATGCAGCAATTGCTAACATGATTCGGATAGACTTAAGCATCGCTACCGGTGAGAAAGTCTCATCGTAGTCAATCCCTTGAACTTGTCGAAAACCTTTTGCAACAAGTCGAGCTTTATAGATAGTAACATTACCGTCAACGCCAGTCTTCTTCTTGAAGATCCATTTATTTTCAATGGCTTGCCGATCAAAGGGCAAGTCAACCAAAGTCCACACTTTGTTCTCATACATGGATCCCATCTCAGATTTCATGGCCTCAAGCCATTTTGCAGAATCTGGGCTCACCATCGCTTCTTCATAGTTCGTAGGTTCGTCATGGTCTAGCAACATAACCTCCAGAACAGGATTACCATACCACTCTGGTGCGGATCTCACTCTGGTTGACCTACGAGGTTCAGTAACAACTTGATCTGAAGTTCCATAATTATCATCATTAACTTCCTCACTAATTGGTGTAGGTGTCACAGGAACCGGTTTCTGTGATGAACTACTTTCCAATAAGGGAGCATGTACAGTTACCTCATCAAGTTCTACTTTCCTCCCACTCACTTCTTTCGAGAGAAACTCCTTCTCTAAAAAGGATCCAAATTTAGCAACAAACATTTTTCCTTTAGATCTGTGATAGAAGGTGTACCCAACAGTTTCCTTTGGGTATCCTATGAAGACACATTTCTCCGATTTGGGTTCGAGCTTATCAGGTTGAAGTTTTTTCACATAAGCATTGCAGCCCCAAACTTTAAGAAACGACAACTTTGGTTTCTTGCCAAACCACAGTTCATAAGGCGTCGTCTCAATGGATTTCGATGGTGCCCTATTTAACGTGAATGCAGCCGTCTAAAGCATAACCCCAAAATGATAGTGGTAAATCAGTAAGAGACATCATAGATCGCACCATATCTAGTAAAGTACGATTATGACATTCGAACACACCATTACGTTGTGGTGTTCCGGGTGGTGTGAGTTGCGAAACTATTCTGCATTGTTTCAAATGAAGACCAAACTCGTAACTCAAATATTCTCCTCCACGATCAGATCGTAGAAACTTTATTTTCTTGTTACGATGATTTTCAGCTTCACTCTGAAATTCTTTGAACTTTTCAAATGTTTCAGACTTATGCTTCATTAAGTAGATATACCCATATCTTCTTAAATCATATGTGAAGGTGAGAAAATAACGATACCCGCCGCGAGCCTTAACATTCATCGGACCACATACATCTGTATGTATGATTTCCAACAGATCTGTTGTTCGCTCCATAGTTCCGGAGAACGGCGTTTTAGTCATCTTGCCCATGAGGCACGGTTCGCAAGTACCAAGTGATTCATAATCAAGTGGTTCCAAAAGTCCATCGGTATGGAGTTTCTTCATGTGCTTTACACCAATATAACCTAAACGACAGTGCCACAAATAAGTTGCACTATCATTATCAACTCTGCATCTTTTGGCTTCAATATTATGAATATGTGTATCACTACTATCGAGACTCAATAAGAATAGACCACTCTTCAAGGGTGCATGACCATAAAAGATATTACTCATATAAATAGAACAACCATTATTCTCTGATTTAAATGAATAACCGTCTCGCATAAAACAAGATCCAGATATAATGTTCATGCTCAACGCTGGCACCAAGTAACAATTATTTAGGTCTAAAACTAATCCCGAAGGTAGATGCAGAGGTAGCGTGCCGACTGCGATCACATCGACTTTGGAACCATTTCCCACGCGCATTGTCACCTCGTCCTTAGCCAATCTTTGCTTAATCCGTAGTCCCTGTTTCGAGTTGCAAATATTAGCAACAGAACCAGTATCAAATCCCCAGGTGCTGCCGCGAGCATTAGTAAGGTACACATCAATAACATGTATATCACATATACCTTTGTTCACCTTGCCATCCTTCTTATCCGCCAAATACTTGGGGTAGTTCCGCTTCCAGTGACCAGTCTGTTTGTAGTAGAAGCACTCAGTTTCAGGCTTAGGTCCGGACTTGGGTTTCTTCTCTTGAGCAGCAACTTGTTTGCCGTTCTTCTTGAAGTTCCCCTTCTTCTTACCTTTACCCCTTTTCTTGAAACTAGTGGTATTGTTGACCATCAACACTTGATGCTCCTTTTTGATTTCTACATCCGCAGCCTTTAGCATCGCGAAGAGCTCGGAAATTGTCTTATTCATCCCTTGCATATTATAGTTCATCATGAAGCTTTTGTAGCTTGGTGGCAGTGATTGAAGAACTCTGTCAATGACACTATCAACAGGAAGATTAACTCCCAGTTGAGTCAAGTGATTATGATACCCAGACATTTTGAGTATATGTTCACTGACAGAACTATTCTACTCCATCCTACAACTATAGAACTTATTGGAGACTTCATATCTCTCAATCCGGGCATTTGCTTGAAATATTAACTTCAACTCCTGGAACATCTCATATGATCCATGACGTTCAAAACATCGTTGAAGTCCCGGTTCTAAGCCATAAAGCATGGCACGCTGAACTATCGAGTAGTCATCTGCTTTACTCTGCCAAACGTTCTTAACATTGTCAGCAGCATCTGCAGCAGGCCTGGCACCCAGCGGTGCTTCCAGGACGTAATTCTTCTGTGCAGCAATGAGGATAATCCTCAAGTTACGGACCCAGTCCGTGTAATTGCTACCATCATCTTTCAACTTTGCTTTCTCAAGGAACGCATTAAAATTCAACGGAACAATAGCACGAGCCATCTATCTACAATCAACATAGACAAGCAAAAAACTATCAGGTACTAAGTTCATGATAAATTTAAGTTCAATTAATCATATTACTTAAGAACTCCCACTTAGATAGACATCCCTCTAATCCTCTAAGTGATCACGTGATCCAAATCAACTAAACCATGTCCGATCAACACGTGAGATGGACTAGTTTCAATGGTGAACATCACTATGTTGATCATATCTACTATATGATTCACGCTCGACCTTTCGGTCTCAGTGTTCCGAGGCCATATCTGCATATGCTAGGCTTGTCAAGTTTAACCCGAGTATTCCGCGTATGCAACTGTTTTGCACCCGTTGTATTTGAACGTAGAGCCTATCACACCCGATCATCACGTGGTGTCTCAGCACGAAGAACTTTCGCAACGGTGCATACTCAGGGGGAACACTTATACCTTGATAATTTAGTGAGAGATCATCTTATAACGCTATTGTCAATCAAAGCAAGATAAGATGCATAAAAGATAAACATCACATGCAATCAATATAAGTGATATGATATGGCCATCATCATCTTGTGCTTGTGATCTTCATCTCCGAAGCACCGTCATGATCACCATTGTCACCGGCGCGACACTTTGATCTCCATCGTAGCATCATTGTCGTCTCGCAAACTTATGCTTCTATGACTATCGCTACCGCTTAGTGATAAAGTAAAGCATTACAGGGCGATTGCATTGCATACAATAAAGCGACAACCATATGGCTCCTGCCAGTTGTCGATAACTCGGTTAAACATGATCATCTCATACATTAAAATATAGCATCATGCCTTGACCATATCACATCACAACATGCCCTGCAAAAACAAGTTAGATGTCCTCTACTTTGTTGTTGCAAGTTTTACGTGGCTGCTACGGGCTGAGCAAGAACCGTTCTTACCTACACATCAAAATCACGATGATAGTTCGTCAAGTTAGTGTTGTTTTAACCTTCTCAAGGACCGGGCGTAGCCACACTCGGTTCAACTAAAGTTGGAGAAACTGACAACCGCCAGCCACCTATGTGCAAAGCACGTCGGTAGAACCAGCCTCGCGTAAGCGTATGTGTAATGTCGGTCCGGGCCGCTTCATCCAACAATACCGCCGAACCAAAGTATGACATGTTGGTAAGCAGTATGACTTGTATCGCCCACAAATCACTTGTGTTCTACTCGTGCATATAACATCAACGCATAAAACCTGGCTCGGATGCCACTGTTGGGGAACGTAGTAATTTCAAAAAAATTCCTACGCACACGCAAGATCATGGTGATGCATAGCAACGACAGGGGAGAGTGTGTCTACGTACCCTCGTAGACCGAAAGCGGAAGCGTTAGCACAACGCGGTTGATGTAGTCGTACGTCTTCACGATCCGACCGATCAAGCACCGAACGCACGGCACCTCCGAGTTCTGCACACGTTCAACTCGATGACGTCCCTCAAACTCCGATCCAGCCGAGCTTTGAGGGAGAGTTCCATCAGCACGACGGTGTGGTGATGATGATGATGTTCCACTGACGCAGGGCTTCGCCTAAGCACCGCTATGATATGACCGAGGTGGATTATGGTGGAGGGGGGCACCGCACACGGCTAAAAGATCCAAGTGATCAATTGTTGTCTATGGTGTGCCCCCTCCTCCGAATATAAAGGGGGGAGGAGGAGGGGGCCGGCCAAGGGGAGGAGGCGCGCCCAAGGGGGGGGGCAATCCTACTCCAAGTAGGTTTTGCCCCCCTCTCCTATTCCAACTAGGAGAAGGGGGAAGGAGGAGGTGGAGAGAAGGAAGAAGAAGGGGGGCCGCCCCCTTCCCTTTCCCGATTCGGATTGGGGCAAGGGGGGCCGCGCGCCACCTCCTGCCGCCTCTCCTCTTCCACTACTTTGGGCCCATGAGGCCCAATAACC